>NC_090437.1:857242990-857548685 GCF_031143425.1 Pleurodeles waltl
TCACACTGCTGAAGGAGATGCCCTAAACTACTTTATATGTAAGTTTGATTTGCTACACGTTAAGGAGAAACTGCCTGCTGACGCCTGTAATATACCAACCTTTACAGGAAAACCGAAGGGGAGCATCATTGATTATATACTTATTGGCTCCTCTGATTATCATCTAATTCAAGAATTTAAGGTTACTCCTCATTGCGCCAGTGATCATAATCCCCTTAGTATTAATCTGGATTTAAATATTAACCAGGTTGCTAAGAATAAAAGTTTGAGAGCTAGTACTGTTTATAATCCAAATTGTGGTTTACGCTTAAAATGGGACAAAATAAATCCTAAATTATTTAATCAGGATATTGTAAGCACTAGGTCTGACTCTATTAATATTTGTCTGTCTCAGCAGTTAGATCCTGAATGTATAGTGTATGAATTTGAATCTTTATGTACTGATATCTCACGAGCCTTGGTGGTGGACAGGCCCTTGAAGGGGCCAGTGGTCCATAGATGGTTTGATTCTGTGTGCTCTTCTGCTCATAAAATACTTAAAGATGCTCCTAAAGCAGTTCCCCCCTCCCGCCAACTAGTTAAACTAGAAAGTGCCGATTATAAGGCTTCTCTTGAAAAAAGGAAATCAGAAATTAGGTGTGAGGCTTGGGATGAACTTTTGGCTGCCTCTGAGCTGAAGGACACTTATAAATTTTGGAAGGTGATAAATCATCCTTACTCTTCAGATAACAACACTAAGGCCGATGATTGTCTCATCGTAGAGGACGTATGGGTGACCCATTTTAGGAAAGTATTCTGCCCAGGAAACGATGATAATGAGAACCTGTATATAGAAGATACCCTTACTGCACATTCTATTTCAGACTCTAATATCAAGACCCTAGATATTACCTTTGATCTCCATGAGGTCCTAAGCGCCATTAATCGGCTAAGGCAGGGAAAGGCTCCTGGCCCCGACGGGATCCCCGCTGATCTTTTAAAATCTGAAATTGACCTTTGGGGTCCTTTAGTTACAAATGTGTCGAATAGCGCAGTAAATAGTAGCATACCTATTTCATGGAAACCAGCTATTAATGTTCCCATCTTCAATAAAATGAAACAGACAACATCCTTCCTGCTATAGACCAGTTTCTCTTATTGATTCAACTGCAAAGATTTTAGGAAGTGTGATCTTATCCCGTTTAGAAGATTGAGTGACTGAGGCCCAGATTTGATCTCCAATTTAATTTGGTTTTAGACCCGGTGTAGGCACAGTTGAGCAGGTTTTAAACCTGCAGCTGATACTCAGTAAATATGTGTCAGCCAAAAAAGAGTCTATTCATATGCATTTATTGATTTAACTAGTGCTTTTGATATGGTTAATAGGTCAAAGTTATGGCAAATTCTGGGAGCTTTAGGTTGCGACACGTCCCTTTTGGAGCTTATTAAACGCCTACATACAGATTGAACGGTTTCAGTTCAGACTGGTTTATATGGACAGAGAACTTCTCCTATTCCATCAATAAGGGGCGTAAGACAGGGATGTATCCTAGCGCCTTTTCTTTTCTTGATATATATAAATGGGCTTTATGATTCGTTGGTAAAACATGGAAAGGATGTACCAAAGATGGGCCAGAGACCACTTCCAGTTTTATTTTATGCTGACGATGCAGTTTTAATTGCTCGTACCGCCAATGGTTTACAGGGACGCTTGGACCTATTTCACAATTTTATGTTGGACCTTGATTTGAAAGTAAATTACCCTAAGACTTTTGTTATGACATGTGGCCCACGTAATACAAAGTCTAAACAATTTATTATGGGAGGACATATTTTAAATAAGGTAAAGAAAAATTGTTACTTAGGTATGTATATGAGTTCCTCTTTGTGTTGGAAGACTCATATCAATTTCAAGTTCCAACAGCTGATAAGGAATAATGAAGCGATCTACCGCTTTACTAGTAAATTAGGTCACAGACCCCTTGCACAGATGAAAACACTTTATAACTCCAAGTGTGCCGCAGCAGTCCTATACGGGCCAGAGTTTGGGGCTACTACAAAATACCCTCTCTCCAAAGTGCTGATAATAAATTCCTGCGTAGACTCCTGACGGTTCCAAAATGTATAGCAAACATCATCAGTCATGAGGAAATTGGTCAATGTTTTTTGGAGGACAGGGTTTCTATCGCTCCTTTACTGCTCTGGATCAGATGCTGGTTGAATCCTGCGGCAAAACTTGTTCAAGACTGCATTTCTGATTGCTTACAATTGGACAACTCAAACAGGATTCCTTGGCTTGTGTTCCTGCGAAACTCCTTTGAGAAGCTAGGGCTCAGATACATGTTTGAAGAACCCCAATTGCTAACTACAAACTCTAGATGTGTCTTGAATTCAACTTATTTTGAGCACATATCAGAGTCGAGATTTTATAGCTCCCTGAAACTCAAAACTTTTGATCCCTAAATCCAGATTGTAACTGTTTCATGTCTTGAACCTTATTTGATCTGCTTTTCAAGTTCTAACATAACCTCTCTTTTAACATTTTTTAGATTTAATTTGATTCATTTTAAGGTATCCTTTCCCAAACCATGTTTCTGGCAAAAGGATTTACCACCCTGCCCCTGTGATTCTAAATCAAAGCAGAGTACCACACATTTTTTTATCTTTTGTTCTCTATATGCTTCTCCTAGAAAGGCTTTTATTTTACCTATTTTATGTCATCTTAGACCTATCCATTATAAGGAAGCTGGCTTATATTTTAGGAGATTGCCAGATATCCAAACTTGTCACCACATACTAAATTTTGTTACAGCTTCTCTAAGTATTAGGAAAAGGTCTACTCCATTTTAATCTCTATATGTTTGTGAGAGCTTTCTATTTTGAGATAATATCTGTAAATTTTGTTTTAGCGATTCTTAATTATGTTTTAGTATATTTATTTGTTACATGTTAAGGGTTTTTTAGCTCGGATGTTTACATGGTGTTTTAGGAATTGTTTTTACGGTTTTTCTGTTTTATATTATTTACAGTTTTGAATACGTGTCTTTGTATGTACTTTTATGGCATTTGCGAATAAAGTTCTTTGACTGACTGACTGACTAGTAGTCAATTTTTATCCAAGGGTATTTATTGTAGTGCTAAAATATAGAGGGGAAAGTGCAATGGAATGCGGTTATGATGGAGGAAAGTCCAGGGTATTGTTCCAGTCTGTTTGTAGCACAGGTGCATTGTCCATGGGGATATAGGAAGGGGAACAATGGCAGGTCAAGGTGGACAAGGTGAAAGAGTGGGATACAAGGGGGACAATCAGGAGAGTCTAATTTCCTGTTGGTGGTCTTGGCAAGTGTCTCTGGCTTCTGTCGGCACAGGAAACGTTTGCAGGGTGGTTCACCTTCTGCAGGGGGAGGGGTGCTGGTGGCCTGTTGGTCCTGTGGGGCCTCCTGGCCACTAGTGGCAGCGGAAGTGGAGGGCTGTTCAGATAACTGGCTAGTGCCTCCCTCATAATGTTGGCCATGTCTGCCAGCAGCCCTGGCCCATCGTGTCCTGTGAATTTTGATCTCAGAGAATGCAGAGGTGTGGGTACGCTGGGTGGGTGCTGTGGTACTGTGGTGTTGGTTCCTGTTGGTTCCTGATGGGGGAGGCTCTGTGATGGTCTGTGACTGGGCTTGGGTGACCAACTGTCCAGTGCTCCCTGATGGGCCAGGTAGATCGTCCAGATACAGAAGTCCAGAGTTACTGTCATCACTGTGGGCCTCTTCTGTTGGGGGACTGGATAGTGGTTGCTCCCCCCCTCCAATGACATTGGCTGGGGTACCTGTGGGGATGTAAATGATGAATTATGCTTCAGGTGTCTGACATTTGTACTTCTGTGGCTTACCCTATATGGTTGTCATTCCCCTGCCAGCTTTTGCTTGTGTATGTTGGTGTATTGTGAGATTGTTAGTTTTCCTATGCTCTACTGTGCTTTAGTGATGAGTGTCCATGCAGGGCTGGGAGGGATGTCTATGCATTGGTACGGCATGCACGCCTTGGCATTGGGATTAGTGTGAGGTGGAGTGTGTGGGATGGAGTAGAGTGATGGGTGTGAGGGTGGGGTGTGCGATGGCATGCAGGTATGTGGGGTGATAATTGTTAAAAGATGACTTACTAGTGTCTAGTCCTCCTCCAACTCTGGCCAGGCCCTCAAGGTGCAGTATTGCCAGTACCTGCTCCTACCATACTGTGAGTTTGGGTGAGGAGTTGTGGGTCTGCCACCAGTTCTCTGTGTAGCGAGCTGGTGTCTTGGTGCTATGGAAAGTACTTTCCCCCGTAGGTCGTTCCATCTCTTCCTGATGTGGTCCCTTGTTCTTGAGTCCTCTCCCAGAGCGTTGACCCTGTCCCATGATTCCCCGCCATAGCTGCAACTTCCTTGCTGTTGATATCTGCTGTACCTGTGCTCCAAACAGCTGTGGCTCTACCCTGATGATTTCCTCCACCATGACTCTTAGGGCCAGATGTATCAAGCGTTTTTGCATTCACAGACAGTGCGAATGGCCGTTTACGAATGCAAAAATGCCTTTGAGTATGTATGATAGCGTTTCCTTAAAATTGCGAGCCTGTTTAGAGAATAGCAAATTGCGATTCTCTGAATAAGAAATCGCAAATAATGAATCCTTATTTGCGATTTCTTAAGCACATGTATCAAGCTTTTCCTGAAGTTAAATTGGGCATTAAGGAATCACAATTAAGGAATTGCAATAACCACCAAGTAAAACTTGGTGGTAACCATGTGCAAATTTTTAAAAATGCATTAAAAATGCATTTTTAAAATTGACATGTAACGCACACATGCCCCTTTGGCATCTGTGCACCTTACATGTCCTAAAATATTTTTTTGGGGTGCAGCAGAGGGGGGCCTTAGGCCCCCAGCACCCTGGGGTTATGCATTTCCTAAATTGCGAATTCCAGTTAGAAATTTGCAATTTGGGAAATGCCAAAAAATCGCAAATATGGGCATAGGTGCAAAAGGGCTCAGAATTGCTATATGCGATTCGGGAATAGCAATTGTGATTTTTAAGAAATCGCTATTACCGAATCGCAAACATGATACATACCATTTTGCGAATCAGAAATAGCGGTTTCTTAAAAATCACTATTAGAGAATTGCAAAGTGGATTCTTCATACATCTGGCCCTTACCTCCTCCTCAGTGAAACAGGGGTTCCTTTGTGGTGCCATGGGTGTTATGTGATGTGTGTTGGTGAGGATGTGTTGGGTAATGTGCTGGGGTGTGTGATGTGGGGTGCATGAGGGGTGTATGGGTATGAATGGTATGTGTTTCTAGTTGTTGCAGTGGCCTTGGTGTCTGTCTGGTGGCAATGAATTGTATTAATAAAGGGTTGTGGGTAATGTGGGTGCGTGTTTTATAGTGGTGTGGGTGTGTGGGTCTGGTGTGTGTATGGGTGTCATGTATGTTTTGTTTGAATTGTCCATTGTGGTGTTGTTTTGTCTGTGGGTGTCCATTGTGAGCGCAGCGGTATGTACCACCAATGGTTTACCTCCGTTGAATGTCCGCTGTGGTGATTCATGGGTCATAATGTGATGGGTGTTGTTCTGTTGGCGTAATGCTGTGGGTTTTGGGACCGCCACTTTTGCACTGACATTTGGGTTGGCGGATTTGTGTATGTGGCAGTATTCTGTCAGACTGGTGTGTGTGTGTCATGATATGGTGAACGGATATTCACCAGTGCGGCGGTAAGTTGGCGGCCATCAGCACGGTGGTTAGCTGCATTTACCGCCAATGTCATAATGAGGGCCTCGATTTTTATCTTTAACATGACATCAAAATAACCAAATCAAATAATGGGAACCGGAGATATGAGTTTTTAAGGGATTAGTGTTTTTAAGTTCCTAGAAACAAAATAAAGCCAATCTGGTCATCTGGGTGCACCTCGACCGGGGCAAAGTCAAAGTTTAAGGCTGACAGCGCTGGAGCCCTGCTCGGCTACAGCAAGCAGGAGGACACAGTCAAAAGCTTAGCTTTGGACTTAGTCATTTTCTTGAAGAATTTTCTTCAGCGGGATGAAGTTGTCAGCCTGATCTGACCTCCTGGGAGGCCTTCTTCAGATACGTGTCGCAGGAGCACTTGGTGCATATTTCTATGTTTGGACTTAGATGATTTTTAGAGATGAAAATCCTGTGTCTGGGCCGAACCTAAATCTTGATCCGACATATCTGGTGCCCTCTTCGGATACACTGCTTGGGAGGTCCCGGTCAACTTTCTACGTTCGGATTTAGTCACTTTTTCTGATATTTTCTTCAGTGGGATAAACCTGCAAGTTAGGCCGGGTTGTGGTTGAAGCAAGCCAGCTAGAGTTGCCGCGGCCGGTCAGTCCCTTTGTGGAGGTTTTTCCCAAAACTGCTCCAATCTACTCTAAACGTCTGGATCTTCTTCCAGAAGGTGTTTTAATTTTACGGTTCTTTTGGAGCCCACAGCTCACCCCAAGGTTCCAGAAGCTCGGAATTGCTCCTTGAGGGTGCGGACTACAACTCCCGGAATATACTTGGCTGAAACTCCAAAACTGCCACTGGACAGTGGTCAGCAGCTCAGTTTCTTCAGGATTTGATGCAGGGGACTCTGGTGAGCTATTTTATACCTGTATCAAACAGGGAGTCCCTCCTTGAACCAGTTGAAGCCAGGCAAAGTCCTTCTTGTGGTGAAGCCCAAGTGTGGAGCTGGTTCAGTCCTTTAGAGTGCAGTGTTCAGGTGCAGGTCCAGGGTCCAGCAGGGTAGTCCTTCTTCTGCTGATGTTCTTCCTTGTAAGGATCTGGTAGGGATCTGAGGTGTGGGTGTAGCTCTGCCTTATTCATCCTTTCTCCTGGGTGAAAAACAGGGGGGTCTTGGTTCTCCAATCAGATGCAGGGTCCTTCCCCCTGTGATGACCACTTCCTGGCAAGTGTGGCAAAAATCTATCCCAGGGAGCAACATTCTTCAAAAATCAATTATGGCTGAAACAGATTTTTGGAGGTTACATCTGGCTAAACCCACCCACTGGTGTGCCTAAAAATCCTAAACACACCTCTCTCCTGCCCTCTCCTAATCTAATCAAGGGGGCACCTAATTGTCTGGGGTTGCAGGATGTGAAGGGGGCGCTGGGTTGCTCCAAATGTCCTTCCCTGCCTTTGAAGTCCAGTTTGGCATGCCTCGCCCTTCCTGCTTCTCCATTTGCTGAGGCAGTTCTCCTCCCCCTGACACATCTTTTGTGTTCAGCCCAGGTCACTTTACACCACAGCAGGGGAGCCTGGCCAGGCTGCCAGAGGCTGGCCAATCAGAGAAGGGCACTACAGTGCTGAGGTTGGCAACTTTTCAGGTAGAGTTTAAAACTCTTTATCTGAACTAGGTATATTAAATCCAACAATTATAAGTTGTGGGATTTATTATAACAATTACTTTGATACCAAACTTGAGGACACTTAAAGGGACTTTGTTAACAGTAATAACATTTCCCCATTTTAGCCTATAGAGGCCGTTCACTATAGTGAGGGAAAGAGAATTTGGCTACTTTACTTCACCAAGGCTTGTAAAACTATTTTTTATAAGGTCCCTACTTATAGTTACATGGCACCCGAACTTAGGGGCACTTAGGGCACACATTAGGGGTGACTTATGTGTACAATCAAGGTAGTTTCAGGCTTTGGAAGAACTTTTAATTCCAAAGTCGTATTTGCATTTAAATTTAATTTAAAAGCAGCCAGCAAGGAAGCCCTGCCTTTAAAATAACTCTGGGCACATCAGCAGTGCACCTATGGGTGCACTACCTATGTTGGGGTCCCTAAACCTACATGCCCTACCATATGTTAGGGATTTAAAAGTAGATTGACATAGCCACCTATAATTAGCCTAATTTGCATACTCATTTTACACAGAGCACATGCCCTGGGACTAGTAGAGCTATACCCAGGGCACCATCAGAGACAGGAAAACACCAGTAAAAAGTGAAAAATAGGGGCAAAAACTTAGGGGGCCTCCACAATCAGCCCTGTTTGATCACACAGGCCCTCCCCAGCCCACATGCCCAGGAGACTCAGCCCAACCCTGGGAAAGTCTTCCTGGCTTGTCAGGCGAGGAAGACAGTGAAGAAAACTGGCCGTCCCTTTGCAGGGCCTACTCTGCCATACATCTTCCTGTCATGGTCACTCCCTCTGAGTAGTAAACCCATCACAACAGTAAAAGGACCCTGAAACTTCCATATAGAAGGGTCTCCCTCCTCTCTCTCTGCCAACTTGGGTAGTGAGGTACCCACCTCCGCATCCCTCTCTTTGCTAAGGCAACCCCTTCCTTACCCAAAGAGCTCACCCAACACTTGAGCAACCCAACCATGACCAACATGGCCAGGGGGCCAACTTTGCTTTTGGCCCTGGGGTCTGCCTCCCAGGCCAAGTGCAGTGTTGCCAGGAAGGCCAGCTCCCAGCAGAGGGCACTGATAGTTTTCTGACCCAGAACCACACTCTAAGCTCTCCAGTGACAAGGAGGCTACCACATCCTGGAGCTGATACCCTCCTTCCACTCTCACATCTGTTGGTGCAGGGGCAACACCCTGCACCTGGACATCTGCCTCACTATTCAGGATTTCCTTGGGGTCAGGTGAGGCCTCACCAGTGCCAACTCTGGGATCCCCCCCTACTGGGGCAGAAGTCCTTTGGCTCCCTGGAACTCTCTTTAAAAGTGGCCTACCATTCTTTTACCTCTTCCCTTTTCTTAGGGACCCCGGTCTCCTAACTGTAGGGACGGGCTCTTTGCGACTTTGGGTTGGGGAGGGCGCCCTGGGCATCCACCCCATCTGGGACCAGACTCACCTCTGGGAGGTCATTGCCCAAGATACAATCTAGGGGAGTTCAGCACCCTAAACCTGTCAAGGATACCCTACCTCTCTAGGTGAACTATGACTACAGGTTTGATTGTGACCTCTCCTATGGCTATCCTGACTTTCCTAGTCACCTCTGGGACATACATGCCTAGGGTCACCAACTAGTCACTCAATATAGTGTGACTGGAACAGGTGTCTCTCAGGCCAGTGATAGGGATCCCATTCAACTGGATGGGGTGAAAGTTCTGACTCCAATCCACAGGGATCACAAGCTTACAAGCTGGTCCTGTCTTGCAGCTCAATTCTATGAGGACCTCATCATCTGAGAAGTCCTTCTCCCTGGCTAAACTGGACAGTCCAGTGCTAACCACCTTCCTTGGACAGGCTGCATCTCTGAAGTGACCTGTCTTCTGACAGTCAAAGCAAGCCTTACTGTCCAGAGCTTTTTTAACCCTGGGTCTCCCTGTCTCTGCATGTCAGAGTGGGAGTGGTATTGACTTCCCTCCTTCTTAGGGTTCTGGATAAAGAAAGGGTCTCTTTGGTAGGCTGATCACCTCCCTCCATAGGTTTTTGGGGACCTTACCCCCCCTTATTGGAGTCTCCACCCTGGGGCTTGACAACCACCCTGGCTCTCTATCACTCATCAGCAGCTTCCCCCAGATCTCTGGGGTTGGTCATCTAACAGTCCACTAGATGTTGATGTAACCTTTCATGGATACAATTGGTCAAGATTTGCTCTCTCATGATCAAATTGTAGAACCCCTCATTAGTATTCACTTTGTAACCATGTATCCAGCCTTCTAGTGCCTTAAGTGAGATATCTACAAAGTCAACCCAAGACTGGGTATTGACCTTCTGGGTGTCCCTGAACTTCATCCTATACTGCTCTGGGGTTAGACCAAACTTCTTGGTTAAGCACCTCTTCATACTAGCGTATGAATCGGCCTCCTCCCCACTTAAGGTCAGAAGTTTATCCCTCCCAGAGTTAGGGACCAACTCCCAAAGAAGTGAACCTCAGTATTGAGGCTTAACGCTACTCATCTGGAGGGCCCTCTCAAAGGCCCCCAGCCACTTTTCTATATCATCCCCTTCTACATAAGGAGGAACCACCCCCCTGGATAGTCTGGGATGCAAAACCCCACCAATGGACATCTCAACTTCTCTGTCTCTGCCACCATCTGTCTGTTCAATCCTTGCTCACTTCTCTTTCTCTAGGGCCAACTTCTCTGTTCCCAAAGCTATGAGGGTGAGAGAGCGTAGTTTAAATATTACATATTATAGACGTGAAATGCTTATGTTTAACAATGCTGCATTAATAATATTATTCATTGAAATGTATTCATAAACGTGGAGAATTGTTCACCTGTGTAAACTAATGTCAACTAGAAGAAATAATCGTTTATATTATGCCTAACTGAGCACATTAACACGTATAAAACTGCATTCATTAGAACTCGTATATCTTAAGTTAGCGTGAGTCGAGAATTAGCTGTGTAACTTTCATATTAAAGCGTATTTTTCTGTTTCTCCAGTGTGCTGACTTGCAAAAGACCATGACCCAGCGATTGATCTTTTTCCTTACTTATTTGCAACAATACCCAACTCTCTCACTTGCATGCTAGTAGCTTTATTATAAAATTTATAAGCTTTGCAACAAACATGGACACTTTCAAGGACAATAAAGCGAGGAGAAGAGAACTCTTGACCCGAAGTGTGTGCCAAGGAAATGAAGTAATCATGAAGTATGCCACCTACGAAAAACGTCAATTATGAAGACCAATTAGGATTTAGAGAAATATCCTGAAATGACAAATGCATTACTTAATGTATAATTTGATTAGTTACCGATAGTGGGGTGTAGTGACTGACCAATAGAATTTTGGGGGAATGTATTTTGGGAAAAGGGATAAAAACCCACGACACAAGAGACAAAGTGCATTAGGTATGGAATGATATCAATTGCATCCAGAAACTCTGTCACTCTATTTGGTGAATTGAGACTTAGACAATAATCCTTGCCCATAGACTGCCCCATTACACTTTCCTCCTTAAGGGGAGAGTGTCCCTTGCCTTTAACTTAGATAGACTGACTGTGATCTAACTGATGTCCTGAAGACGAAGACTGATCCTGCATGCTGACCTATCTCGAGGAGGGTAATTATATTACTAATGAAATCTATTTTGCCTTTTCTTTCTAGGTACCAACTGCTGTATGTTTTGATTAGAGATCTTAGTTAGATGTTTTCCAAATTGATGTTCTAAATTGTTTTGCATGAAGCCCCACATGCTAATGCTAATTTGAGGTTAGATGAGGTATTCATTAGACTGACGGACTGACGTGACTGACGTGGTGCTATGCTGAACTAAGACCTTTAGGAGGTATCATGTATCGCGATCTGTTCTTATACGCATAATTATCTTATGTTCCTGATCTTTGCATTATTGAAAGCTCATCGTAGTTGTCACCTTGTGATTATGTTCATATGCTTCTTGGTTTTGAGATTAATGCATTTGCTATTAGATTGTAATCAATAGGGAATAAAATTCACTAAAATCTCCATTAAGGTGTGGTTATTCGTGACTGAAAGGTCATGATTGCGCCGAAGGTTTATTAATGAATAAAGTGAAATATATTTTGATGTTAATGTTAACTGTTGACAATGTTATTGACATATTGATTGACTTATTGATTAGTTATCTCGTTTTACGGAGTCTCACCACTGGGTCCAAAGATTCATCGGCCTAAAACGAGTCCTGATGTGTATAAATTAACATAGACGGATGCGTTAACAGTTCTGGTAGCAGAGCGACGGTTTGGCCCTTGGGGGCCCTAGGACGGAGTTTTCATTGTTTAAATTGTTTTCTGTGATAATGCAGTTTGGAGAGATGATGAGTGGCTAGGTTCGCCATGGCTTTCCCGGGATCTCGGAGCCTGCCTGAATGAGTTGGGAATGTTCTCGGCGCCATAGTATGTGTGGTTAGGGTCTTTGCGCTTGTTAAATCTTATGCATCTTGCAGATGGTTGTGGAAATTTGCGTGTGTCTAGGACAAATTAAGTGTTAATTAGAAGGAGTGGGCGTACTCCACAGTATGAGAGTAGGGAAGTCGGCGTACTTCATGTGAATGCAGCGCTTATTGCTCAAAATTATCCACGTGGTTGGTTGTTGTATACGGACCTATTGAGGTCTAAGACTCCGGAGTATGATGGTAAATATGGTTTATGTTGTAATCTGTGCGGTTTAATAGGTCAATCGGGTGTGGTTGACAAGTCAAGTTCGAGTTATAATGCATGTGTGAAACCTTCGATGGAGATTTGACGAGTTCTATAGTGCACTAGAAGGAGTCATTGGCAAGTCGAGAGTAGGATTTGCAGGTCGAATTCTGCTTGCGTATGTGGGAACTGAGAAGGAGAAAGTAGCGGCCGAGGCTTCAAGTGAAATCTCTGTAAAGTTCTGAAGCGAATCTGTTACCCTTCCTGTAGTAAACCAGCAGATTTGTGTTTGTCATTTTAAGGTGCTTGCAATAATTCGCATTAGTTTGTATGAATTGTAAGAGTTAGTGAGGTGTGGACAAGCCGCAAGACTTGCAGTGTGTGTGAGTGTGACGTCAGTGGTGCCGCGCTGAGATAGGTCAGATGCCGAGAGGGGTCGCGCACGGATTGGCTGCCGTCCGTGAGAGGCAATAGGTTGAGAAAAGGGTAGGTGAAGAGTGTCCTGGGAATTAAGCCGTTTTCTGATTAAATACGAAATAAAAGAATTGCAGAAATGAATTTTGTTAAGGCATTCAAAAGCGCTTTGAAAGGAGATGTATATATTGTTGCAACCGATGGGGAACCTACACCACCTGAGGGTACTCCAGCTTATACAGTTATGGAGGAAAAGGGTGTTGCACCTTGTTTATGTATGAAACAATGGCGCAAATTAACAGAGAAAGAGGGGTGTCTAGCGTTTCCAGAACATGGGACATTCAATCCACAGGTATTAGAAAATTTGAGGTGGATGTTAAGCACGCAGAATCCACCTCCGAGACCGGCACAATACGAGGCTTTGGCAATTTGGGACATGATGGCTCTTAAACATAGGCAAGAAAGGTTTCACAGAAGATTGACAAGAGCAGAAAAATCCTATGCAGAGGCTAGATGGGACAATGAGAATAAAATGTGGAGACAAGGAATAGTAGATGTGTTAAAGCTGTTTCCAGCAATAACACAGGGAGAAGAGACGCAGGGAAAGAAAGCTTCTTGTAAAACCGACAAAGATTCAGGCAAAATTAAAGAGAACAAAAGGTCCTGGGAAGAAGAGGATGATTCAGATGATGAGGTGTTTATGGATAGATTGCTACATGATCGTCTACCACCGTATGCGGTGAGTGACAGTGTTCCGAGTACTAGCTTGGATCTTGGGAACCAGATGCAGGAGAAGGGAGTTAATGATACGGTACAGACTAGCGATACAGCCTCGATACAGAGTGGTGACAGTGTACCCACTGCACCAGACTTAACGATACAGTTGCAGCCTCCACCGCAGATAAAAAGAATTTATCCTGATGTTCCAGTGCTTGAGACTACTACAAACTTGGTGGTGCCGCCAGACCCGATATACACAAAGCCAAGGCTGATTCAGATTGAGTCAACTCCAAAGCTAGTATCACAACCGTCACAGCTGATACCTGGGTATAACCCTGTAGCAGGACCTCCGTTAGTACCTGTACCTGGTACATTAGAACAGACCTATGGTGTTGCAGCTCCAAGAAGCTTGGGACCAGGTCAGACACCTGCCGCTATATCACTACCTATTACTGTCGGTCCCCCGGTGCCGTTATATGCACAAGAGAAAACAAGGACATGTGAACAGGGAGTTATGACTCATGAAGCGACAAGAGGAGGGCCTATTAGAACTCCACAGATAATGGCCCAAGAAGGACAGGTATGCGAACAATCGAGACCCTTAATGGACCTTAGTCCAATAGGGGCACCTCTTGAAGCAATGCGGCAAGCAGGGTTGGGGGTCTTGACTCCCCAAACTATGAGTACGAATACCTCCCACACTCCAATGATACATGCAGGGAACATTTCACTGCAGGGGTTTACAGTACAACAGTTAAATAAGTGGTTAGAGAAAATTTGTACTTCACAAAAGACTACAGTGACCACAATTGATCCTGAAAAGGAAAAACAAGAAGAATATCTGAATTTTGTACGATTAGGGACAGAAGCTGCTGGGTTGGTGGAAGGAACTATGGGAGTGAATAGGTTGGAATCATACACTGAGGCAGAATTGAGGTACTTATGCCCTAAGATTACCAAAGAGGTAAGAAAAGTACACCAGAGGTTAACAAATTTGGCAGACAAATACAATATTGATATTGGAAACACGAAACATTTGAAAAGGAGCTACAGATTAGATTTTGACACTAAAGATTTTGAACACATGAGATCTGCAGGCATGAAGACACACTTGAAAGAGTTGTTGCAAAGTGCACAAATTTGGGGAGCACTAGAGAAATGGGAAGGCCGGTGGGCAAAGAATAGAAATAAGGAAAAAAGAGATAGCCCAGGGTCTAATGAAGTAACAACCACACCCAATTTAGACACAGTAAAAATCCTACCTATGAGAGAAACAGCTGGTGGTATCTTAGTGCATGTGCCTTGGTTAAGGGGAGACATTTTGTCCTTTATGAATGATTATCCTAGGTTAAGAGAAAAACCGATCGAGTGGTATCAACAGAAAGATAGATTAGTGAAGCTTGCGAAGTGTCTTTGGGAAGACTTGAATACTTTATTTGAGATCATTGTTCCGCCAGATTTGTGGCTCGAGTGCAAGAGAGGGGTAGATTGGCCCACGAAGGAGCCGGCAAGGGATAAGGTGACTGGAGCACCATCTGAAGAGGTGATGAAATATTATCATAAAGTAATTGAATTTTTGAAACAAAAGGTGTCGCCGAAGGTGACCGATTGTCAGAAAATCGACCGGACTTCGCAAGAGGTTAAAGAATCAATACATGCGTATTATGAGAGATTGTTGAAAGCATTCAAACATTACAGTGGTACTGAGACAATCGAACCGAAGGACACGAATCATCTTGTGTTTAGGTTCGTCGAAGGCCTGAGACCGGAGGTCAGCCAGATGATAAAAAACATTTGATTTGTTGGCAAGCTAAACCGATTGATGAAGTGTTACAGTATGCGAAATACTGTAGTGATGAAATTGAGTTGAAGCAGAAAAAGTTGAAGGAGAAAGTGATGGTGATGCAGATAAGAGCTGCACAAGCTGGAATACAGGGAAGTGGTGTTCAGCAGATGATACAACAACAACCGCAAATGAATGGTGTGTTTCAGGCACAGCCGAGAGGTAGAGGTCGAGGTTTTGTGAACCGTAATTCGGATATGAATAATGTTGTTATTCAAAATGACAGTCAGGTAATGAAGAAGATGTCACCATGTCATGCGTGCGGGGGCATGGGGCATTGGAAACGGGATTGTCCGAATGTGGTGCAGGATGGTACAGTTCAGCAGAGCATCAATGCCGGTACACTACAAAATTCAGGAGGTCCAAGAATGAGACACCAGAACCCGAATTTTCAGAATAATTTGGTGCAAATGTCAGGGGTACAACCCATGCAGCAAATGCAAATGCTGCGTTTCCAAACAGTGTCAGTACAACCAATACAACAGCAGATCCCTATGGTGCCTAGACAGCAAATGCAGTTACCGCTAGCTCCGATGGGACAGCAACAGGTGACGTTTCCTCAGCAGGTCCCAGGCCAGGTAACAAACCAATACAACACTGTACAACAATTCCCATTACGAGGTGAAAGTGACATGAATGAAGAATGGTCAGACGACAGCTCAGACAGTGAAGAGTGCAGGCTTGCAGCCTCTTTAGAGGTAGATCAGAGAGGCCCATATGTAGAGGGAAAAGTAATGGGCTATAAGGTTTCATTCTTAGTTGACACAGGAGCTACACGCTCTACAGTTCGCAGTGCAGAAGTACCGAGATTACCTCTTTCAGGGCGCACCATACGAGTGGTCGGTGTGGCTAATCAGTACCTGACAAATCCAATTACTGACCCAGTGCAGGTTGAAATTGGAAATTTCCAAGGCCTGCATAAATTTGTTGTATGCGATTCAAGTCCAGTGTCCTTACTAGGGAGATACTTACTATGTAAGACCAAATGTTCGATTACCTGTTCCAACAATGGAATAGAAGTACAGACAAACAGTGATGATGAAGGAGATGAGGGTCAATTCATAGAAGGAGGAGAGATGAATGAAGATTACCCTCTAATTACTCCATTCCCAGTGCTTACTTTGATCGATCTACCTGCTGATCTACAAGGGTCTGTAACAGAGAAAGTGTGGGATTTGACTGGAAAAGAGGTTGGATTAATCAAGGGAGTAGGGCCAGTCAAGGTGCAAATAAAGCCACATGCAGTGTTCCCACAAGTGCCACAATATCACATGACTCAGGATGTCCTCATTGAAGTGACACAGATAACTGCAGATTTTCTCAGACAGGGAGTTTTGAAAGAAGTTCTGAGCAGTCCATGTAACTCACCTATTATGGGATTAAAGAAGCCCTGTGGAAAGGTTCGAATTGTGCAGGATTTGAGAAAAATAAACAAAATTGTGATAAAATGCTGCCCTGTGGTACCTAACCCAGCGGTAATAATGTTCCAGGTTCCTTGTGATGCTGAATGGTTTACTGTAGTAGACCTATCACAAGCATTTTTCTCAATACCTCTTCACGAAGATAGCCAATTTTTGTTCAGTTTCAAATTCCTGGATAAGGTGTACAGCTGGTGCAGAATTCCTCAGGGGTTTTCTGAGTCACCATCCATCTTCAATCAGATATTGAAGAAGGATTTGGAACCTCTTGTGCTGCCTTTCAATTCAACTCTTGTGCAGTACATTGATGATTTGTTGATTGCATCTAAAACCAGAGACAGCTGTAAATACGATACCATTGCATTGTTGAATCATTTGGGAAAGAATGGACATAAGGTGTCATCTAAGAAGTTGCAATACTGTCAAAAAGAAGTGAAATATTTGGGGCATCTGATTGAGAAAGGGTCCCGAAGAATATCAAAAGAAAGAATGACAGCTGTTTTACAAATGAATCCCCCAACAACAAAGAGAAATGTCAGGATGTTTTTGGGAATGGTGGGTTACTGTCGTCAGTGGATACCCAATTTCTCGATCATTTCAAAACCCTTAATAAAATTGACAGGAAAGGAGGTCAAGGATGATCCATATACAATCACTTTGACAAAAGAAGAGCTTGAGTCATTTTTAGAGCGGAAGGAGTGCATGTGCAGGGCTCCAGCACTAGGAATGCCTGATTATGAGAAACCTTTTCTGTTGTTCTGTCATGAACGTGATGCTTGTTCTTTGTCTGTTTTAACACAGGTCCACGGAGATGCAAATCGCCCTGTAGCATATTTCTCAGCTACTTTGGACCCTGTTGCAGCAGCCTTACCGGGTTGTTTGCGAGCAGTCTCAGCAGTTGGTCAAAGCCTTTCACAATGTGAGGGCATAGTTATGGGATACCCTTTGACAGTATTGGTTCCACATTCTGTCGAAATTCTGTTGACACGAACTAAGACGCAACACATGACAAAAGCACGACTTACCAAATATGAGACGATTATTCTGGGGTCACCAAATGTTACATTAAAAAGATGCACTGTGCTGAACCCGGCAACTCTACTTCCCAATGAAAATACAGAAATCAAAGATGGGGAAGAATTTGAGCATGATTGTCTTGAGGTGACTGAGCTCTGTACCAAACCTCGCCCAGACATACAGGACACCCAGTTAAAAGAAAACAACTGCATTATGTTCGTTGATGGGTCCTGTTTAAGAGATTCAACAGGAACATTGAGAGCTGGTTACGCAGTATGTACCATATCTGGCATAGTCGAGGCCTCTTGGCTCGAGAAAGTGTTTTCTGCACAGGTGGCAGAATTAATAGCTCTTACAAAAGCCTGCCACGCTGCTGTGAATTTGAAAGTCACAATCTATACTGACAGCAGATATGGATTTGGAATTGTGCATGATTTTGACCAACTCTGGTCACAGAGGGGTTTCATGACATCCTCTGGTTCACCAGTGAAAAATGGAGAACAAATAAGAGATTTGTTACATGCGATTCAGTTGCCTCTTGAAATTGCCGTGGTGAAGTGCAGTGCTCACACCAGATCACAAGACTTTGTGACAATGGGGAATGGTTACGCAGACCAAGTTGCAAGATTCTGTGCATTAAACTGTATATAATTTAAAGAGCAGTGGGAATTGTTACCACAACCTGAGAACGACACAACCTTAAGCCTAGCATTACGAGTGGTTGATACCTTAGACGAATTAAAGACATTACAAAGCCGTGCTAGCAAAGAAGAAAAACGTTCCTGGCAGAAAATGCAGTGTGTAAAAAGAGCAGATAATATGTGGGTTTCAGAGGAAGGAAAATTAGTTCTGCCAAATAGTCTTCTGTCACAATTTGCTTGATTATATCATGGGCAGGCACATTTGGGAAGAGATGCCATGATCAGATCTTTTAAAATTGATTGGTTCAATCCAAAATTCAGACATGCCGCAGAAATTACTTGTCACAGGTGCGTCATCTGTCAACAGATGAACGCTGGAAAAGGAACAGTGGTAACTTTGAGCCACATTGGAAGAGCTGGAGGTCCATTTAACAAAATGCAAATGGATTTCATTGAAATGCCTGTTTGTGGAGGATTGAAGTACGTGTTGGTGTATGTGTGTGTTTTCAGTCATTGGATTGAGGCATACCCCACACGTAGGAATGACAGTCTTACAGTTGCAAAACTACTACTCAGAGAGTTAATACCAAGGTTCGGGTTTCCGGTTTCTATAGAATCAGATAGGGGAAGACACTTCGACAATGAGGTGATCAAACTTCTGTGTGCCGCACTCAACATTGAGCAGAAGTTGCATTGTAGCTATCGCCCTGAAGCATCAGGACTAGTTGAACAGATGAATGGTACCTTAAAATCAAGAATAGCAAAAATGTGTGCAGCAACAAACATGAAATGGCCAGATGCATTACCTCTAGTACTGATGTCTATGAGAAACACGCCAGATAAGAAAACGGGACTGTCCCCCCATGAAATCCTCATGGTTAGAGCAATGAGGTTACCAGCGGTACCTGCAAATGCACTAGTGAATATTACAGATGATATGGTGTTGGATTACTGCAAGGGTTTGGCTGACGTGATTTGCTCTTTCTCTCACCAGGTGGAAGCTAACACATTGCCGCCAATCGGCGAACCAGGACATTCGTTGCAAGCTGGAGATTGGGTGGTTGTCAAGAAGCACATGAGGAAATCGTGTCTTGAGCCACGTTGGAAGGGGCCATATCAAGTAATATTGACAACCACTACTGCTGTGAAGTGTGCCGGGGTTCCCAACTGGATACATGCCAATCACACAAAGAGGGTAACGTGTCCTGTTGAAGAGGAACTTGAAGATTCCGGTACAGCAACTTCAGGAGGAGAAGTCTCAGAGTCAGAGATCAGTCAAGAAAGATCTGAGACTACAGGAGAGCCCACTGAGAACAGCCTTGTCCCTCAAGCTGACAGTGAGTTTGAGAGAGGTGACAGAGTGCCTATCTCAGTTGAGGCAGCAGGAGAACTAAGACAAGGAGAGGTTCTCCCAGAAGTAGACGAATACAATTCAGAGCTTGAGTACAGTGTAGAACCGGAAGACGACAGAGAAGGAGAAGTTGAACCGGTTGCAAGTCCGTCAAGAGAAAACACCATATCACAAGAGGAGGGTGCTGTCCAACGTCCCGAAGGAAAACACCGAAACAAGACACACAGAGGTGATAATTGGCCAGACAAGCCACATCTCAGAATAAGAGAAATAGCAAACGAGACAATAATAGAAGAAAGCAATACTTCACAAGCAGATGATCTGAGTGAAGGAGAACAACAAGGTGAACGAAAATTAAAAAGAAAGAGAATAGCAAACCGAAGATACACAGGTCCTGAATGGGCATATGCTACAACCTCTGAATGGCAACAAGAATTCTTAGCATTCTGCTTTCATCGAGAAGTGCCAGGCCAATACTATGGTACCTGAAGGTATTCTACAAGAAAACTTGGATAAAATTGAAATCGTGAAAGCTGAAAAGAGAAAGAGACTTTAGAAAACTACCGGAAAGCGACAGTATACCTGGATTTGACTTCAAGAAACCTGATTACGACAAGCTGCTAACCTGAATTGACGAAAAGGGTCCTGGGGTGAGTGAAGACGCTGTAAAATACGCAGAAAGAGTTTGCCTTCTTGAGTTGATTGTTGATCTGCTATTCTGATTCTATACAAACATGGCTTATAGTAGCAAAGGAAGTAAGGTGTGTGGTTGGTTAGGACTTATGGTAGGTGTTGTATGCGCAATAATGATTGTGGGAGTGATTGTAGGAATGCCATTGAGAGAGAGTGAAACTATTAATGCAACTTCAAAACCTGAGACTACCACTGCTAATAAACTATCACCGTGGGAGAAATTTGAGCAAGATGCCAGACATCTGCATGAGGGAACTAATGCAAAAGGGGAACTTTCTACTAATGTCTTCTATCGCTTACTAAATGAGTATGTGGAAACTATGGATGCGAAAGATTGTTATGTGTGTACTAAAATTCCTTCATCTGTGCAGGAGGGAGTTACTTATCATAGCCTCCCTCTTACTTATGGGATTAGCTGCAGCTTGCTATTAACAAGATTTTATAATCAAGAGCATGTGCAATATTTTTATTCAAATTTGGATGTTGTGTTTTCTTTTGTGCCTGTGATTGAATTCTTAAATAAGTTAGCTAAAGAGCATGATATTAAAATAGTTAGAGGATTCTTTGAGCCAACACTTACATTTGGAACTGCTTATGCACATCGCAATAATTTAACTTGCTTACTGTCTCCTGCAGAGAAAAACTTTTTAGATCACACAGATGATAGACGTAAAGCATTGAAGGAAAGGTTAGAAAAAGGCTTAGAAAAACGTACTTATGCAAATGATTATGCTTACACGGCAATTAAAACACAAGGCAAATTAGCTATAGATGCATTACACGTAGGTAGACTGTGTATATATAGGCCAAAGTCTGATCAAGACAATCTATTTGTAGGTACGAGTGAATGTAGACATGTGTTTCTGTTTCAGAGTAAATGGACCTTTATGTTAAATGGACAAGACCCAGCGATTCCTGGAATCTATTACATCTGTGGGTTAAATGCATATTACCGTCTCCCTAAGGGATGGTATGGGATATGTTATTTGGGAATAGTATTCCCAAAGATATACCAGATTGATGACTTAAAACAAATACCTAAAACGTCTGAAATACAACATACTAGACAAAAGAGAGAATCAGTGGCGGCTGTCATTGGTGACATATTTGGAGCTATAATCCCATCAGTGGGGGTTATTTTAAATTCTATGAAAATTCAAAAGTTGTCTACTATTGTGGATAACATGCTGACAAATTTTACAGGAGCTATACTTCTGATGGATACTGAACTTGCTGCAGAAAGAGCTATGACTTCAAAATCGGCTTGCTTTAGACATTCTTTTAGCAAAGAGTGGAGGTGTGTGCAAAATGCGTAATGAACGTCATTGTTGTTCATTTATACCCGATAACAGTAAGAAAATTAGAAGCATGCTTACTAACCTTACTAAAGATAGTACAGATTTGAAGGATCTAAAAGAACCTGGTGTTTGGGAAAAATTTGGAAAAGGAATTGCCCGAGTGGGAAGCTGGTTTAACAACATTTGGAATGGGGTACTTGAAAAAATTATGATTGGTCTATTAATTGTTTTGATTTGTCTATTAGGATTATGGGGGGTATGCAAAATTAATGACAAAATAAAAAGAAATTTGTCAAAAAGAGCCAGACAAAATGAAGAAAGTGAAAGAGAGAAAATGTTCAATGAAATATGGGAAAGCTCACATAAAGGGCAAGATGTTCAAATGCGTATCATGCGCAAGGTGAAAAATTAAGATCAAAAGATTGTGTGATGACGAGCGTCATCAGAGGAGGGACTGAGAGAGCGTAGTTTAAATATTACATATTATAGACGTGAAATGCTTATGTTTAACAATGCTGCATTAATAATATTATTCATTGAAATGTATTCATAACCGTGGAGAATTGTTCACCTGTGTAAACTAATGTCAACAAGAAGAAATAATTGTTTATATTATGCCTAACTGAGCACATTAACACGTATAAAACTGCATTCATTAGAACTCGTATATCTTAAGTTAGCGTGAGTCGAGAATTAGCTGTGTAACTTTCATATTAAAGCGTATTTTTCTGCTTCTCCAGTGTGCTGACTTGCAAAAGACCATGACCCAGCGATTGATCTTTTTCCTTACTTATTTGCAACAATACCCAACTCTCTCACCCGCATGCTAGTAGCTTTATTATAAAATTTATAAGCTTTGCAACAAACATGGACACTTTCAAGGACAATAAAGCGAGGAGAAGAGAACTCTTGACCCGAAGTGTGTGCCAAGGAAATGAAGTATCCCCGGATATGCCACCTACGAAAAACGTCAATTATGAAGACCAATTAGGATTTAGAGAAATATCGTGAAATGACAAATGCATTACTTAATGTATAATTTGATTGGTTACCGATAGTGGGGTGTAGTGACTGACCAATAGAATTTTGGGGGAATGTATTTTGGGAAAAGGGATAAAAACCCATGACACAAGAGACAAAGCGCATTAGGTAGGGAATGATATCAATTGCATCCAGAAACTCTGTCACTCTATTTGGTGACTTGAGACTTAGACAATATTCCTTGCCCATAGACTGCCCCATTACACTTTCCTCCTTAAGGGGAGAGTGTCCCTTGCCTTTAACTTAGATAGACTGACGGTGATCTAACTGATGTCCTGAAGACGAAGACTGATCCTGCATGCTGACCTATCTCGAGGAGGGTAATTATATTACTAATGAAATCTATTTTGCCTTTTCTTTCTAGGTACCAACTGCTGTATGTTTTGATTAGAGATCTTAGTTAGATGTTTTCCAAATTGATGTTCTAAATTGTTTTGCATGAAGCCCCACATGCTAATGCTAATTCGAGGTTAGATGAGGTATTCATTAGACTGACGGACTGACGTGACTGACGTGGTGCTATGCTGAACTAAGACCTTTAGGAGGTATCATGTATCGCGATCTGTTCTTATACGCATAATTATCTAATGTTCCTGATCTTTGCATTATTGAAAGCTCCTCATAGTTATCACCTTGTGATTATGTTCATATGCTTCTTGGTTTTGAGATTAATGCATTTGCTATTAGATTGTAATCAATAGGGAATAAAATTCACTAAAATCTCCATTAAGGTGTGGTTATTCGTGACTGAAAGGTCATGATTGCGCCGAAGGTTTATTAATGACTAAAGTGAAATATATTTTGATGTTAATGCTAACTGTTGACAAAGTTATTGACATATTGATTGACTTATTGATTAGTTATCTCGTTTTACGGAGTCTCACCACTGGGTCCAAAGATTCATCGGCCTAAAACGAGTCCTGATGTGTATAAATTAACATAGACGGACGCGTTAACAAGGGCTACACAGGTCTCAAGTTTCCTTTACCTGATGTCCAGGTCTGCCACTTCTTGGTCAGATGCCACAGACCCTCCCCTCGCACTAGTTTTGGAAGGGGCTCTAGCTGCTGAGATTACAGTGAGACAATCATCCTCCTCCAACTGAAGGTTGGAGAGGACATCTTTCCTCTCCCTTCTTACCTCTGAAGCTTTCTCTGTCTCCTTCTGCACTACCCAGGCTTCAAGAGACTTGACCATCACAACCTTCCTAGGGTTGTTAGCAGCAGGAAGTCCCCTCTTTCAGCACAACACTCCAAACTCAGCTGCAGTAAGTGTGAGAGGCTAGCCAAATCAAACTCCATGGTCTCCCTTAAGTTTTGTTTCACTTAAAAAAAAGTTTGGCACCAATTGTTCAGAATACTATATAAAAATAAAACAATGAAGTAAATTAAAAAATGGGTCCATATTTGAAAAATCAAAAATTATTTTTTTCTAAGTCAATTTAGAGGATTATTAACTTATTTAACTTAAAACTGTAGTGTGATATTAAACACAAGTACTGAATCCCACCACTGCACACCAAAAATGTTGGAAAGTGGATTATTGGTAAATGCAGGTAAGTACCTACACTTAGTAATAGGCCATTAACCTCCTCTTCGGTTCAATTAGGTCTCAATAAATTAAACCAAACTCAACCCTTGGTAGCTTGGCAATGAGTGACAAGGCTTAATTTAGGAGTAAAGTGTGTAAAGCATTTAAAAATCACAAAACAGTAATTAAGTAAAACAGAAAACACAATAAAAATCCAACACCAATTTATAAAAATAAGCTATATTTTTATCTTTAACATGATACCAAACCAAATGAAATCAGATAAGGGGACCAGAGATATGAAATTTTAAAGAATTAATAGTTTTTAGTGCCTAGAAGCAAAAAACGCCAATCTGGTCATCTGGTCGCACCTCGACTGGGGCAAAGTCAAAGTTTAAGGCAGCCAGTGATGGAGCTGTGCTCGGCTACAGCAAGCAGGAGGCCTCGGTCAAAGGTTTAGCTTTGGACTTAGTAGCTTTCTTGAAGATTTTCTTCAGTGGGATGAAGTCCCCAGTCTGATTCGACCTCCCTGGAGCCGTTCTTCAGATGTACGTTGCGGGAGCCCTCAGTGAAGATTTTTACGTTCAAACTTAAACAATTTTTCGAGATGAAAATCCTTCAACCGGGTCCAACCTGAATCTTGATCCGACGTCCCTGGAGCCCTCTTCGGATACACTGCTCGGGAGGTCCCTATCAACTTTCTACATTGGGACTTAGTCACTTTTTCTGAGATTTTCTTCAGCGAGTCAGGCCGGATCACGTTGAGGCAAGCCGGCTAGAGCTGCCGGGGCAGGTCGGTCACTTTGTGAAGCTTTTTCCAAAAAGTTCCCCAATCTTCTCCGAACTTCGGGATCTTCTTCCAGAAGGTCTTTTAAGGTTCTTTTGGAGTCCACAGCTCACCCGAAGGTCCCAGAAGCTCTGAGTTGCTCTTTGAGGGGTGCAGACTACAACTCCCCGAATGCATCTGGCTCAAACTCCAAAATGGCCACTGAACAGTGGTCAGCTGGTCAGTTTCTTTAGGATTTGATGCAGGGGACTCTGGTTAGCTATTTTTCCCCTGTAGCAAACAGGGAGTCCCTCCTTGAACCAGTTGAAGTCAGGCAAAGTCATTCTTGTTGTAAAGCCCAAGTGTGCAGCTGGTGCAGTCCTTCAGACTGCAGTGTCCAGGTGCAGGTCTGGGGTCCAGCAGGGCAGTCCTTCTTCTCCTGATGTTCTCCCTTTTAAGGATCTGGTAGGGATCTGAGGTGTGGGTGCAGCTCTGCCACATTTATCCTTGCTCCTGGGTAAAAAGCAGGGGGGTCCTGGTTCTCCAATCAGATGCAGGGTCGTTCCTTTTGTGATGCTCACTTCATGGGAAATGTGGCAATAATCAATCCCAGTGAGCTACATTCTTCAAAAACCCATCATGGCTGAAACTGATTGTTAGAGGTTAACTTTGGCTGAGCCCACCCACTGGTGTTGCTAAAAATCCTAAACACACCCCTCTCCTGCCCTCTCATAATGTAATCAAGAGGGCGCCTAAATGTCTGGGGTACCAGGATGTGAGGGAGGTGCTGGGTTGCTCCAAATGTCCATCCCTGCCTTTGAAGACTAGTTTGGCAGCCCTCCCCCTTTTAAAGTTTAAAACTATTCACCTGAACTAGTTATATTAAATCCAACAATTGTAAGTTGTGGGATTTATTATAACAATTAATTTGATACCAAACGTGAGGTATCTGACACTTAAGGGGACTTTGTTAAATAAAATAAAGTCTCCCCATTTTAGTCCATGGAGGCCATTCACTACAGTGAGGGAAAAACAAATGTGGCTATTTTACCTTGCCAGGGCTTATAAAACTATTTTTATAAGATTCCTGCTTATAGTTACATGGCACCCAACACTCGGGGCACATAGGGCACACCTTAGGGGTGACTTATATGTACAAATAAGGTTGTTTAAGACTTTGAAAGTACTTTTAATTCCAAAGTCAAATTTGCATTTAACTTTACTTTAAAAGCAGTCCGCAAGGTAGGTCTGCCTTTAAAATAATCCTGGGCACCTCAGCAGTGCACCTATGGGTGCACTACCTATGCTGGGGTCCCTAAACTTACATGCCCTACCATATACTAAGGACTCATAGGTAGGTTGACATAGCCAATTATAAGTAGCCTAATTTGCATACTCAATCGCACAGGCCCTGGGACTGCTTAGCAGTACCCAGGGCACCATCAGAGTCAGGAACAAAAAGGCAAAAAGTGAAAAATGGGGGAACAAGGTTAGGGGGCCTCTGCAATCAGCTCTGTTTTCTCACAGTAATATATTATACTAGGGACTTATAAGTAAATCAAATATGGTAGTCAGGTGAAAGCTAATTTTACCATGTTTTATGGAGAGAGCACAAGCACTTTTGCACTGGTTAGCAGTTGCAAAGAGCACAGAGTCCTAATTCCAAGTAAAATACTTTCAGAAAACAGGAGGGGTGAAGGCAAACAGTTTAGGGGAAGACCACACCAAGTATATCAGTCTAACAATGTGAAACCCTTACAAACTCAGTAGGCCTTCCTTATCCTTAAACTGTGATGTTACATCAAGTGTGGGTGGGAGCATTGTGATTATTGGATTCAAGCCACACTAGGAGTGTATTAAGATGTAAGGGTGTCACCAAAGTTGTTTCCATCCACCTGATGCACATGTTTTGTAAGTTAATGAGTAGAAATTAGTAGTCTGTGTATAAGATATGTACTTTTACTTTTTTAAAGAAACAGAATTGACTGGACAATATTTTTGAGTGATATGTTGCATGCCAGCAGATTGGGACTGCTAGCCCACACTGCTCTTCTTCACTACCTTAAGACAGTCAAGTGCTACTATGCAATACTTGGTTCACAGTAATAAGACTATTTCGAACCTATTACTTGTGAAGGTCTCTCATCCCTACAAACTAATAACTCGCTCTTTTACAGCCCTAAATCGTAGGTATTGCCATTCGAACAGGGTTTAATAGATATATTTGGAAGTGTCAATAAATATGTGTTAGATGAAACCAGTCATTCATCTTAGTAAAACTGCACTGGAATGAACCTGAACTGGCACAATGTAGGGAACAGTTTGTGGGTATTCACAAACAGTTTGCGTGTTCGTTTCCACGTGGAAACCAAAGTGTATGTTCGAATATTTAATGGTTTTGAAGGTGAGTGGATTTTCCCACAATGAAGGTGAAATTATGATCTAATACCTCAGTTGCCAAATGTAAAAACTGTGATTCTCGGTTCTAATCCCAGCTTTGCACTTAAGCAACATTGGGTCACGTAATATTCCTGTATCTAAATCTTGAATGTCTAAATCCACTTTTCATGTACACTATATATAGTAGTTTCTGTACCCCAAAAATGTACAGCACTCTGTCCTAACTCAGCTTGGTTGGCATCATGTGCACGCATAAATGTTTTCCTGCTTGATATGAAAAGAAGAGAAAACGTGTTTGTTCATGTACCTACTATTTCTAATGTTATTCATTGTTCGAAATGTGGAAAATCCACGTAAACATGCATGGTGAAGATGGAGTGAGTCCTAGAATGTTGATTTCCATAGATTTAATCCATACCCACATTGTAGTTAGGGGATCAAAAACGTTTATCCAGGTAAATTGTGGACAATAGTTTACGATTCAATTATGGGAAACTGCGCTTAATGCCATCCCACGTTTTATGCATAAGTCTCCATTGCAAGTATATGAGGCTTACAAAATTGTTAGAAGAGTGATATTTCCTGTACATCTTCAAGCCAAATTTCCTTGTGAAAAATGTTTTTATTTTTTATTTTCATATTTGTTATTTTTCCTAGAAATTCTTAAATCCTGGATCCCGGGTACTTGTAATGCCGGTGCTCCTTGAATATCTGCATGCCCATTAACATATAAATGTCAGTATTCTTATCAATAAAGCTACCGTCATGACATTACTCCTTAGGGGCAGACAATGTAGAGCAGCAACTGGAATTAAAACATATCTCAAATGCTTGATGTTGGTGGTGGAGGCAAAGAGCAGAAAGTATTTTCAAATCAAGACAGACTTCCATTATGTTTTGTGGTGTTAATAGCAGAAATGGAACATCATCTATTTTGTTTACATTAAAGGGACTAACATCGAGATATATTTGATTCCCGAAGTAAATGTTTCACATTTAGCAAGCTTGAAAATATGTTTTACAGTTGATCAATAGATAACTTTAATCTCATAAATCTTAGCCTGCCAAAATGCGCTGAGTAAGGAATATATTTAGAGACGAAGTAACAATATAAGACTGGTGTTATGGCCATCATTTACACCATGCAGCATTCGATTTCCTCCAGCTGCCCCATTAGAGACCTCTAGTATTGGCAAAGTTCAGATGTTAACACATTAGCGCTAACGTGCTGTAAAGGCCTAGGGAAATTACTTCCTTTCTGTGCACAAAATATATGAATATTATGCAATAAATATATGATTGTCCCTAATGTATTTTATTCAATATCAGTTAGACCCTTTCGGCAATGTTAATTCTCTGATGTGGCAGGCTGAATTCAATCTTTAGCGGTAAAAAAACACATTGTTTGTAACAACGTTATGGGCATCCGATCACAGTCTTGCTGTACTGGTAATATACACTTGGAACATGCTTGAAGTGCAAGGGCAACAGTTTAAATACGCATTGGCAAAGCCAACAGTTCTCGCTTTGGTAATCATGTAATACTTTTATTTATGTTTTGAAAGCATCGGAAGCATGGGTAACTGAAATTCAGTTGTTAAAGTAAAGCTGCAAGACCCTCACAAAAAAATAATAATAAAAACATATACAAAGCCAAAAAAGGAGAAAAGGGGAAGGATAGATTTGCCTATCAGCCCTGACATTGAAGTGCTCTACTTTTTGGACAAATTGTTGACTTACAGATGAAGAGTTGGTCTGGTGGGTAAAAGTGTAAAGGGCAGTTTAACAAGCAAATGGATGAGGAAAATTGGCCCAAATCCTTTCTCTGTGGACCCAATTCAAGCAAGTGGATAAAGAGTACTGACCCAGAGCCCCGGTTTGTGGACCCAATCGAGAAAGGTAAATATACATGTGTATAGTTACTCAATTGTAGATCTTTTCCTATACCTGAGTGTAACACTCCCCTTTTTAGCTATTCCCCATACTGAGTGGAAATTTACACCTAGCTATAGACTTACAATTCCCCATGTTGTCAAATAGGAGGGTAGATCATCCTTCGAAAAGAATTTACAAGTGAAAAGTTCCTACTGCTAAGCACCAGAGGGGTGGGATGATCATCACCACAGGGGGGGTGATCTGCTTTTGAGAAAGTATAGGAAAATGTAATGAAGTTTATATTTTTAAATATATATATATATATATATATATATATATATATATATATATATATATATATATATATATTTTAGTGTATAATATAATTGGAAACTAATTTTAAATATAAATACCCTGGAAATAATGACTTTTTAATTAAGATTATTATTTTGTCAGAAAAAAACAATAATTTTATAAATATTTAAACATAATATATAGTTATATAGTTAGATAGATAGATAGATAGATAGATAGTCATCACCGTGTAGTTTTGCTTCAGCGTCACTTTTCATCGAGAAAGCATTTTTGCTATTACTTTTCACCCAATGGAGGGATTTGCAATCAATTTGGCAGTCCATCATCTTAATCAGATACAGTTAGGCATACTTAGTTTTGTGATGAACTATACAGCGCAAAAAGGTTAAGGGGGTGACAAAAGAACTGTTTCCCCATTTTAGCTTCATTGGAAATTTTGCTGATGCTTATGGCAGGAATTGTTAAACAGATTTACAACAAACGTAAGGGAACACGTGGAATTTTACTCAGAAAAATCCTAAAGTGTGCTTTCATTGGCTTGGTGCAAATCTGGTCAGTAATTGTTTGAGATAATAACTTTTAGAAAAAATGAATTAAGTAACCTTTAAAAGGTTAACACTTTTGTATATGTCTGTCATTTGGATTTTGCAAATTATGAACCAATCTGGAAAATAAAAGAAAAGTGACCTGATTAGATGAATAACCCTTTTTTCTGGAAATCGTGGTTCCAAAGTGGAAACCGTGGTACCAAGAGAATAGTTTGCTGCTTCAAGAAAAAAATGTCTTTTGCAAAAGCAATTTCAAAATTCAGGGCACAGCCTTAGAGTCTCGAGTAGTTTTTAAAAAAAGTGGCTATAAGGTAGTAGGTAGGCACATGCTGATCTCCAGGCCATACATTTGGGACCTTCAAAATGCTCCTCCTTTGCTTAAATCAAAAAATGTTAAAAATTTGCGGGATTCACAAGTCCGAATTCAAACTCCTGAATTCCAAACATGTAAAATGTCCTTGTATTCCTCCTTGACTCTTAGGAGCCCTATTCATGGGATTTGTGGCAGAGGGCTTTCTGTGCTGCTGTGCATCACAATGAAAGGACAGAAATCTGCTGTATTCATCCAATATGGCAGATTCCTCTCTTTTACCCCTGTTCTGTCATCCTTTTGGTAGCCTAGCACCAACGTACACACCCTGGCACCATGGTGCAAGGGTGCCTGCGTAGCATGCAGGATTGCTTTTGTGCAGGAAGGTGCTCCATGCAGGCTTGTTTCTGTGCAGGAAGGAACACCTTTCCTGCACAGAAACAATCCTGAGATGATTTTTCCCCAGAGAAAGAGGAAAAAAACAAGGCGAGATAAAGATATTTCTCCTTGTTACACTTCTCCTGGTCCCAAGTTTACCTACCAGGTTTGGCAATTCTGGAAAGGTGTAAAAAACCATGGGAGCTGTGTTGGAACACTCAGCGGTTTGTGCTACTTTAACTTACTCTATGTTTTTGAAGCCATTCAAAGCCACGTATCACATTTCGTGGTGCAAGCATGGATGAAACCTCTCATAAATTTGCCTCTTAGTCTACAAAATCTACTGTTTGGCTTTTGTAACATATAGTGCAACAATTTCACTGAGCTCAGCAATTTCAACAGGCTCACCTAACTGTATTTTTGCCTTCTCTTTTAGATTTGGTCTTTCCTGTCAGTTGTTTCCAGTGTGCATAGGCTTGCTAATATATCTAATCAGTGGAAAACACAAGAACAAAAATGGGATAACCTTCCAAGTTGAATCCTTTAAACCTTAGCGCACTCAGCACTAGACCACAAGGCAAGTGCTTGTTTGCATTCATGGTCTAGTAGTAAATGTTAATTTCAATTTTCATTCTCCTTGGTATCCCCAATGCAGTTGCAAGAGGGCATACAATGTCCACAAACTGTTGCCTTCTTCCTTTAAATGTTTAGTAATCTTTTTTCAAAACTACTTTCCCGATTACAGCATATCATACCCCAATCTCAATCCAAACAGGGAACCATACATCAGCGGGAACTTTACTGGTGCCTGTACCAAAATATCTGTTTTCAGCCATTAATTAATTCCTCAGCAGTTGAAAGATTATTGAAGTTGTTTAAATTGTCACTTTTGTCTTCATGTGGATTTTAGAAGAAGACACTCACCTGTATTTGTTTGAAGGGCCGGACTGGGAACCTAAAGCAGCCCTTGCAATTTTCTTAGGCCAGCCCCCAGGGGGATGACAAAGTACGGCTGCTTTTGTTCTGCTGCAAAACTGTCCCTGAGTAACAAAACTCGTCCCCACTGCTGAAAAACCAGCCTCCACTCTTTTAGCCTACTGGGAAAATGCCTATTGCCCACTAAGGCCAGTCCGGCCCTGTTTTTTTGGTAAAGACATAGTTGGCATACTGCTGCACAAATGCCCTTCACTTGATGTGGCTTGCCCCGACTAATACAACTGACGGTCTTCCATCACCAGTGCAATCAACCTTGGTTGCAGTGCCTGCACCTCCAAATACCAATGTATATGGTTATAAATATCACATTTGTAAGATTCTTCTGAAAAGGAAAGTCTTGCAATTGTAATTCTGATCCTCTGGCACATATAAAATAGTCTTCCTTGCAGTCTCAACTACTTATTCTTACAAACTACTTTTGAATCCTATCAATTTCATCAGAGGAGCAATTTCATCATATGGGTGTCTCAAAACCCTTAGTGAAACGTCACAGAAATGATGTCCCAATCACCTTACAGTCTTGGTGCACACCAAATAGGGATCCCGTCACAACCCAACAATGCAAACAATCTGCAGCTCCATTACTGAAGAGGCAGCTCTCCAGGAAAGTCAGCTGCAGCGATGCAGTGAAGAACACAGTGCTGTAATTATTTAGTCCAAGATTTGGTTGATCCAATGCCTTTCTGTTCATATACCATGCCTTGATCATTGTTGGTGCCATCTGAGCTTTATGTGCACAAATACTGTGGGAGTGGCAAACATAGAAGACAAACTTTGATAATTAGGGCATGAATAAGACCTTGAAAGTATTACTGGCGATCCACCATGGCGCCAGTTCCAAGAACTCCGTCAAGGTGACGATGTTCCGACTGCCGTGTTTAGATCTATGGCTGTTCAACCTCCGTCTGCATTGAGGGAGTGTACTCCATTTTGCTAGCTGTAACCCACAGCCAACGCAGCAGACAATGCTTGCACGTACCACTCCGTTGTTGTCAGGATGCGCCAACCATATTTAGATAAAACAATTGAACTGGCGGTGTACCAGTGGCAGTCCCATGATGGCGTGGGACGCTCTCATCATTGGACTATGGCTGTGGCTCTTGGATGGATGCTAGCAGCCTGATGTATATTGGACACTTGTGAACACCTGTAAAACACACTTTATTTCAGACCATGATCCTTTACCATTCCACTGCTGACCAACATTCTGAGGTTGGCCTTCCCACTGAGCAGTCAGATTATATTGTGTCTTCCTATTCTTCCTATGTTTTCTCACTTTTTCATTTTTTCATTATTTTTCAAATCCCTGTATGGACACTAATGTAGGAAAGTACCCTCTTTCTTGGCATGAGTACCCTCTTTTTCTGCCTGATGACAGTGTGTTTGACTGTGTTCACTGGGATCCTGCTAACCAGGACCCCAGTGATTATGTTCTCTCACTCAAAAACTCTCTATTTCATCCCACAAGTTGCCTACTAGTGCCCCCATGTAATCCACTAGCATATGGTACCTAGGTACCCAGGGCATTGGGGTTCCAGGGGATCCCTATGGGCTGCAGCAGTTATTCTGCCACCCATAGGGAACCCATGCAAAGGGTTCCGCAGGACTGCCATTGCAGACTTTGTGAACTGGGTGCATGCACCCATTAACATTATAGGTCACTACCAGGACACTATAAGTCACCCCTATGGTAGACCCTCTCAGCCTAGAGGGCAGGGTAGAGGTACCTGTGCACTATTAGAGGTGTCCCCACAAACTCCAGACCCACTTTCACTGAATTTGTGAGCGTGGGGACGCCATTTTACCCATGGTCTAGACATAGGTCACTATCTATGTCCAACAACATAATGGTAACTACAGACATAGGCATGTTTGATATCAAACATATTGGAATCATACCCCAATATTTTTGCAAGTATTGGTTGTATGATTCCATGCACTCTGGGGGCTCCTTAGAGGACCCCCAGCATTGCTCCTACAGCCTTCTGAGGTTTTCCAGACAGCCCCAGCTGCCACCACCTCACAGATAGGTTTCTGCCCTCCTGTCGCTTGAGCAGCTCAAGCCCACGAAAGGCGAACAAAGATTTCCTTTGGGAGAGGGCTCTTACACCCACTCCCTTTGGAAATAGGTGTTATATGGCTGGAGAGGGGTAGCCCTCCCAAACTACTGGTATGCTTTGAAGGGCACATATGGTGCCCTTCATGCATAAACCAGTCGACACCAGTTCAGGGACCTCCAGTCCCTACTCTGGCGTGAAACTGGACAATGGAATGGGGAGTGACCACTCCCCTGTCCATCACCACCTTAGGAATGGTGCCCAGAGTTCCTCCAGAGGGTCCCTGGGTTCTGCTATCTGAGTGACCAGGCCAAACAGGTGATGTCAGAGTCCTCTCCTGATAGGTGGTCACCCAGGTAGGTGACCAATCTCCCTCTCAGGGCTATTTAGGGTCTCTCTTTTGGGTGGCTCTTCAGATTCAGCTTGCAAGATTCCATCAGGAGTCCTCTGCACCCCTTACTTAGACCTCTGACCAAAGAAACTGCATCTGGACTCTCCAGGACCTGATATTCTCTAACAAAGAAATAGAGTTCACCTGCAAAATTGTTTCTCCGGGTCCTTCCAGCTTCTGCAGCAATTCCCCAGTCGTACACCCTCTGAGGACTCCCTTGGAGTGAAGGAGTCACTCCCCTGTATCTGCAGGCATCAACAGCATTGATGACCGGCTGCGTGGGTCCCCTCTCCTGCTGAGCTGCATGGATCCTGCAACATGGGTGGTGGTCAGAAGTGGTTCAGATGGTCATCTCTACCAGCTATCCAACTCGGGAGGAGGCAAGCCCTGTGCACTGCATCCTTTGCAGTTGCCAAGGCTTGTTGGCATTTCTTCTAAGGGGTCTTCAGTCGTCCTGTAGCTCAAGCCCCTAGAACTCTTTCAAGTGATGCATAGCTTCCTGAGTGACTCTCCTACGGTGTTGGACTCCCTTTCGTAGTGCTGCATGGGCTCCTTTTGCAACTACTGTGTCCCTGTCCTGTGGGACTCCTGTGAGTGCTGCCTGTGCTTCTGTGGGCTTTCTGCGACACTGAGCACCCCTTCCGACTTCCCCTCCTGAGTTGAGTTCTCCTGGGACATTCTGGTCCCTGGTAGCACCACTTTCTGCCAACTGCTAGTTTTGCCTGTGCCAAGGTTTGTTGGTGGAATCCGGACATGCAAACCCAACTGCAATCTTCCTTCCTGCGTGGGATATCACCTGCATCCTCCAGGAACTTGACTCTGACTCCCGAGATGCAGTGCTGACTCTTCTTCCTCACTGTCGACCAACCCCTGCAATCCTCAGCTTGGTGGGTAGAGGCTCCTGCCCCCACTGGACTCCTCTGTGTCTTCTGGACTTGGTCTCCTCTTTCCACAAGATTTTCTTCTTCAGGAATCCACCATTGGTTTCTTGCAGTCATCTCTGGGTTTTGCAATTGTCTTCTTTTCTTTTCTTCTAAGTGGGTGTTCTGGGGAAATTGTAGTAATTTACTCCTGTTTTCCTGGTTGCTGGAGGGTGTTGTGGTACTTACCTTTGTGCTTTCCTGGTACCTCCAGTGACCCTCTACACACTCCACTTACCTGGGTGGGAGTGACCCTCTTGCATTCCAGTTTTTTAGTATATGGTTTGTGCTCCCCCAGGTCCACGATTCTCTATTGTGTTTCACACTATTTGCCCTGTTTTCTAACTATTCGTATACCTATTTCTCATAACTAATGTATATAACATGTGTATTACTATAGTATTACCTTATAGTATTTTTGGTGTTGTGCTATCATAATAAAGTACCCTTATTCTTGTAACACTGAGTGTATTCTTTCACTGTGTGGCTACATTGGTATTACATGAGCTTTACATGTCTCCTAGGTAAGCCTTGGCTGCTCATCCACAGCTACCTCTAGAGAGCCTGGCTTCTAGACACTGCCTACACTACACTAATAGCGGATACCTGGATCTGGTGTAAGGTGTAAGTACCTTAGATACCCACCATACACTAGGCCAGCTTCCTACAACTAGTATATATATTTTTTGTATCACTATGTTAGGGAGGAGGAACCTATGTTTAACAGAGAGAGAATTGAAAGTCATGGTAGATGAATTTCTTAGAGTAGAGCCATGTTTATGTGGAGCACAAGTACAAAATACTAACATATGTCCGAAAAGCTAAATGTGGGACAGAATAGTCAACAGAGTGAATGCTGCAGCTAACAATCTGCACACACAGGAAGAAATTCGGAAGAGGTAGAATGACCTGCAGGGTAGAGTCTGTTCTCTGGCCTCTAAGAAACACCTGGTAGCCCAAAAGACTGGTGTCGATTCGCCCAACCCCCCATTACAAATCATCCCCCATTACAACTCTTTCACTGGAAGAGGAGAAGGTCTTGCGTATTTTACAACCTGAAGGCTTTTGAGGCTGCTAGAACTTGAAATGGCTCAGCTCTCAGAATCTCCTCTCTACTGTGCTGAGCTGCTGCATGTCAGGTACATACATTGTACTCTTTCTAAATGAGCAATGATGGAGAGATGATGGGCATCTCTCCATCATTGGTACAGAAGTGTGCCTCTGTGTCCATTAACTTGCATGGCTCAAAAGTGAAGAATCCCACAAAGGCCTCAACCTCCCATTAATCATAATTTCTTTTTTCGGTTGTGTCATCTGTAGCTGATGACAGACTTGAGGTATGATACAGCTCTTTAATGTCTTTTCATTTTGTAATTCATATCAGGGCCAGTGGACTGTAGTGTAGCCATTTTTAATATAGCTTCATGCACGTTAGTTTAACATACTAGGCCACTGTGCACTTTGCCTTAGATACATTTTATTTAGCCTCGTACTGTTATTTTACAATAACCAGTTTTGCAGTCTAGTTTTAATTTCCTTCTATCACACTGTTTAGCTTAGTTCAGCACTGTGTTCTCAAATATGCTTCAGTCAAGGCTACAGTCTGGTACATTGCTGGTAAACGTGGTAGAAGTTTAGTCTCCAGTATTCGTAGAAAATACACATCCTTGCGTAGGGGCATTTTCTTAGAACATCTGAGTGTTAGTTATAAAAACACTTCCTAGTCCTAGTACACGTCAGAGGGAGATTCCGGCCAGGAACCTACAACTAGATGCCGACTGCCCCATTGCAGATGCTGATGCAGATTACAGGCCTTTGCTCAGGTATGAGGGTTGATGTCCTCCTGGGGGAACCTGAAAGGCAGGCTTAGAGCTTCACATGCTGTGCCCGAAATATGGTGGTCATTACAACCCTGGCGGACGGTGTTAAAGGTGTGGTAATACCGCAAACAGGCCAGCGGACAAAAAAAGGGAATTATGACCTTGGTGGAAACCGCCAACAAAGACAGCCACTTTAACACACCGCCTGCCACGGCGGTACAGACCAGCAGCGCGGCCGTTACCGCCAACAGACAGGCGGGACACAATGTACCGCCCACACTATTACAACCCGCCAATCCGCCACCTTTTCCGGGGCAGATTCACAGTGGATAAAAACACGGCAGAAACAGTTTCTGCAATGGGAAAACGCTCACCTTAGCACATCCCACGAGGAAGGAGGACACCATGGAGCCAGAATTACAAATCCTACCTGCCCTTGTTTTTCTGCTCCTTTACGACCAACAGCTACGTAGGCGCAGAAGATACCGGTGAGTACTGCACCTACGACACGGGGGAGGGGGAAGGCAAAAGTTAGGGGGACACCCACCAAACACCCCCACCCTCGCATTATACAACATACACACCAATGCAGTCACAAGAATCACAGTAACAACCCACGATCCCCCCGGAAGAATGCAAAGACAATGCGAAATTCGGGCAAACATTGTAATGTGCCAATATACATGTCATACAAAAATATACAGATATATATTTCAAAATCACTCTTATTTACACATACAATCCGAGAAGTAGTGCAGATATGTACACAACAATGTCCGTGCACCAACAGTCCAAAAATGCATGGGCGAGGCCCACAAAAAATACCTGACCAAAATCGGAGAGAACACTGCCGGGACATCAGATAGAAACACTACAGGCACCTCAGGGGGAAGGGACGGGGGGCCACCTCAGCCAGATGAATGCGAAGCCAGATCCACGACGGGGATCCATGCCCATTGATGTATCCTGGGGAGTGCAAAGCAACAGTCTCTCAAGTTTCAACAGTGGGTGGTTTGCCCACTGTGCCATCCTGGGGAGTGCAAAGCCACAGTCTCTCAAGTCTCTACAGTGGGTGGGTTGCCCACTGTGCCATCCTGGGGAGTGCAAAGCCACAGTCTCTCAAGTCTCTACAGTGGGTGGATTGCCCACTGCGCCATCCTGGGGAGTGCAAAGCCACAGTCTCTCAAGTCTCACAAGTGGGTGGATTGCCCACTGTGCCATCCTGGGGAGTGCAAAGCCACAGTCTCTCAAGTCTCTACAGTGGGTGGGTTGCCCACTGTGCCATCCTGGGGAGTGCAAAGCCACAGTCTCTCAAGTCTCTACAGTGGGTGGATTGCCCACTGCGCCATCCTGGGGAGTGTAAAGCCACAGTCTCTCAAGTAGATGCAGGTCTCCACTGGTTCTGGAGGGGGACTGGATGAGTCTCCCCGTGAAAATACCTGTCTTGTCACTGTCCCAACTGCACATGGGATAAGGATGCCTGATGTGGCGGTCCATTCATTCCTACACGGTGCATGCCCTGTTCAGCGGTGCTTTTACATGGCGGTTCTGGACTGTTCAGCGGTGCTTTGCCATGGCGGTCTTTGCCCTGTTCAGCGGTGCTTTGACATGGCGGTCTTTGCCCTGTTCAGCGGTGCTTTGACATGGCGGTTCTGGACTGTTCAGCGGTGCTTTGCCATGGCGGTCTTTGCCCTGTTCAGCGGTGCTTTGACATGGCGGTCTTTGCCCTGTTCAGGGGTGCTTTGACATGGCGGTTCTGGACTGTTCAGCGGTGCTTTGCCATGGCGGTCTTTGCCCTGTTCAGTGGTGCTTTGACATGGCGGTCTTTGCCCTGTTTAGCGGTGCTTTGACATGGCGGTTCTGGACTGTTCAGCGGTGCTTTGCCATGGCGGTCTTTGCCCCGTTGAGTGGTGCTTTGACATGGCGGTCTTTGCCCTGTTCAGCGGCGCTTTGACATGGTGGTCTTTGCCCTGTTCAGTGGTGCTTTGCCATGGCGGTTCTGGACTGGTCAGCGATGCTTTGCCATGGTGGTCTTTGCCCTGTTCAGCGGTGCTTTGACATGGCGGTTCTGGACTGGTCAGCGGTGCTTTGCCATGGCGGTCTATGGACTGTTCAGCGGTGCTTTGCCATGGCGGTTCTGATACGGACATTGGTGTGTGGCATGACGATCTCTACACTGGACATTGGTGTGTGGCATGACGATCTCTACACTGGGCATTGGTGTGTGGCATGACGCTCCATCATTGCCCAGCGGGGCTGTGGCATCCTGGCCCCTCAAGGGCTGTGACTCCGGCGGTGGTCTCTGGACCAGTGACGATACTTGTGCCCTCCTGGGCTGTGACTCCGGCGGTGGTCTCTGGACCAGTGACGATACTTGGGCCCTCCTGGGCTGTGACTCCGGCGGTGGTCTCTGGACCAGTGACGATACTTGGGCCCTCCTGGGCTGTGATTCCAGTGGTGGTCTCTGGACCAGTGACGATACTTGTGCCCTCCTGGGCTGTGACTCTGGCGGTGGTCTCTGGACAAGTGATGATACTTGGGCCCTCCTGGGCTGTGACTCCGGCGGTGGTCTCCTGACCAGTAACGATACTTGGGCCCTCCTGGGCTGTGACTCCGGCGGTGGTCTCCTGACCAGTAACGATACTTGTGCCCTCCTGGGCTGTGTCTCTGGCGGTGGTCTCTGGACCAGTGACGATACTTGGGCCCTCCTGGGCTGTGACTTTGGCGGTGGTCTCTGGACCAGTGACGATACTTGGGCCCTCCTGGGCTGTGACTCTGGCGGTGGTTTCTGGACCAGTTACGACGGTGCTGGCGGTTGTGTCTGGACCGCCGGAAATGATGGCGCACTTCTCCGCCGTGAAACTCACAACAGGCTGGGCAGACTTCCTCTGGACCTTCCCCCCTTTTTTGGAGTTACAGCTGACTCACCAATCGCCTTCGATCCCATGTCACTTGTTGTCCCACCAGGAGTCTTAAGGCGGTTCCGTCGTCCACTCTGCAATTTCTGAGCCTTTACAGGGGGTGGGCTGCCAGTGCCTTGGCTCCGGGTCCTACTGCCTGCCCTGGTGGCCGGTGCATTCCAAAAACCTGGAACATGCACCACTGATACTGGAAGCTTGTTGGCTGAGGCGCTACAACGGGACTGATGAATTGGAGGGGGGTGGTGGGGCAAAAAGGTCAATTAGACATAGGGACAGTTTCTGACGGACACTGGGATGGGTAGCTGGAAGGGGGCTGGGAGTGGAGGAAGAGGAGGTGGTTGTAGGAGGTGTCACGTTAGGTGTTTTGGGTGCAGGTGCAGGTACTGGAGGCTGTCATGAGGTGGATGGATGTTGGGTGAGTGATTGCCGGCGTTTGTGTACTTTGGGAGGGGGCGTCACAGACACATTGGGAGAGGATACAGGGGACGTGTAAATGGCAGTGGAGGTGGTGAGTGCAGGTGAGCGGCTTGTGGTGCTGGGTGTCCTGGTGCGAGTCCTAGTGCCTGTAGATGTGGTGCATGCAGGTGTGTGTGTAGACGAGACTGGGAGGGAGAAGGGAGAAGAGGAGGAGGGGGACACAGTGGAGACAGTGGATGTTGCTGTGTCTGTATGTGGATGAGGCTTGCGTGAGTGCCTGTGGTGTGTGTGGTGCCTATGTTTGCTTGAGCTACTTGTGTGTGCTGACTTGTGTGCATGCTGGTCTGAAGGTGTGCTTGGGATGGGCTGGGGTACAGGAGATTGGGTCTGGGTGGAGGAAGTTGGAGGGGGGAGGCTAGACACAGGGACAATGGCTGCCATCAGTGCTGAGGCCAGAGATTGCAGGGTTCGCTGAAGGACAGCCTGACCAGAATGAATGCCCTCCAGGAATGCATTACCGTGTTGCAACTCCCTTTCTACACCCTGGATGGCATTCACAATGGTAGACTGCCCAACAGTGAGTGACCTGAGGAGGTCAATGGCCTCCTCACTGAGGGCAGCAGAGGTGACTGGGGCAGGGCCTGAGGTGCCTGGGGCTAAGGTGATGCCCACCCTCCTGGGTGAGCGGGCATGGGGCGAACGCTGAGGGGCTGCTGGGAGGGCAGTGCTGGTAGGGGAGGTGGCGGCTGTACCTGTAGAAGTGGGGCGCACAGATGGTGCCGCCACCACAGGGGAGCTCCCATCAGCGGACGAGTCCGTGTGACTGGTTGGTGATCCGGTGGCCGACGTGAACCTCCCCTCGCCCTCCGTCCCACTGGTGCATTCAGAGTCTGTGGTGTGGCCCTCCATGGCCATGTGGGATGCAGCTCCCTCGTGCTCCGGTGCCACTGTACCTCCGCCTGATGATGCTGATGTACAAAAGGACAGGGAGAGCAGGAAAAGGGGGGGAGACAGAACAAAGAGAGTTTTAGTGCATGGCATGCCACTACCGTTGGCGGACAAGACAGACGCAGCAGCCCCCTGCATTACACCGTGCTCCTGACCTCTGCACATGCAATTTCTGGGATATGGCGTACATGGCAATGGTGGAAATCTGCGCACATGGATGCCACAGGGGCAACTATACCTCAACTTGGCACTCTGAGGAGGTTGGGTTGAGTGCCACATGGCCTACATTACGGAGGGGCCTTGCCTACCTAACTCGCCCTGGCCTAGGGACACCCACAGCCCACCTCCCCCACCCAGACCCCTCCGCTGCACGCAAAATCCGCAGAAAGAGGTTGTACTCACCCCCTTGTGTCTGCTGTGATGTCCTCATGCGCCCATTCAACTCTGGGTAGGCCACCGCCAGGATCCGGAACATCAGGGGGGTCATGGTGCGACGGGCACCCCTCCCACGTTGGGAGGCCATCCCCAGCTGAGCCTCTGCCGTCTTCTTGCTGCAGCGGCGAATGTCCTCCCATCTCTTACGGCAGTGGGTGCCCCGTCTCTGGTAGGCCCCCAGGGTCCGGACCTCCTTGGCGATGGCACGCCAAAAGTCCCTCTTCTGGTGGGCGCTGACCTACATGACATGCACAAGGGAAGAGGAACAGTCATTACCAACTGCACCGTCAATGTGAGTGGCCCCCTCCCTACTCTGGCCATGTGGCCCATTCATTCCCATGCATTAATGTTCTATGAACTCTGGCCCCTTCCCTCTTCCACCCAGCCCTCTCCACCCAGGCCTAGCCCATACAACGTGCTCCCTGTGTACTAACCTGTTGGTCTGGAGGACCGTAGAGTAGTATGTACTGGGGGAGGACCTCATCCACAAGTTTCTCCAACTCCTGTGCAGTGAAGGCAGGGGCCCTTTCCCCAGACGCAGCAGCCATCGTCGCTTCCAGACCGAGGTCACAACAGCACTAGCAGTGTAGGTCCTCTCCTGTCGAAGGTCATGTATCTAGTGATTGAACAGATAGAAAATGGCGGTGACGTCCGCAGCGGTGCGCATCATCACCGCCGGCGCACCTGTTCATTGGCTCCTGGGACCCAGAGGGTCCAATGTTAACCAATGCAGCATTGCGCCATGGTCTACGACCGCCTACCGCAACGGTGTGCAATGCCAGCGCAGTTACCCACAATCCCAATGTCCCAGTTTAGAGGTCAGGCAGCCGCCATTTCAGGGGCCCACATGGCTTCATTTACTACTGCGTCACACATAGCTAGGCCTATACTCAACACACATACAGGAAGGGTTTTTTGTCTGGTGTAGTCTTGTGTGTAACTGTGGGTACATACCTGGAGGAATAGTGACTGGTTCTTCGCTGTTGTCCTTCTTAGGCACCATCAGCTGGGACATATGTGAAGATGTCGGAATCCTCCGGTGTACCAACCGCTGGTGGACCTGTTGACAATGGAAAAAAAACATGTCATTGTCACCTACAGGTTTGACCGTGCCACAATCCAGGAACTATCTACCCAGTTGGAGCCAGACGTGATGTCACCAATCCAGCATCCAACTGGAATCCCCCCTTACGTGCAGGTGCTGTCAGTGCTCCATTTCCTTGCAAGTGGCTCTTTTCAGACAACAGTGGCCATGGCATCAGGGATGTCCCAGCCTATGTTTTCCAACGTTTTGTCCAGAGTGTTGTCTGCCCTGCTGAAACACGTAAGGAGAGCCATCATATTCCCTCAGGTGGAGGATTTACCTACAGTGAAAGGTGACTTCTATGCCCTCTGACATATTCCCAACGTCATAGGTGCCATTGATGGGACCCATGTAGCTCTGGTCCCCCCGCAGGAGTGAACAGGTGTACAGGAACAGGAAGAGTTATCATTCGATGAATGTCCAGATGGTCTGTTTGGCAGACCAGTACATCTCGTAGGTAAATGCAATGTTCCCTGGCTCTGTGCATGACGCCTACATCCTGCGGAATAGCATTATCCCTGATATGATGGGTCAACTCCAGAGGCTATTGGAGAGCTCCAGAGTATGACCAGTAGACCAGTACATCTCGTAGGTAAATGCAATGTTCCCTGGCTCTGTGCATGACGCCTACATCCTGCGGAATAGCATTATCCCTGATATGATGGGTCAACTCCAGAGGCTATTGGAGAACTCCAGAGTATGGCTATTGGGGGACTCTGGTTACCCCAACCTTTCCTGGCTATTGACCCCAGTGAGGAATCCCAGGACCAGGGCAGAGGAACGGTACAATGATGCCCATGGGCGGACTAGGAGGGTAACCGAACGCACCTTCGGCCTTCTTAAGGCCAGGTTCAGGTGCCTCCATATGACAGGTGGATCCCTATTCTACTCACCGAAGAAGGTGTGCGACATCATCGTCGCCTGCTCCATGCTCCATTTTGGCGGTCGCCCGCCGGCCCAGCGGGAAAGCCAGAATGGCCGCCGCGGTCTTTTGACCACGGTGCGGTCATTCGGCGGTTCCCGCCGCCCGCCGCCTTAGTCTCTTTTTCGAAGATTTTCTTCAGCGGGACAAACCTGTCGAATCCGACCTCCTGGAGCCCTTCTCCGGATATGCGATGCTGGAATCCTCGGTGGAGATTTTTACCTTCGGACTTAGTCGTTTTTTTCGAGGTGAAAATCCTTCGACCAGGGTAAACCTGGATCTTGATCCGACGTCCATGGAGCCCTCCTCGGATACGCTGGCTGGGAGGTCCGGGTCAACTTTTTACCTTCGGACTTAGGCAGTGATTCTAACCGCGGCGGGCGGCGGTCGCCGCACGCCATGCGGTTACCGCCAAATGACCGCACCGCGGTCACAAGACCGCGGCGGCCATTCTGGCTTTCCCGCTGTGCTGGCGGGCGACCGCCAAAAGGCCACCCGCCAGCACAGCGGGAAAGACCCAGCAACGATGAAGCCGGCTCCGAATGGAGCCGGCAGAGTTGCTGGAGTGCGACGGGTGCAGTAGCACCCGTCGCGAATTTCAGTGTCTGCTAGGCAGACACTGAAATTCCTTTTGGGGCCCTCTTACGGGGGCCCCTGCAGTGCCCATGCCATTGGCATGGGCACTGCAGGGGCCCCCAGGGGCCCCCGCAGCACCCCCTACCGCCATCCTGTTCCTGGCGGGAGACCCGCCAGGAACAGGATGGCGGTAGGGGGTGTCAGAATCCCCATGGCGGCGGAGCGCGCTCCGCCGCCATGGAGGATTCTCAAGGGCAGCGGAAAGTCGGCGGTACACCGCCGACTTTCCGTTTCTGGCTGCGGCTGAACCGCCGCGGTCAGAATGCCCAGCGGTGCACCGCCAGCCTGTTGGCGGTGCTACCGCGGTCATTCGCCCTGGCGGTTTTTACCGCCAGGGTTAGAATGACCCCCTTAGTCTCTGTTTTGGAGATTTTTATTTACCGGGACGAACCAGCAAATCAGGCCGGGTCGCAGTTGAGGCAAGCCGGCTAGAGTTGCCGCGGCGGGTCGGTCCCTCTATGGAGCTTTTTTTCAAAAGTTGTCCAAACTTCTCCAAACTTCTGGGGCTTCTCCCAGATGTCCTTTTAAGGTTCTTTTGAGGTCCACAGCTCACTCCAACGGTCCAGAAGTTCTGAGATGGTCCTTGGGGGGTGTGGACTACAACTCCCAGAATGGACCTGGCGCAAACTCCTTTTTGGCCACTGGACAGTGGTCAGCTGGTCGCTTTCTTCAGGAGTTGGTGCAGGGGACTCTGGTTAGCAATTTTTCACCTGTAGCAAACAGTGATTCCCTCCTTGAACCAGTTGAAGCCAGGCAAAGTCCTTCTTGTGGTGAAGCCCAAGTGTGCAGCTGGTGCAGTCCTTCTGAGTGCAGGTTCCAGGTGCAGGCCAGGGGTCCAGCAGGGCAGTCCTTCTTCTGTTGTTCTTCCTTGTTGGATGTGGTAGGGAACTGAGGTGTGGGTGCAGGTCTGCCAGTTTTATCCTAGCTCCTGGGTGAAAAGCAGGGGGGTCCTGGTTCTCCAATTAGGTGCAGGGTCCTTCCCCCTGTGATGACCACTTCCTGGGAAGTGTGGCAAAAATCAATCCCAGGAGGCAACATTCTCTAAAAATCCATCATGGCTGAATCTGATTTTTGGAGGTTACATCTGGCTGAGCCCATCCACTGGTGTGGCTAAAAATCATAAACACACCCCTCTCCTGCCCTCTCCTAATCTAATCAAGGGGGCACCTAGTTGTCTGGGGTTGCAGGATGTGGGGGTGTTGCTGGTTGCTCCAAATGTCCTTCTCTGCCTTTGAAGACCAGTTTGGCAGCCCTCCCCCTTCCAGCCTCACCATCTGCTGAGGGGAGATTCCCTCCCATAGGCACATTCCTTTGTGTGAAGCCAGGCCACTTCACACCTCATCAAGGCAGCTTGGCCAAGCTACTAGAGCTGGCCAATCAGAGCACAGCAGCAAAAACAATGCAGGGCTGAAATGGGCAACTTTTCAGGTAAAGTTTAAAACTCTTTACCTGAACAAGTTATATTAAATCCAACAACTGGAAGTTGTGGGATTTATTACAACAATTAATTTGATACCAAATTCTTGGTATGCATCATTTAAGGAGACTTTAAAAATTAAAATAAAGTCTCCCAATTCTACCCTATGGAGGCCATTTACTACAATGAGGGAAACACGAATTTGGCTGTTTTTACCTCACCAGGGCTTATAAAACTATTTTTATAAAGTCCCTGCTTATAGTTACATGGCACCCAACCCTAGGGGCACATAGGGCACATCTTAGGGGTGACTTATATGTAAAAATAAGGCAGTTTGAGACTTTGGAACTACTTTTAATTCCGAAGTTGAATTTGCATATAACTTTAATTTAAAAGCAGCCAGCAAGGCAGGCCTGCCTTTAAAATGACACTGGGCACCTCATGGGTGCACTGCCTATGCTGTGGTCCCTAAAACTACATGCCCTACCATATACTAGGGACTTATAGGTAGGTTAACTTAGCCAATTATAATTAGCCTAATTTGCATATCCATTTTACACAGAGCACAGGCCCTGGGACTGGTAAGCAGTACCCAGGGCACAGCCAAGAGTCAGTAGCCACCAGTACCTGTCCAAAAAGTGTGGGGGTGACCAGGGCAAAAAGGAGGACTTTCCTACACTGCCCCCCCCCCAGCTGAAAGGTGATGGGTACTAACCTACACCCTGGTAGTCCTCATCGGCTAAGTGGAAAAAACTGGAAAGGCCATCTGCATTGGCATGGGCAGTCCCAGGTCTGTGCTCCACTGTGAAGTCCACCCCCTGTAGGGAAATGGACCACCTTAACAGTTTTTAGTTCTCCCCCCTCATCTGCATCAACCATCTGAGAGGTCTGTGGTCAGTTTGTACACGGAAGTGAGTGCCAAACAAGTAAGGCCTCAACTTCTTCAGGGACCAGACCACAGCAAAGGCCTCCCTCTCAATGGCACTCCATCTTTTCTCTCTGGGGAGTAGTCGCCTGCTGATGAAGGCAACTGGTTGATCTTGGCCCTCTTCATTAACTTGTGCTAACACTGCCCCAATCCCTTCCCCTGAAGCATCTGTTTGCACTATAAACTCCTTGCTATAGTCAGGGGCCAATAACACTGGTGCTGAACACATAGCCTGTTTTAGGGTGTCAAAAGCTTTCTGACACTCTGGGGTCCAAATTACCTTCTTGGGCTGTTTCTTGGAGGTAAGCTCAGTCAGAGGGGCCACTATGGTCCCATAATTCTGAACAAACCTCCGGTAGTACCCAGTCAGGCCAAGAAAGGCCCTGACCTGAGTCTGGGTTTTAGGAGCCTCCCAATCCAGGATAGTCTGGATCTTGGGCTGGAGAGGTTGTACATGGCCTCCACCAACAAGGTGGCCCAGGTACACAACTGAGCTTTGCCCTATCTGGCACTTGCTTGCCTTGATAGTCAGGCCTGCTTGAAGCAGGGCCTGAAGCACTTCCTTCAGGTGGACCAGGTGGTCCTCCCAGGTGGAACTAAATACAGCTATATCATCCACATAAGCTGCACTGAAAGATTCCAACCCAGACAGGACTCTATTCACCAACTGTTGGAAGGTGGCAGGAGCATTTTTCAGGCCAAAGGGCATCACCTTGAACTGAAAGTGGCCCTCTGGTGTGGAAAATGCTGACCTCTCCTTAGCTCCTGGACTTAAGGCAATCTGCCAGTATCCTGAGGTCAGATCAAACATGCTCAGGAATTTGGCAGCCCCCAACCTATCAATGAGCTCATCAGTATGGGGTGAGCATCAGTCCTAGTGACTTCGTTTAGACCTCTGTAGTCCACACAAAATCTCAATTCTTTCTTCCCACCTTGGGGATTAGGTTTGGGCACCAGTACCACTGGACTGGACCAAGGACTGTCAGAGGGCTCACTTACCTTGAGCTCCAACATCTTAGCCACTTCAGCTTTGATGTTGGCCTTGACCTGGTCAGACAGCCTGTACAGCTTGTTCTTGACAGGCAAGCTGTCACCAGTGTCAACGTCATGGACACACCAATTGGTGAGTCCAGGGGTCAGGGAGAACACACTAGCAAACTGTTCCAAAACTTGTTTGCAGTCTTTTGGTTGCTGGTCTGTCAACTTGGGAGAGAGTACCACTCCCTCCACTGACCCATCTTGTGCATTTGAGGACAAGAGGTCTGGCAGAGGTTCACTCTCCTCCTCCTTCCCTTCATCAGTGACCATCAGCATGGTCATGTCTGTCCTGTCCTGGTGGGGTTTCAGCCTGTTAACATGCAGGATCCTATGAGGATTCCTAGGGGTGCCAAGGTCCACCAAGTAGGTGACCTCACCCTTTTTCTCCAGAATTGGATAGGTCCCAGTCCATTTGGCCTGAGGTGCCCTAGGAGTCATGGGCTCCAAAACCCACACCAGCTGTCCTGGGTGATACTCAGGCATGGTAGCCTTCTGATCATGCCAGAGCTTCATGAGCTCCTGGCTGGCCTCCAGTTTTCTGCTTGCCTTCTTCATGTACTCAGCCATGCGTGACCGCAGGCCCAGCACATAATCTAGCACATTCTCCTTGGACTCTCTGAGAGGCTTAGCGCAAGACTCTCTCACCAAGCACAATGGGCCTCTTACAGGGTGCCCAAACAGTAACTCAAAGGGGCTGAATCCAACCCCCTTCTGTGGCACCTCTCTGTAGTCAAACAGCAGGCATGGGAGGAGAACATCCCATTTCCTCTTGAGTTTGTCAGACAAACCCATGATCATGCCCTTCAGGGTCTTATTAAATCTTTCCACCAGACCATTGGTCTGTGGATGATAGGGGGTGGTGAACTTATAAGTAACACCACACTGATCCCACATGGCTTTCAGATAGGCTGACATAAAGTTTGTGCCCCTATCTGAGACCACCTCATTTGGGAACCCCACTCTGGTGAACACACCAAGTAGGGCCCTAGCCACTGTGGGAGCAGTGACTGTCCGGAGGGGTATTGCCTCAGGGTACCTGGTGGCATGGTCCACAACCACCAAAATGTACCTGTTACCTGAGGCAGTTGGTGGGTCTAGGGGACCAACAATGTCGATCCCCTCCCGCTCAAAGGGAGTCCCAACCACTGACAGTGGTATCAAGGGTGCCTTTGGCTTGCCCCCTGTCTTGCCACTGGCTTGGCAGGTGACACAGGAGCTGCAAAACTCCTTGACTTTTTCTGACATTTGGGGCCAATAAAAATGGTTGACCAGCCTGTTCCAGGTCTTGGTCTGTCCCAAATGTCCAGCTAAGGGGATATAATGGTTTAAGGTAAGGAGGAATTCTCTATACTTCTGGGGGACCACTACTCTCCTGGTGGCCCCTGGTTTGAGGGCCCTTGCCTCAGTGTAGAGAATTCCATGCTCCTAGTAAACCTTGTGGGTCCCACTGGTATCCCCTTGTTCTTGCCTGGCAGCAGTCTGCCTCAGGCCCTCAAGAGTGGGACACTCTCTTTGTCCCTGGCACAACTCTTCTCTGGTGGGCCCACCTGCCCCATGCAGTTCTGCCAAGTCAGGCAGAGCTTGCAGGGGAAGTGTCCCTCACTCAGAGGTCAGATCCTCCCCCTCAGGGTTGGATTCCTCCTGACCCTCTGTACTTGTAGGGGCTGGCAAGCCAGACCCAGTACCCTTTCTCTTCTTCTTGGAGGCTTGGCCCATTGTTCCAGGGTCCAAGTGTCCAGCACTTCCCAGGTGTGCTGTCTGTGACCTGTTCACAGCACACACCCATTCAGGGAGGTCCAGCATCTGTGCATGGACCCTTCTCTCCACCTCTGACCATTCAGATGCTTCAAGATCATTTCCCAGCAGACACTCTACTGGGAGGGCAGGAGCTACAGCTACCTTCTTAGGGCCAGTCACACCTCCCCATTCCAGACTCACCATGGCCATGGGATGGAGTTTGGTTCTGCTATCTGCATAAGTCACTTGGTGGAAGACACCAAGTAAGACCTGTTCTGGAGAAACCAGCTTCTCTATGACCATTGTCACACTGGCTCCTGTATCTCTCAGAGCTTCCACCTCAGTCCCATTGACTTTAGGCCTCTGCCTATACCTCTCCATGCTGGGAGGTAAGGTGGCCATAGTTGCAATGTCCACCCCACCCACGGATACTAAGGTGACCTCTGTGTACCCTGATCCCAGCTCTGGGCCAACTTCCACCCCCAACCCTACACTACCAATCCCCTAGGAGTGCCCACCAGTGGGGGGCTTCTTGGAGAAGATAGCATCTCCTCTTTTGTGTTCAGGTTGATGACACTCAAAACACTTGCCGGCCTTAGCAAGCTCCTGAAACTTTCCTGCTTTAGCAGGATCATAATTCTTTCCCAGATGCCCTTTCCCCTTAGAAGTGGAATGGCTTGGGGCTCCCCCAACCTGAGGTTTTGGGGACTATTGTGAGGGCTCCTTGGGCTTTTTATCATCTTTCTCTTGGTTCTTCCCCTGAGAAGAACCATGTCCTCCCTTTTTCTGATCAACCCCTGGGGGTTTCTGGTTAAACCTAGTTCTTAACCAGTCATCTGCTGCCTCCCCGAGCTCTCTGGGGTTGGTCAACTTAGAGTCAACTAGATACTGGCGGAGCTTCTCTTGGACACAATTGGTTAGAAGGTGCTCCCTCATAATCAAATTGTACAGCCCCTCAAAGGTACTTACCTTGTTGCCCTGTATCCAGCCCTCCAGTGCTTTTACTGAAATGTCCACAAAGTCCACCCAGGACTGGGTGCTTGTCTTTTGGGTGTCCCTAAACCTGAGCCTATACTGCTCTGGGGTCAGACCAAACTTTTTAGTCAAGCATCTCTTCATACTGGGGTATAAGTCTGCCTCCTCCCCCCTCAAGGTTAGGAGTCTATACCTCCCAGAGTTGGGAACCAACTTCCAAAGAAGTGAACCCCAGTACTGAGGCTTGACTCTCCTCATCTGGAGGGCCCTCTCAAAGGCCCCCAGCCACTTATCTATATCACCCCCCTCTACATAGGCAGGAACCACCCCTTGGGTAATCTGGGGCAAAATCCCCCACCCAGGGACACCTCAGCTTCTTTGTCGCTGCCGCCATCTCTTTTCCCTTCCCTTGCCCACTTTTTCTTTTCTAGGGCCAGCTTCTCTGCCTCCAAAGCTATGAATGCTAGCTGGGCCTCCAGCTCTCTTTCCCTGAGGGACAGGTTCTCTCCTCCTGAAGGGACCCCATTCCCCCAACTAGCTTTGGGTCTGCCCCTAGTGACTTTATGTAATGAGGACCGGTCTTCCTCATCCTCACTTAGGCTCAGATGCCCTCCCTCCCCTGAGTGGTTGGAGCTAGCATCCTCCCCTACTTCTCCCTCCTCTGGAACTTCTTCTGAGTCTACCTCTTGGGCCTCAGCCCATGCTGTCAGGGATTTGATCAGGACATGCTTCCTGAGGTCAGTGGTTGCAGGCAACCCTCCTTCAGTACACAACCCCCTAAGCTGGACTACTGTCAGTGTGGGTAGGCTAGCCAGATCAAGCTCCATCGTTCCCTGGTTTTGTGTCAACAAAAACTTTTTGCAAAAATTGGAAACAAGAATTTAGAAAAATCACAAAAATTCAATAATTGAAATTAATCCAAATTAAAAATGAAAAACAATTTTTGCACTAGGACAATTTAAAGGATTTTTAATTTGTTTTACTTAAAACTGTAAAGTGATACTGAACACAAGTACAGGATCCCACCACTGCTCACCAAAAATGTTGGAAAATGGGTTATTGGTAAGGGCAGGTAGGTACCTACACTTAGCAATAGGCCACTAACCTCCACTAAGGTCCAGTTCGGTCTCAGCAAATTAAACCCAGCTCAAGCCTTGGTAGCTTGGCAACGAGCGTCAAGGCTTAACTTAGGAGACAGAGTGTAAAGCATTCCAATATCACAAAACAGTAATTAAATAAAACACAGGAAACAGTTTAAAAATCCAAAACCAATTTATAAAAATAGATTATATTTTTATCTTTAAAATGACACCAAAACGAATAAAATCAGATAAGGGGAACTGGAGATATGAATTTTTAAAGAATTATAATTTTTTTAGCACCTAGAAACAAAAAGCGCCAATCGGGTCATCTGGTTGCACCTCGACCGGGGCAAAGTCAAAGTTTCAGGCCCACCGCGATGGAGCCCTGCTCGGCTACAGGCCGCGGGAGGCCTCGGTTAAAAGTTTACCTTCACACTTAGTCTCTTTTTTCGAAGATTTTCTTCAGCGGGACGAACCTGCCAGTCCAATCCGACCTCCTGGAGCCCTTCTCCGGATACGCGATGCTGGAATCCTCGGTGGAGATTTTTAACTTTCGGACTAAGTCGTTTTTTTCGAGGTGAAAATCCTTCGACTGGGGTAAACCTGGATCTTGATCCGACGTCCATGGAGCCCTCCTCGGATATGCTGGCTGGGAGGTCCCGGTCCACTTTTTACCTTCGGACTTAGGCCCTCATTCTGACCCTGGCGGTCGGTGATAATGCGGCGGCCAAGCCGCCAACAGGCCGGCGGTCCAAAATATGCAATTCTGACCCTGGCGGGAACCGCCAACACAGCCCGCCGCATTAACACTCCGACCGCCACGGCGGCACAAACAAACAGCGCGGCGGTCCCCGCCAACAGCCAGGCGGCAGACAATGTACCGCCCACCCTATCACGACCCACCAATCCGCCACCTTTTCCGGGGCGGGAGCACCGCCGATAAAAACACGGCGGAAACAGACTACGAACGGGAAAACGCTCACCTCTACGCACTCCACGCGAGATTCCGGCAGTATGGAACCCGAGTTGCAGGTCATCCCCGCACTCCTATACCTGCTCCTGTACCAGGAGCACGCCCGGCGGCGCGGAAGACATCGGTGAGTACTGCACCTACGACACAGGGGAGGGAAAAGATTACCGGCACACACCCACCCACCCATACCCACTACAACACACACATCAATGCATTCCCACAGATCACTGTCACAACCCACAAACCCCCCCCTCCGAAATAATGCAAAGACCAAAAGAAGAGATCATAAACGGGCAGATATATTGAAATATGGACACCAGTAATCCCAATAAATAAATAAACTATGTACAAAATATATACAGCTACTAAATGTAGTCCAACCACTGTCCGTGGACCACAGGGGTCCTGTGCAAAGGGGCAAGGCCCAGTCCCACGACAAGAACTCCACGGAGAGAACACTGCAGGGGCATCAGAAAGAAAATAGGACAGGCACCTCAGGGGGAAGGGAAGGGGGGGCACCTCAGCCACTTGAGTACACGACGCCAGATCCACGAGGGGACTCCATGACCACTGGCCCATCCTGGGGAGTGCAAAGCCACAGTCCATACAGTCCATACAGTGGGTGGCCTGCCCACTGGGCCATCCTGGGGAGTGCAAAGCCACAGTCCATACAGTCCATACAGTGGGTGGCCTGCCCACTGGGCCATCCTGGGGAGTGCAAAGCCACAGTCCATACAGTCCATACAGTGGGTGGCCTGCCCACTGGGCCATCCTGGGGAGTGCAAAGCCACAGTCCATACAGTCCATACAGTGGGTGGCCTGCCCACTGGGCCATCCTGGGGAGTGCAAAGCCACAGTCCATACAGTCCATACAGTGGGTGGCCTGCCCACTGGGCCATCCTGGGGAGTGCAAAGCCACAGTCCATACAGTCCATACAGTGGGTGGCCTGCCCACTGGGCCATCCTGGGGAGAGCAAAGCCACAGTCCAAACAGTCCATAACAGACCCCACTGCCACTGGAGGAGGCATGTTGGCCAGAGGACATCCTGCAGCCCTGCCCGAGACAGATCCTGCCCTGCCACGTCTGCCAAAGGGCCAGCGGTTCTTGCCTGGAAGGGCCCAGTTCAGCGCTTCTTGCCTTGAAGGGCCCAGTTCAGCGCTTCTTGCCTTGAAGGGCCCAGTTCAGCGGGTCTTGCCTTGAAGGGCCCAGTTCAGCGGTGCTTGAGACGGCGGGGCCCAGCGGAGCGGTGCTTGAGACGGCGGGGCCCAGTTCAGCGGTTCTTGAGACGGCGGGGCCCAGTTCAGCGGTGCTTGAGACGGCGGGGCACAGTTCAGCGGGGCTTGAGACGGCGGGCCCAGTTCAGCGGTTCTTGAGACGGCGGTCCCCAGCGGAGCGGTGCTTGAGACGGCGGGGCCCAGCGGAGCGGTGCTTGAGACGGCGGGGCCCAGTTCAGCGGTTCTTGAGACGGCGGGGCCCAGTTCAGCGGTGCTTGAGACGGCGGGGCCCAGCGGAGCGGTGCTGGAGACGGCGGGGCCCAGTTCAGCGGTGCTTGAGACGGCGGGCCCAGCGGAGCGGTGCTTGAGACGGCGGGGCCCAGTTCAGCGGTTCTTGAGACGGCGGGGCCCAGTTCAGCGGTGCTTGAGACGGCGGGGCCCAGTTCAGCGGTGCTTGAGACGGCGGGGCCCAGCGGAGCGGTGCTGGAGACGGCGGGGCCCAGTTCAGTGGTGCTTGAGACGGCGGGGCCCAGCGGAGCGGTGCTTGAGACGGCGGGGCCCAGTTCAGCGGTTCTTGAGACGGCGGGGCCCAGTTCAGCGGTGCTTGAGACGGCGGGGCCCAGTTCAGCGGTGCTTGAGACGGCGGGGCCCAGTTCAGCGGGGCTTGAGACGGCGGCCGGTCTATGGCCAACTGCTCATTGCCTGGTGGTGCCCTCCTGGGCAGCGGGGATGGTGCTCCTTCAATGCCCACCTGGGCTGTGGGTGGTGGGGCCCTCCTGGCCAGCTGGGCTGGGTCCTCCCTGGGCAGCGGCTATGGGGGTGGTGGGCTCCTCCTGGGCAGCAGGCCTGCAGCCTGACCTCTCCGACTTGCTGCCCTTGCCCTCCTTAGTCGGGAGTCTGTGGCCCTTTCCTCCCTTTGGAGCTGTGGCTGGTGACTGTCTCTGGGTGGTGTCCGGGGGGGATGTAGAAGCCGGGCTCCTGCGGCGCCCCTTCCGCCTTCTGCTCCTCTTCCCAGGGGGTGGGCTGGCTGTCCCCTTGCTGCTGGGCGAAGATCCAGACATGCGGGCTGGTGGGCTCCAATACCCCTGCACCCTTGTCAAGGGGGCTGCAGGGCTGGTGGTGGCTGAGGTGCTCTTCTTACCCCGACGAGAAGGAGGGGGGGGCTCAGGGTCAGGAAAGAAGTTAGCAGTGGCGAGGAAGAGTTTCTTGGGACAATGGAGAGTGGTAGGTACAGTGGGAATGGGAGTGGAGGGAGAGGATGTGGTTGTAGGTGAGTCACGTTTGCTGTCTTTGGGTGCAGGTGCAGGAGGGATAGGCTGTCGTGAGGTGGATGGCTGTTGGGTGGGTGGGTGGCTGCGTTTGTGTGGTGTGGAAGAGGGGGTGACAGACACAGTGGGAGAGGACACAGGGGACGTGTAAATGGCAGTGGGGGTGGTGACTGCACGTGTGCGGACTGAAGTGGAGGGTGTGCTGGTGATGGAAACACTGGCTGATGGTGAGGTGAATGGAGGTGTGAGTGTAGACGTCACAGGGAGGGAGGAGGGAGACGAGGAGGTGGGGGTCACAGATGTGGTAGTGACTGTTGGCATGTCTGCATCGGAATGTTGCGTGTGTGAATGTCTGCGTGATCTGTGGTGCTTATGTTTGGATGAGCTTCTCTTGGGTGTTGAGGTGTGTGCAGGCTGGTCTGATGGTGTGGGTGGGACAGGCAGAGGAACAGGAGACTGGGAGGAGGGAGTTAGTAGAGGGAGGCAGGAGACAGGGACAATGGCTGCCGTCAGTGCTGAGGCCAGAGCCTGGAATGATCGCTGATGGGCAGCCTGACCCGAATGAATGCCCTCCAGGTACGCATTGCTGCGATGAACCTCCCTCTCCACCCCCTGGATGGCATTCAAAAGGGTAGTCTGCCCAACAATGAGCGTTCGGAGGAGGTCAATGACCTCCTCACTGAGGGCAGCGGGGGTAACAGGGGCAGGGCCTGAGGTGCCTGGGGCGAAGGAGATGCCCGGCTTCCTGGCAGAGCGGGCACGGGGCGAACGCTGAGGGGCTGCTGGGAGGGCGGAGATGGTGCGCTGGGTGGCGGCTGTACCTGTAATGGCGGGGGGCACGGATGGTGCCACCCCCGCAAGGGAGCTCCCTTCTGAGGACGTGTCCGTGTCGCTGCAGGGTCCAGTCGTCCCTGTTGTGGAGCTCCCCTCGCCTCCGTCTCCTGGTCCAGTCTGACTCTGTGGCATGGCCCTCCTGGGCCATGTGAGATGCAGCTCCCTCCTGCCCCGATGCCACTTCTCCTCCGCCTGATGATGCTGATGCACACAAGCACAGAAAGACAAACAAAAAGGGGGGGGGAGAGAGAAATAAAGGGATAATGAGTACATGGATCTCCGGTACAGTTAGCGGACATGACAGACACAGATGCCCCCTGCACTAAGTTGCGCACTTGGGGTCCGCTACGCATTCCGTGGAACATGCCCTACACGCCTAGAGTTGACAACTGCACCCATGGATGACACGGCCCAGGGATGGCTGTACTGACAAACTACTGAGGGTGGTGGCTGGGGACACAGGGGCTTACGGGGGTGCCCAGCCTACAGATATCGCCCTGGCCTAGGGGGACCCACAGCCCTCCTCCCCCACCCAGACACCTCCACTGCGCGACAACAGAGTAGATAATGCTTGTACTCACCCCCTTGTGTCTGCTGTGCTGCCCTCACGCGCCCATCCAAATCAGGGTAGGCCACCGCCAGGATCCGGAACATCAGGGGGGTCAGTTGACGGCAGGCACCCCGCCTACGTTGGGAGGCCATCCCCAGCAGAGACTCGGCGGTCTTCTTGGTCCCGCGGCGGATGTCCTCCCACCTCTTGCGGCAGTGGGTGCCCCGTCGATGGTGGACCCCCAGGGTCCGGACTTCCTTGGCGATGGCACGCCAAATCCCGATCTTCTCATGGGCGCGGACCTATGTGACACGTACAGGGAGGGAGAAATACCACGTTCAAGTTTGTCTGCATTTTCGTTGCCAGTGGCCCAACGCCCCCCATCCCCGCCAGGCCCCCCGCCATGCCCCCCACCAGGCCCAACATGCCCCCCATCCCCGCCAGGCCCCCCGCCAGCCCCAACATGCCCCCCCATCCCCGCCAGGCCCCCCGCCAGCCCCAACATGCCCCCCCATCCCCGCCAGGCCCCCCGCCAGCCCCAACATGCCCCCCCATCCCCGCCAGGCCCCCCGCCAGGCCCCCCACCAGGCCCAACATGCCCCCCATCCCCGCCAGGCCCCCCGCCAGCCCCAACATGCCCCCCCATCCCCGCCAGGCCCCCCGCCAGCCCCAACATGCCCCCCCATCCCCGCCAGGCCCCCCGCCAGGCCCCCAAGCCAGCCAGTGGCCCCAAATCCAGATTGAATTAAACTCACTTGTTGGTCTGGAGGACCGTAGAGTAGCGCATACTGGGGGAGGACCCCATCCACAAGTTTCTCCAACTCCTCTCCAGTGAAGGCAGGGGCCCTTTCCCCAGGCGCAGCAGCCATTGTCCCTTCCAGACCGAGGTCACAGCAACACTTGCAGTATAGGTCCTCTCCTGTGAAAGTTCAAGTCGCAAGTGGATAAGTAGATAGAAAATGGCGGTCACGTCCGCGGCGGTGCGTACCGCGGCGGTGCGTACCGCCACCGCCGGCGCCCTTCGCCATTGGCTCCTGAAACCCATAGGCTTCAATGTTAACCAATGCGGCTTCGCGCCGCGGTCTTCGCCCGCCGCCCGCCGCGGTGTGCCACGCCAGCGCATTGACCTCACATCCCATTGTCACACTTCACAGGTCAGGCAGCCGCCATTTCGAGGGTCCACATGGCTCAATTTCAACTGCGTCACACAGGCCTAGGCCTTGCATAGCCACTCAGACACGCCATTCACTGCATAGAGAATCGTTTACTGTGCTAGCTGTGAGTACGTACCTGTGGGTTGCTTGACTGTGTGCTCCATGTTGTCCTTCCTAGGCACCGTCCGCTGGGTTTGGCGAGGAGACGGATGAATCCTCCCGTGTACCGACCGCTGGTGGACCTGTCGACAATGGAAGAACGCCACATTATCCTGACCTACCGTCTTAACCGTGCCACTATACATGAACTGTGTGCCCAGCTGGAGCCCGACCTGATGTCCCCCATCCGCCAACCCACAGGGATTCCCCCTCTGGTGCAGGTCCTGTCAGTACTCCATTTCTTGGCAAGTGGGTCATTTCAGACAACAATGGGAATTGCTTCTGGGATGTCTCAGCCCATGTTTTCGAAGGTGTTATCCAGAGTGTTGTCTGCCCTGATGAAATACGTGAGGAGCTACATCATTTTCCCTGAGGTGGGCGAATTGGCTGCAGTGAAGGGTGATTTCTACACCCTTGGACATATTCCCAACGTCATTGGTGCCATTGATGGGACCCATGTGGCTTTGGTTCCCCCAAGAGACAGGGAGCAGGTGTACAGGAACAGAAAAAGTTACCATTCAATGAACATCCAGGTGGTGTGTTTGGCTGACCAGTACATCTTGCATGTAAATGCCAAATTCCCAGGGTCAGTGCATGACGCCTACATCCTGAGGAATAGCAGCATCCCTTACGTGATGGAACAGCTAGAGAGACACCGTGTATGGCTATTGGGGGACTCTGGGTACCCCAACCTGTCGTGGCTACTGACCCCAGTAAGGAATCCCCGGACCAGGGCAGAGGAACGGTACAATGAGGCCCATGGGCGTACTAGGAGGGTGATCGAACGCACCTTTGGCCTCCTAAAGGCCAGGTTTCGGTGCCTGCATATGACAGGTGCATCCCTAATGTACTCACCTAAGAAGGTGTGTCACATCATCGTGGCCTGCTGCATGCTTCACAACCTGGCTTTGCGCCGCCAGGTGCCTTTCCTGCAGGAGGATGGTCGAGACGGTGGTGTTGTGGCAGCGGTGGAACCTGAGGAGAGTGACGAGGAGGAAGACGACGGGGCTGAAACAGACAACAGGGACAGAATCATTGAACAGTACTTCCAATAGGACACAGGTAACAATTCAAAGATAATTTAGTAAATGTGAACTACTCTCCTGCATCTCTGCTGCCTGTCTATTTGCCCCAGTGTATGATGACTGAGTTTTGGCTTTTCCCTCCCTATTTCAGATCTGGGGTCCCCACTACGAGTCCTGTGCTTCGTTTCCCCATGGACTACAGCTTTGTGCCAGCTGTTTGTTGACTTCACTATGTACAAGGACATATTTGCACTGTCATGTCAATTACAATATTTTGAAATCACAGCCAGACTCCAGATAGTTTTGTGCAAAATAGGTGTTTATTTAAGTGCTCAAAATGGGATGGGTGGTTTCAAGTGGGTGGGGGCTATGGTGAAGGAATGTCCATGGCAGAGTCCAGAGTAACAGTCACACAGGTGCATTGTCCAGAGGCCTGTGGAGAGATGGAGCATGGGCAGTTCAAGGATGGACAGGGTGACAATGTGGGACAGTGGGATGACATCAGGTGGTATCCTTTGCTGGCGGGGGTCTTGACATCCTACTCTGTCTTCTTGCGAGATCTCAGGGCCCTCTTGCGGGGTGGTTCTTCTCCTGCAGGAGGTGGGGGTCTGGTGGGCTGCTGCTGTGCGGGGGCCTCCTGTCCACTAGCGCCGGCGGAGGTGGTTGGCTGTTCTTGGTCCAGGCTAGTGGCAGGGGCACTTGGGTGTTGTTGAGTGTCCGTCCTGGTGTTGACGAGGTCCTGCAGCAGCCCGACCATGGTAACCAGGGTGGAGGTGAGGGCTCTGATGTCCTCCCTGTATCCCCGATAGTGTTCCTCCTGCAGTACCTGGATCTCCTGGAACCGGGCCAGTACCGTCGCCATCGTCTCCTGGGAGCGGTTGTATGCTCCCATGATGGTGGTGAGGGCCTCGTGGAGAGTGGGTTCCCTGGGCCCGTCCCCCCCCTGTCGCACAGCTGCCCTCCGAGTTGCCCTGTTTCCCTGGGCCTCTGCCCCCTGGCCGGTGTGCCCACTACCACTGCCCCCAGGTCCCTGTTGTTGTTGGGGTGGTGGGTTATCCTGGGTGCCCTGTAGTGGTAGACACACCGCAGATTGACGCGCCCTGGAGACAGAGGCATGGGCCCGCTGGGTGGGAGCTGTGCTGGTGTTCCCAGAGGGGTTTGGGTCTGTAGTGGCCTGGGCCTGTGTGAGGGGAACCGACTGTCCAGAGGTCCCCGATGGTCCGGGCTGGTCATCGGTGTCCAGGTCGACAGAGCTGCTGTCATCGCTGACGGCCTCTTGGGTGGGGGGTGTGGAGAATTCTGGGCCCTCCGCGGCGGTGTGTTGACGGTCGGGTCCTGCAGGGGTATAGAGGTATGGTTATAGTTTCAATGTGTGGCATATGGGTGTATCTGTGGGTTCCCGTGTCCCCAAGTGCTGGCATTCGTGTGTGGGGGCTTTGGTGAGGGTGGCTTGTGGGGGGGATGTGTATATGCATTGGGCATGCTTTGGTGATGGGTGTCCATGCTTAGTGGACGCATGCAGGCCTAGGTTTTTGGATGTGTGGGTTGTGATGGTGAGACATTGGCAGGGAATAGGTGTGCTGGGGGTGGGGGTGAGGATGGTGGTGGGGGTGAGGATGGTGGTGGGGGTGAGGGTGGGGGTGAGGATGGGGGTGGGGGTGAGGGTGGGGTTCGAGGATGGGGGTGAGGGTTGGGGTATGATTTGGCATGCAGGTGGGGGGGAAGCAGTAGTGAAGCTTCAACTTACCAGTATCCATTCCTCTGCCGACTCCTGCGAGGCCGTCAGGATGCAGGATGTTCAAGACTTCCTCCTCCCATGTTGTAAATTGTGGGGGTTGAGGTGGGGGTCCTCCGCCAGTCTTCTGCACGGCGATGTTGTGCCTGGATACCATGGAACGCACCTTCCCCCGTAGGTCGTTCCATCGCTTCCTGATGTCTTCCCGATTTCTGGGGTGCTGTCCCACAGCGTTGACCCTGTCGACAATCCTCTGCCATAGCTCCGTCCTCCGGGCAATGCTGGTGTATTGGACCTGTGTGCCGAACAGCTGGGGCTCTACCCGAACGATTTCCTCCACCATGACCCTGAGTTCTTCGTCTGAGAAGCGAGGGTGTCTTTGGGGTGCCATGGGGTGGTGTGTATGATGTGTGGGGTGGAGTATGTGTAGTTAAGTGTGTTGAGTGTGGTGGTGTGTGTTGTTTTGTGTGTGGATAGTGTGTGGGTGATGGTGTTGAGTGGCTGCTAGTTTGTGGATGGTGGTGTCTCGCTCTGGCCTTCTTTCAGAATTTTTGGTCGTAGGGGTTTGTGGGTGATGTGGGTGTGTGTTTTATATTGTATTGTGTGTGTGGGAGTGGTGTGTGTATGTGTATCAGGTGTGTGGTATTCAAATCGGCCAATGTGGCTGAGTTTTGTTCGTTTGTGTGTATTCTGACCGCGGCGGTGTGTCCCGCCAATGGAATACCGCGTTTGAAAGACCGCCGCGTGGATTCGTGGGTCGTAATGGCATGGGCGTATTTCTGTTGGCGTGACGGTGGAGGTTTTGTCACCTCCACTTTTCCGCCGACCGCTGGTCTGGCGGTCTGTTGTGGCTGTCGGATTTTCGGAGGTTTGCCTTCTGCGGGTCAGAATGACCGTGGCGGGTTTCCGCGACCGCGGCGGGATTATGGAGGATTTCTGACCGGCGGTAGGCGCCTTTTACCGCCGAGGTCAGAATGACCACCTTAGTCTCTTTTTTGGAGATTTTTCTTTACCGGGACGAACCAGCAAATCAGGCCGGGTTGCGGTTGAGGCAAGCCGGCTAGAGTTGCTGCGGCGGGTCGGTCCCTCTATGGAGCTTTTTTTCTAAAGTTGTCCAAACTTCTCCAAACTTCTGGGGCTTCTCCCAGATGTCCTTTTAAGGTTCTTTTGAGGTCCACAGCTCACTCCAAGGGTCCAGAAGTTCTGAGATGATCCTTGGGGGGTGCGGACTACAACTCCCAGAATGCACCTGGCGCAAACTCCTTTTTGTTCACTGGACAGTGGTCAGCTGGTCGCTTTCTTCAGGAGTTGGTTCAGGGGACTCTGGTTAGCTATTTCTCCCCTGTAGCAAACAGGGAGTCCCTCCTTGAACCAGTTGAAGCCAGGCAAAGTCCTTCTTGTGGTGAAGCCCAAGTGTGCAGCTGGTGCAGTCCTTCTGAGTGCAGGTTCCAGGTGCAGGCCAGGGGTCCAGCAGGGCAGTCCTTCTTCTTCTGTTGTTCTTCCTTGTTGGATGTGGTAGGGAACTGAGGTGTGGGTGCAGGTCTGCCAGTTTTATCCTTGCTCCTGGGTGAAAAGCAGGGGGGTCCTGGTTCTCCAATCAGGTGCAGGGTCCTTCCCCCTGTGATGACCACTTCCTGGGAAGTGTGGCAAAAATCAATCCCAGTAGGCAACATTCTCTAAAAATCCATCATGGCTGAATCTGATTTTTGGATGTTACACCTGGCTGAGCCCACCCACTGGTGTGGCTAAAAATCATAAACACACCCCTCTCCTGCCCTCTCCTAATCTAATCAAGGGGGCACCTAGTTGTCTGGGGTTGCAGGATGTGGGGGTATTGCTGGTTGCTCCAAATGTCCTTCTCTGCCTTTGAAGACCAGTTTGGCAGCCCTCCCCCTTCCTGCCTCACCATCTGCTGAGGGGAGATTCCCTCCCACAGGCTCATTCCTTTGTGTGAAGCCAGGCCACTTCACACCTTATCAAGGCAGCTTGGCCAAGCTACTAGAGCTGGCCAATCAAAGCACAGCAGCAAAAACAATGCAGGGCTGAAATGGGCAACTTTTCAGGTAAAGTTTAAAACTCCTTACCTGAACAAGTTATATTAAATCCAACAACTGGAAGTTGTGGGATTTATTACAACATTTAATTTGATACCAAATTCTTGGTATGCATCATTTAAGGAGACTTTAAAAATTAAAATAAAGTCTCCCCATTCTAGCCTATGAAGGCCATTTACTACAATGAGGGAAAAACGAATTTGGCTGTTTTTACCTCACCAGGGCTTGTAAAACTATTTTTATAAAGTCCCTGCTTATAGTTACATGGCACCCAGCCCTAGGGGCACATAGGGCACATCTTAGGGGTGACTTATATGTAAAAATAAGGCAGTTTGAGACTTTGGAACTACTTTTAATTCCAAAGTCGAATTTGCATATAACTTTAATTTAAAAGCAGCCAGCAAGGCAGGCCTGCCTTTAAAATGACACTGGGCACCTCAGCAGTGCACCTATGGGTGCACTACCTATGCTGTGGTCCCTAAACCTACATGCCCTACCATATACTAGGGACTTATAGGTAGGTTAACTTAGCCAATTATAATTAGCCTAATTTGCATATCCATTTTACACAGAGCACTGGCCCTGGGACTGGTAAGCAGTACCCAGGGCACAGCCAAGAGTCAGTAACCACCAGTACCTGTCCAAAAAGTGTGGGGGTGACCAGGGCAAAAAGGAGGACTTTCCTACACCCCTTATATCTTATAGAGAACATAATCTAGCGGCACTATGATAGCTTTATTCTTGTGCTTCACTCTCTTCTACATGGCCCCCCTCGCACAAGTGGCCCGCCGTCACGACCTCAACATCATCTCCTACGCCGACGACACCTAGCTCATCCTCTCCCTCACCAACGAACCCGCCACCGCCAAAGCCAACCTCCACGAAGGTATGAAAGCAGTCGCCGACTGGATGAGGAACAGCTGCCTGAAACTGAACACCGATAAGACGGAAATCCTCATCCTCGGAACATCCCCCTCCGCCTGGGATGACTCATGGTGGCCCACCACCCTTGGAACGGCACCGACACCCACCGACCACGCTCGCAACCTGGGATTCATCCTCGACTCCTCTCTCTCCATGGACAGACAATTCAACACCGTCACCTCCTCATGCTACAACACCCTCCGCAGGATCTACAAGTGGATCCCGACCGACACCAGGAAGACAGTGACCCACGCCCTCGTCGGCACCAGATTGGACTACGGCAACGCACTCTATGCAGGAATCCCAGCAAAGCACCTCCGACGACTACAACGCATCCAAAACGCCTCCGCCCGACTCATCACCAGCGCCCCCCGCCACAGCCACATCACCCCACTCCTCAAAGAGCTCCACTGGCTTCCCGTCGACAAGAGGGTCACATTTAAGCTCCTCACCCATGCACACAAGGCACTCCACAACGCCGGCCCTACCTACCTGAACAGCAGAGTCAACTTCCACACTCCGACCCGCCAGCTACGCTCCGCAAGCCTCGCCCTCGCCACCGTCCCCCGCATCCAACGAACCACCTCCGGCGGCAGATCCTTCTCCTACCTCGCCGCCAAGACCTGGAACACGCTCCCTACCTACCTACGAAAGACCCAAGACCTACTCGCCTTCAGAAGACTCCTCAAGACCTGGCTCTTCGAGCAGTAGCAGTCACAAACACCCCCCCCCCCTTAGCGCCTTGGAACCCTAACGGGTAAGTAGCGCGCTCTATAAATGTATGTGATTGATTGATCGTTACTATTTTAATCCTACTGTGTTGTGTAGTTCTGGTTATTGCAGCTCATGCTTTGCTATCTAAAATGCAGTCGTTTTATTAAACCAATCTTTAAAACTTAAACTGCCTTTGTCATTTCTATGTGAGACCGTACTATGAATGAGAGAACCGGTTGGGGCCTGAGTGACCACGACTTCCCTGGAAAGTGCTAAGATGTCATGCGCTCGGCTGCCCAATTGTCTCTTCCTTTGGAAGAGATGAGGCACTGCTAGTTAGCCCGAGCAAAACCCGGATTAGAGTGACAAGGGTCCTTCACCGTGGGTCAGATTTAGTCCCCCACACTGTGAGCGATCTTGCCGCTCAAAATCCAGTAGTCTCATTAGAATAATGAGAGCCTACGTGACATGGTGCCGCCAATGTTTGGTCAGGCTCTAGTTTGCGGGTCCACCAGTATATCTCGGTCTCATATAATATAATGACTCCTCATTTCCGTATACGGAGACGTCCGTGGTACTGAGGATTTCCACCACCGCCTTATAGGTAACCCTATTTTACAGCAGGTGGTTGTTCAAGTTTGAACCTTAAAAATAAAAAAAGACCCTGTCTTGGTGTGCCTTCTCTGAACCTTTAGTGCTTTATAATGGCAAATCCCCAGGCTGTTCAAACAGCTCTTAATATGAGACAACCACTTACACCACATTTATTAGCACATATACTTACATCACAGGGAGGTCCAGTCACATGTCCAGCAGTTGATGGGAACACAAATAAATTTCATACATATACAGTTGCAAACGCGCCTGGGCAGTACAGGGCGTACGCATACTTAGAGATACCTCTATCTTATCAAGAACATAATAATTGGCTTGATGGTGCCCTAACCCATACAATATTACCAGTTAGATTAGGTCCACTAAGTAATGAAGGTCCTACCTGGCCTTTATTGGCCACATATACACCTCATCCTGAGGTTGCGAACTTGGCGGTGGCTGAGGTTCGACGCTTATATACTGAATTAACAGCAATATATAGATGATTAGTACAATTTGCGATGCAGATACTAAATACAAACCTGTGCCTGCTGCTCCAGCACCACCACATGCAGTAACACCAGGTATAAATCCGGTGACTGTACACTCTATTATGGGTAAAGTCCCAGCAAAATGAAAGGAGACTCCATTTTGGCTGGCACAAAAGATTTATACGCTGGAGGCGGTATTTCCCCATAGGGACCTCAGGATAAACATAGAATATTAACCATGTGCTTGCCCTTTGGGATGGTTCCTACAGTTGAACACTCTAATACATGGGGCACGGTATTTGCCGCGCTCTATACAACGGCACACGGTACACCAACACTAGCCAACATACCGGAAGTACTTAAACAAATTCAAGACGAATACGGAGCTGCCCCGGCCTTAGATTTAGGAATGCAACTGATGGGCAACTTTGCCACGATTTCTTCAATTATCCTAAGTAATCTTAAAGGGGAAGCAGTTGCACTTGCAGTGCGCATGCGTCTTCATGACGTTCCGCAACAAGATCAGGAGCGGGAACTGCCTAAAATAATAGCGGGAACATAGTCCAGCATCGGTCGAGATAGCCTAGGGGCTAGACCACAAAAACCTCAATTTCAGGGTAAAGTTAATAAAGACAATACTAAACAACAACCTGAGGGTAATAAGAAGCGCTGGGAGAAAAAACAACAAACACCTAAAAAAGAAAGGGGAGAATCTCCACGCACAGAGACCCCACAGAATAGGTACAATCTTAGAAATAGAGAGAATATAAAAACGCCTGATAGATATCAATATACTGACACATGCCAATCTCGTTCCTTTCAGAACTTATCAGAAAAGAGAAATGAGAGAGGTGGGCGATTAGAGCGGAGAACAGAGTACGTGAAACCGAGACAGGAATCACAACGCTCTTTGGAGGTTTCTGTTAAGAAGGAAGAGCAACCAGTGCAACAAAAACAACAGTTTAAAAAGAAAAAAGTGGCAGCAGTCTCATTTAGACATGCCACTCAGGAAGAGGGTTCTCTTGAAGAACAAGAACTTGGCTATAGCACTGCTAGACAGCGCGGCAGGGGTCAACATAGTTCGCCGAAATCTTCTAGAGCATCTGGAGGTGAAAGCAACTGATGACTTCATACAAATAGAAACAGCAGATATGCATGTCTCCAAACCCAATAGGGTGTATAGAGTAACTCTACAATTGGAAGGAGACATTGAACGCACCATACACGCAATCTTTTGGGATTGTGTAGTTAAAATATATGACAGTTTGCTGGCCGAACAAGATTGGCCGCCTGATTTTGTCCGCACCTGCCATGCTGGGGAGGAGGTTATTAAACCTTCCTTTTCGCCCCTTGTTCCTGAGGAACTTGCTGAGTCCTATTCTATTGAATGGGCTCTCGCACTGGCACCTGTGTTGTATAGAAATCATGTTGGGTGGGATAGGGATTCTCCATACCATGTAATTCCCATTAAAGTTGAACCGCAGCCACAACCGCAGTATCCCATAAAACATGAAGCAAGGGCACTGGTGAGAGAAATAATTACACAATTAGAATACCAGGGGGTAATTGAACCCTGTGTCTCGCCGATGAATAATCCCTTATTCCATGTAGCAAAACCGGACCATTCATATAGAATAGTCTTAGACTACAGACATTTAAACGGACATACACGTACATATGCTATACAAAATTCGTATAGCACTGCACTAATGAGCAACATTGTGCAGAAAAAATATAAAACAACTTTGGATATCTCAAATGGATTCTTCTGCCAGAATATAGAGCCTGAAAGCAGAGACTTAACAAGCTTTAGCGCGCTAGGCTCCCAGAAAAAGTTCTGTTGTTTGCCTCAGGGGTATAAGAATAGCCCAGGACTGTTTTCAGCTCGTGTGACTGCTATTTTACACGAGTTGGACCCTGAAGCATTGTCATATGTGGATGATATATATCTCACGGATGACAAATTACTACAACATTTAAGACGGGTAGCCCGCATTGTTATAGAGTTTGCCGAACTCGGCTATAAATTTAATTTCAAGAAATCAAAAATTGCCTTCCTCAGCGTCCTGTTCCTGGGATATCAGCTGTCGACTGAAGGGAAGAGCCCAGCACCACCATTTTTAGAAAAATGTGCACAATTGCAACCACCAAATACAACTCCAATCATTGTTGGGCTTTCTAAATTTTGGCAGAACACACATTCCTGATTATGCTACACGCATAAAACCTTTATAGGAACTGATACGTCCTGATTTTTTGAGAAAATTCTGGACAACTGAACATACACATAGTCTTCGAGAGTTACAGGCAGATATGCTAGCAGCAAAACATTTACACACACAGGACAATAAGACACATTTGGTCAGCAGGGTGATAGCTGGGGCCATTGGGTTTACTTATGTCACATTTAATGAAGGTGAGACAGTCCCGATTGCATACAAGTCACACTTGCATTCCGCTGCTGAACAACGCTTTGCTCCCAGGGAGAAAATTCTCACTGCTGTACAGATGGCTGTTATTAAAGAGAGACCTCTTGCCCAAGGAAAATGCATTATTGTTGTTTCTCCTATTCCGGCCCTTGAGTCTGTTACTAAGGCTAGCGTCCCAAATGCAAAAGCACATCATCCACGATGGATACAATGGGCTACGTCTTTAACAGCCACTGATGTAGACTACATTTTTTACCCAAAGTTACAAACTCAGGAATTTTTACAATATGTAGTTGAATATCCAGTTCCCACTGACACATTGCCTATTGAGCGATATCAAGTAGTCATGTACACCAATGGCTCTGCGCAACCAGCGATTGGAACGAAACATCAATATTCGGCTGCATGTGCGGTTGTGAGCGGCTATATGGTGGGGGAGAAATTCTGTCACCAACATACCTATACACAGACCTTAGGGGATTGTCCAGCACAAGTTGCTGAACTAAAAGCTCTACTAATGGCACTAGAACATACAGATCCAACACAGTTCACCCTGATTGTTTGTGATTCATATTATTGCGTCCAGTCTTTTAATGAATACTCGCATTACTGGCGCTTGAATGGGTTCAGAGATTCGAAAGGCTACCCAAAGTCCATGTTGTGCATACACTTGTACCCCAGCGAGTTAGAATACACGTAGCCGGAAACACTTTGGCTGATGAAGCCGCAAAGTCAGCAGTGGCAGTTGCCACTGTAGCTGCAGTGACTCGTTCGAGTTCCAAACCAGACACAGACATTATGGCTGCCATAAAAGCTACGGTTGATGGTACGCCTTGTCCTAAAGGATTTCCTAATAAATATCAATACTTGATGGGGAGTATGCTGAACGCTGAAGTTAAAATTCCAGGCGTAGGTGTACCCGACATGTCCAATAAAGATGTAAGACCACAATTGATTAAAGCAGCGCATGAGGGGGTGGCATCTGCACATGCTGGCGTGGCTGCTACAATTTCACTCTTACAGGCCCGTTATTGGTGGCCTGGTCTCTATAAAGAGACTAAGCAGTATGTCCTTTGTTGTGACATCTGTCAACAAATTAAAGTTTCCACAGCTAAGCGCCCGCCGCAGACACCCCTCTTAATCTCAAACAGAACATTACAATGTGTGTACCTGGATCATTGCAGTCCATTAACACCGGATAGTGCATACAAATATATACTAGCTGCTGTTGATTCTTGCTCCAGATTTGTGTGGGTGTGGCCACAACATTCGGCTGACGCTCGGACTGTTATTAAAGATTTGCGAGTCTTTGTCGGTACATATGTAGTTGCGGCGTTCCATTCGGACCAGGGCCCTGCCTTTGCCTCAAGGGCATTCAGGGACACCATGGCTTTGTTGGGGGTCCAGCTCCAGTACTTGTCTCCATTTCATCCCGAGGGCCAGAGTCATAGGTACGGGTCGTAGTTGGCTAACCCACCTGCATGGAGTTCAGAGAGCACTAAATAACCTGCCTAGAAGGTCCCTGGGGGGGTCGTACTTCATATGAGTGCCTGTTAGGAACACAAATGTTTGTTCCGGATCTTGATGGTCCTGGTGTGGAGGCGGCGGAAACTCCTTTTGACATAAATGATCGTGTCACTGTTTTACAGGAATTACAGCAGTTCCATGAAGATAACTCTTCTAAAAGTGCTGCCTCCACAGGAATCAAGGATGTGCCAGTAACACCTACTGGCTGGATTCCCAGGGTTGGGGATCTTGTGCGTGAAAAGGTCACAGTAAAAAAAGTATTTGGCCCTTCTTATCGAGCACCAGTCACTGTGTTGGGGATACACGGAACCAGAACTGTTATACTACCCCCGTTGCCAGGTGCCAAAGAAAATCACTTTGTTTCTATTAACAATGTCAAGTTACAACATGTGGCCGATTCTACACAGCCAACCAAGAGGAACATCCAGTAGTTCCCGAATCCATCTCACTACTTGAGAAGAAGTTCCGCTTCAAGTTGTCTATACGAACACTGTTGTCTCTCCGAGCTTGGGGAGGGTGGATGATGATCTTGCATTAGTTCCACTAACAACGAGCAACTTAGAAACATTTGATCAAGTCACCATGACTACAAGCGTGACAGATGGTGCTGTTTATAGTGTACCACCACGGGAAACACCGACTCCTCCATTGACAACAGCAACGCCTTTTGCACGACCTGCCTCTGGTTACTTTGCCGACAACAACAATGGTCTATCGGACTTGTTTGCCTCTTCGACTGCTGACCTGTCAGGTCCACGTAAGCTGATACATTGGCTTAAAGATACATATTTTATCTTTCCGTGGAACTATCTGTGGCTTGCATTGACTGTCATGTCCTTTTTTCTTTGGATTGGGTTTGTTATTACCTTTTTTCTGTTAATACATGGGCATTTTCTTCCCGAGAGATCAGCGGTTGAACAGGTGGAGGAGGTATTGAAACCACATTTTTCATCACATAAGGTTCGAAGAGACTTGTCCTTTGTGAACATTTCTGCAGTGCCAATTCCAGATGGGATTGTGTGGGATAAAGTAATGTTTGATATATATGGTCCCACTGAAATAATTCAAATACTGTATGTGCTAAAGTTATCCATGAATGATATAGTCATGCCAGGCATTGTATCTGATGATTGGGATGTGAAAACAGTTGATTCAATTATGACAGACTTACAATATTACACTGTCTATGAAAACGAAGGTGTTTACCAGTTTAGAGACAATTATGGTGACATGTTTTGCTATAATTATTATGGGCACCACTTCATACATAAAGTGAGCAGTCCAAAAACGATATTTGATTATATGCAATGGGAACATTGCCCAACTTCCCCGCAAGGGAGCTCAAAAACTTATTTTGAAAAATGTATGTATTTTTCTGGGCATCATCAAAAAAATGCTGAGTCATATTATTTTAAGATAGCTCCGACTAGGGATAAACAAATGTTGATGACCAACACAAAATGTACGTATTCGGACTCCTTTGTTTCCTGGTTATCAATTGAAGGTTATGAATATTGGTCAAAAAATGTTGATTTGAAAAGTGTTTGTGGAAAAAAAAAATTGGCAAACTAAGGGTAGAGAAACATTGTTTAGAGCATGTCTCATCCCCATTCAAATGATTTTTTTAAATTAAACTGTACAACAGACCAGTTGTTTAGGCTTAGCTCCAATCAGAGAATTAAATATGCCCAGCATACTTGCCCCCGCAAAATTTAATAACTGGCAAAAGTACACAAATGCAACTTTTAGTGAGTTTAATGAATGGGTCCAGAATGATACATTTAACACTTCACTGACACGTCCAGGCGGGTGGTTATTGTGGCCAATAGATACCAACGGGTGTTATCAACGTTTTGTCACCTCCTCGGGGGGTTTCCGAACGAGTAGGTCAGACCTTTGTCATATATCACCAGACCATGCTGAAATAATTACAACTTATAGCGTAGGAAAATTGTGCCAGCAATGGCTGCAATCATCCTCGCTAGAGGCAGTTAAGACACATCTGACTCTCCTGTCTAATAACACTGACTTACAAGATTTTTTGTCAGGCCCTAAGATACCACGTAGGAAGCCTTTCTTGTATGAAGTATACAATGAAATATGGAAACTTTCCCAACATGAGGCTGCAGCCCTGTTAAGGCAGATAGAGCAGGAAAATCTGAAAAATACATTAGCTGTTGTGGATAATGGGATTCACACCTTGTCCGACCGGATATATACAATTAACAACATTGTTTCTTCTGCTATAGACATTATAGGATATGATATGTCTTCTTTATATCATGGACAGAGTCAGACCAGGTCCGTTATGCAGTTGGGTTGGATGCTTCAGACATTGAAGGTGGGTCGCATTCCGTGGCAGCACATCAGTGCCAGGGAAATATTTTTTTCCTTTAATTTGACGGGACAACAACAAGTAATGCTAAGAAGGAGGCGACTTATGTCATGCTCAACAATGAAAAGTTAAAAAGATTCCCTCAGCAGAGTGGTTAATACACTGGGTTATTTATCTGCCTATTTCTACATTACAATTCACTTCTTGTTTGAAACATGTTCCGGTAGGCAGTTATGAACAGTTGGGAGATAGTTACATCCATGAGGTGTGGGAGCTTCCCTTCTCGTACAAATGCCTTAGCGGCAGTGAATGTGAGACTTCAGTCAGCCATTCGATGATTTGTAAGCAGCTATCCTTGCATGGGGCGTGTAATGCCTCGGTTGCGAACTTGGCTTGCTATCTGAAGGGAGTTCCAGTCCCCTTGATTAAATGCATGTTCCAGGTGCTTTCAAACAGCAGCTACGTCCTCCTTAATAGTGAAGTAGGTTGTGGCATGCTGGCCGGAATAGTTTACGTTGTTTCGGTCACTAAGGTCGTCACTTGCTGCGGGAACGTGTTGTTTCCCCACACCAAAATTAGGGAGGTAGCAGATATTTGGCCTCACATTGCTACTTCCAAGGTGAATTTTGACAAGTTAAGTAGACTAAAGGCTTTATTGTTTCAGAAGCATGTGGCCCTTACATCTGCACGCGAGACCTATGCACTTCAGGTGGCAAGGTCAGCGGCAGTCCGTGTTAAATACAAACTTTCCGAGACACTTTGGTGAACTCGTGGGACGTATATTTAATGAGTCCAGCACAGCTGGATTAGCTCATTTTTTCAAAACTGTTGGTATTGGTTTCGTTCGCACCTTTTCCTCCATATTCGGTTTAATACATTCGGCTATTCATTCCATTTTCAGAAGCATTTTTGGGGGATTTCCAATAACTTTGGCTTTATTAGCCGGCATTTTGATGTTGCTGTTGTTCTTCCGCAATGACTGTCCCGCCGCAACAAGGACGGAGGTGGGCGCTCCCATCAGCGAAGCTGTGTCGTGAACGCATGATGCAGCACTTTGGAGCAACACTCCTGGAACATTTGGAGTGTGACGGGTCTCTGTCATTCAGACCGGGTTTGGATTGTGTGCAGCCCGAGTTTCGGTGCCGTTGGTGCTCTTTTGAACAGGCACTGGACATTTGTCTCTCACAGCAATGCCCCCCAGTGATTGATGCTGATCTGTTTATGTTCTCGATGAGGGTTCATTATCAGACATGCACGCTGCGGCTGCGTTTGCTTAGAGAAGCTGATTACGAGCTACTCTTCCTGGAGGAAGTTGATATTGACTCGTTCGTAGGCACTGCACGGGATGCCGCCTTGGTTGATACTGGGGCTTTGGAACACACCTGCTCCCTGGTGGTTTTTGGCGTGGATTTACCGGTTTTGTCATCTGCCGAGGTGGAGAATCTCCTGCTTTCTATGACTAATGCTTGATTTGGACTTATCCTAAATTGACATTTTTCTTTAAATTCGGCATTTGGCCGCATGTTCACTTTTAAATTTACAAATTAGTATGCTTGTGTGTCCTCTTAACTTGTTAAAATTTGAATAGGGATTTTTGATACATTTTAGCTTAGGGCATTTTAGCTTCGGCTTAAACCACTTTCTACCGACAAGGGGAGAGTGTAGTGTAGCCAGTTTTAATATTACTTCATGCACTTTAGTTTAACATACTAGGCCACTGTGCACTTTGCCCTAGATACATTTTATTTAGCCTCGTACTGTTATTTTACAATAACCAGTTTCACGGTCTTGTTTCAATTTCCTTCTATCACACTGTTTAGCTTAGTTCAGCACTGTGTTCTCAAATAATGCATTCTTGATCGCCTTGTGCTTCAGTCAAGGCTACAGTCTGGTACATTGCTGGTAAACGTGGTAGAAGTTTAGTCTCCAGTATTCGTAGAAAATACACATCCTTACATAGGGACATTTTCTTAGAACATCTGCGTGTTAGTTATAAAAACACTTCCTAGTCCTAGTACACGTCCGAGGGAGATTCCTGCCAGGAACCTACAACTAGATGCTGACTGCCCCGTTGCAGATGCTGATGCAGATTACAGGCCTTTGCTCAAGTATGAGGGTTGATGACCTCCCGGGGGAACCTGAAAGGCAGGCTTAGAGCTTCACATGCTGTGCTCGAAATATATCTTAGAGAGAACATAATCTAGCGGCACTATGATAGCTTTATTCTTGTGCTTCACTCTCATCGTTACTATTTTAATCCTACTGTGTTGTGTAGTTCTGGTTATTGCAGCTCAGGCTTTGCTATCTAAAATGCAGTCATTTTATAAAACCAATCTTTAAAACTTAAACTGCCTTTGTCATTTCTATGTGAGACCGTACTAAGAATGAGAGAACCGGTTGGGGCCTGAGTGACCACGACTTCCCTGGGAAGTGGTAAGATGTCATGCGCTCGGCTGCCCAATTGTGTCTTCCCTTTGGGAGAGATGAGGCACTGCTAGTTAGCCGGAGCAAAACCCGGATTTAGAGTGACAAGGGTCCTTCACTGTGGGACAGACTTAGTCCCCCACACTGTGAACGATCGTGCCGCTCAAAATCCAGTAGTCTCATTAGGATAATGAGAGGCTACGCGACAGGACTACCTTCTGCAACCGAAGACAGCTCCACTCCAGGCCAGATCAAGCCTTCAGTGAAGATACCACTCCTGCAAGTCAGGATGATGAGGGGATGCCTGGTGCATTTGGTCTGTCTGGGCAGCCAGGTCAAGTGAGTCACACTTGGCCCACACCTAGCCCTCCCATCCCAGCTGCTACAACAACTCAGCCTGGGGGATACCTCTACTTTCATGGCCAGAGAAACTCAAATCTCATCATATCGTGTGTCTCCCAGTCCTGGCTACTGTTGAGTAACCACCACCACCTCCAGTTGTGCCAGGACCCAGTGGGATGGTCCACACTACCTCAAGAGCTCAGGGTAGTAAGGGTAGGCATTGTGTGAGTGAATCAGTTGGCCAGGAAAGTGAGGCCACCGGCATCATTGTCATGCAGACCACCACTGACTAATGCTTCGGAGCAATACCACAGTCCCAAGACATAATGGGCCAGGTCCTAACTTAGATCCAGGACCTCAAGCTGGTGCAGAGGGAGCATCACTCAAGAGCTGCAGAATCACAATTCCAATTCCTGCTAATTGACTGCGGTGATGTTTATCATTTACCATCACAAGCGCAGGGCTTTTTCTGTACCATCTACCCCTGTCAGTGGTCCTTCTACATTTGTACAAAATACACCTTCTGCAGCCACAGACAAGGGGGCCCTGCCACAAGAGGAAACGAATCCACCCAACCCTAGTCCCTGTACCTGCGCCGATCCCACCTGCCCAGGAAAGGACATTCTTCCGGGACCACCAGGAAAGGATGGCAAGACCTCCACCATCACATCTAAGAAACTATTAACCTAATTCCCCCCTTTTTGTGCCTACCATTTCATGTATACATCAAACTTTCATCAGCCTTGTTGTTCCAGCATGTTATCACATTCATGTTACTCCACTGAATTGAACAACTTGTTTGCATAAATCGTAGAGTGTATATTCAAAGCTTTCCAAACATGTTCAATAGCATGCTGATTATACTTTACAACGTTCATATGATGATTAATGCTATTTCATCCAATAAGTTGTACTGTGGTTTGTTTTTGATGCTGCTAGGCCTCACAATGGCTCAGCTCTCACATATCTACTGTGGTGAGTTGCAATGCTGGCAAGTGTAATGCACACTTTCCAAATAACATTTTACATCTCAGGACATCTCTCCATCTTTGGTACAGAAGTGTGCTTCTGTATTCATTAACCTCCATGAGTAAAAAGTGAAAAATCACACAAATGCCTCAACAGCCCATTAACCTGAGGACTAGTTCATGGACACATTTACCTTTTATCTGTTTTTGAGGAGAGATGTATGTTGTACATTGGACTCCAAACAGATTGTGCTCAACAAATATAGGGCCAGATGTATCATAGGTTTTTACCCATTCTATGTCTATGGGAAAATGTGTTCATACATATGGCCCATAGTTTTGTCCACCATGATGGAATTTTGTTTTTTATTCTTGTTCTTTTTTATTCTGGTTTCAAGGCTATAACACTCATATTTTTGTTCAAAATAAATGCACATAAAACAAAGTCAAAGAGCAGTGTATTTATTGTGGTAATTTCTTATCTATGTCTTCTGTACACAATCACTTTGAAATCTGTTAAACAATATGCCACTGAAACAAATGAGAAATATCAACTTGGTAATGTGTTTCCCTAATTAAAAAAGGTGGAAAAAGAAACATGAATTGGTGTCATACATTTCTAGGGAACAAGTTTGTGACACAATCCAATATGCTTTTCACAAGCCATGCAGAAGCCAAACAGTCTGTGCCATTTAGAAGTTGACAATCCAGAAACTTGACACCATGGAAGAAAGGGAATATTACATGAAATCAAATTAAATAGGCAAACTAATACTGATTCATGACCTCAGCTGGGGCCAGAAATTCTGCCTTCACATCATACATCAATAACACCAATACTCTACGACATAGCAGTGACACAATTGGAGGCAACATGACCATTTCAGGACACTGTGGAAATATCTGATGCAATGTCACGACCACCATTCAACTGTGTGCTAAAAAGGTTATTTCAACCATGAGGAGCCACATCAACAGCTTCCTTCACTGAACACAAATTGAAAATGTAGCCAATGTGTTCAAACCAAACCCTCTCAGGTCCAAGTTGTGACATTTGTAGGGGTATAGTGCTGTTCAGCAGTACAAAGGAATCATGTGTTGACTCAGGAAAGCAGGCACACACACTTGAGATGTATAAACCTGGTAAGCAGACAACTTGCACATTGATGGAATTGAAGTTCTTCTGATTGTAGTAGACTTGCTCCCTGGAGTGTTTTACACCAAGGCAATATGTGTCTCATCAATCACCCCAACCCCATGTGCTGGACCACCTAAATCATAAAGTTCTCAATTCACATTGTCCAAATCCTGAGCTCCTGGATACTGGATGATGCTGAAGTATCTCATCATTGAAGCAAGGACTTCTTGTAGCACACTACTGAAAGTTGGCAGTGATATGCTTCCAGATATTGCCACAGTGTATTTAAAAGATGCAATGGCCATAAAATGAAGTACTGCCATGAGTTTCCCTATTGCTATCATTGCTATTGCATTATTACGGTGAGGCATGAGATCAGGCTCTAGAAGCTGACACAAATCCATTATAGTTTGCATATTTAATCTGAACTTTTTAATTATGTGCCATTCCTCCAAGGTGACAAGGTCTGGAAATGGTCTAAAGGCTTGAGGAGGCCTTCTTCTACCCATCCCTGAGTTCATATGACTGCATGTAAGGAGAACAAACTAACAATTACAATTGTCACACAAGAGTTTCACAATGAGCACACATCTCATGCCTAGGGCAGATTAGTCATTTTATTGTGTCATATATATTTTTCCATAATTTTCAAACATCTTTGCTACTTCACATTCGTTACATGTCTGACATTTTTTACAAATAATGTGTGAATAATACATTTGATATATATTATTTGCACATTATTGTTTTTAATAAAAAAATACAGCTAAAAGATGTATAACACACACCATGAGACTAGCAACGTCAAACATAGTAACAATTCACTTTTTTATGTGTCATATCTTGCCCAAAACAATGTTGCACATATATGAGATTTGTGTACAAAGTAGCTGCCATTTTGAGTGATGGTAATGTGGAAACACATTAAAAATACACAGCTACTAAACTGACTGATCTTGCCATCAGGACTTTGGCTATCTGGCAGCCATCAGCAGAAGTTGAGCACGTAGTAGGTGGAACACTCCACAACAGACACTGTTATATGCTAACTTATGTATTGGGTATGCACGAAAGCCACTTGTTGTGTCCATCCCTGCCACGAAGCACATATGTCATGTACTTGTATGCAGCATCTGGAAAAAAAGCTTTCTTGCTTCATAGAACTGCAGTCAAAAACACCTCCTAGACTTTTGATGCTGTTATCGACCACTTGGAGCCAGAATGCTGGGCAAATCAGATGAGACTGCCCCTAATTTCTACCCTGATGAGTTGGAGATACTCACCTATAAGGATCTGTCCCTGTACAGCCAGCTGCATGAGAACCCAGAGGAACAGGTACAGGTTTGAGTGGGACATATTTCATAAACTGGCTTTTTCCACCTTTGTACACAGGCTAATTGGTCCCCTTTTGTTCATGAGTGAAGTGCTGTTATTGGAGTGTAGTGAACTGCATGATTTAGCTGGGTACAGAATGTTGTTTGCCAATGTTAGAAATGTCTGTACATTGAAATGAAAAGTCACTCACAATTCCAGATTTCATTAGGCAAACTGCAGGCCCCTTTCTTCCAGTGCCCAGAAGACACTGTACCACTAGTATAAATGAAAACATACCTTCCATGTTGAAGTTAGTGAAATGTAGAATGCTAGAAGAATCGTCAAAGTCGATGAGCTGTGTGATGCTGTTCTGTCGAGCAAATTTACATCCTACAATTTGAAATAAGTGTATCTGTATGTTTCAAACAGGTTGTGGTGTCCCATGTGGAAAGGTATTTCTTGTGCTGCAAGTCTAAATGCCACACCGTAGGAAAGTCCTGCATTGTGTATGGTCACCCTCAACTTTTAGCCCCAAATGCTGATGTGTATGACTCTGTTAGTGCACTTGGAAATCTGCTAAACAGGCCCCAGTGCCTGCGCTTGCTCCCTAATTTGTTATGTCAACTTGGCAATTACTTGATTAGCAAGACTTTACCCCCTGTAAGGCCTGAGTTGATGGTACCCAGGGTACCCAGGCCATAGGTACAGAAGGGGACCCAGGGCTGCATCATGGGTTTGTGCAAAACTGGGTGACCCTTCCGAAGTACTAATGGCAGACCTGTAATTGAAGACTGCTAGAACAGTGCCAAGTGCTTGAGTTTGACTGTACCTTCACCAAGCGTAGCACCGTTCCATGCACTTCCTTATATGTTTGTCAGACACCCCTAATGCTGGCCTCTGCAACCCAGGAGGCAGGTTGCATTATATTTAAGGTGCATACATGTAAGCACGAGCTTCCATGTCTCTATAGCATCCTTTCCATAATGGTGCTCTATAAGTGCAGGCCAGCCTATACTATAACATGGCACGTATGCTATGGTTTACCAGGGCTGCTAGCTCTGTGATAGTACTGCCTAAATATCTCAAGTGTAGTGTCAAACAACATGCCTTACCTCCACCAACACTATTCTGATGACGATGGATGGCCGGCATGCACCCAGGTGGCACACTATAGCTTGGCCACCTGTTTGCCACCTTTCTTTACTCTAGCCGAGCATCATGTGCTTGCTGCCAACAAGACAGGTTTCTGACCTCCTGCTAGGTAGCCTGGATGCTCCCAGAAGTCAAAACAAAGGGCTGAGGCAGAAAGGAAGTCACACCCCACTCCCTTCAGTCAGAGAGCCATCGGTGCAGTGAGCTTCAAAGGCTTCACCACCCCTGGTAGCCATCAGCGCTTTCCTCGAGTGAGGAAACAGCCTTCCTGCTGCCCTCAGGCACATTTGCTCATGGTCAGGTGTGAAATTAGGTTTGTAGAACTGTGCACACCCCCAGCAGGCTACCCAAACCTCGAGGGTGCACCAAACTTTGATTTCTGCCATCTTAGGAGTGGTAGAATAGAGGGCTCTGGGTAGCTAAAGGTGCCCTGTACCACCAGATGTGGTCATCTAAGTTGCTGATTAGCCATTGAAGCTAGCTGCCTATTCGGCCACTAGCCTCCACAGTACCTAATTCCCAAATCCAGGATTTAAGGGACACTCCTGAGACTAGATACTCTGATTTGATTGGCCTACTTTGAAGACGGAACTAAAGAAGCTCTGCATTACTGAAACCAGACTTTGCACCCTGCTACAAAGAAAAGAGGGAACCTCTGTCCCTGAGGCAACAGACTGGGAACTGCATGATTGACCTTTGTCCTTGGCCAAAACTCATCACTCCCAACCAGAGGGACAGCTGTAGAATCCAGAAGAACCTTCACTCTTCTTTGGACTGGTGGCACTCTGCAAAGTGGAGGTAAAACATCATTAGGATCTGAAATTTCACCAGCAATTGGGCAAACTCCAGGATTGACAGAATACAGGCAGTCAAGTGTCTTCTGGGATTTGTAGTCCAACCTGCTTCCGTGTTTCAGGCTGATACCTCACTCCTTCAGGCCCTGGTAACTTCCCAAAAGATTTCTGCCCCCTTACCAATGCCAAGACTTGTTGGATGCCAGTCCAGTATCTAACCCCTTCACTCGGCGCTATAGGTGCCGGGCACAGCGTGCAACCTGTATCCAAAATCTGCAACCCAACCCCAGTTGAGATTCTACATATGTTTGTCAGCATTGTCATGCCAGCGGTAAAACCAGCATCAGTGTGAGCCCCATTCTACACCACGGACATCCAGGACAACTCTCACCAGGACCCCACAGGCCTGGTAGGAGCAAGACGACTGCTGTGGCCTTGTCCCACCATCTCCACCCTGTTAAGATTCCCTGCAGCTTGACCTCCAAGTGGTTAAATTCCACCAGTGGTATTACTGCTACTGACTTCAAAGGGAGTCCCATTCAGCACCATGGACAGCCATGACAACTCTGTACCCGGAATCCTCAGGCCAGGTAAAACTGTTCTGAATGTCATAACCTGGTCCCAGGGACTGCACTAGCTTACCACAAAGGGTTTCCAAGTAACTCACTTTCTAAGTGCATTTTTGTAACATATGACAATACCCCATTGACTTCAATGCAATGTTTAAATGGTATTTGCAGTGATTTTCTACTACTTCTAAAATTTGTTTTAGTGTCTAAAATTATATAAACATAAGCTCTATTTTTATAAATTGGTGTTGGATTTCTTTTGAGTTGAGTCAATCACTGATTGCCCATGTTTGTGTTGTTAAATGCTTAACACGTTACTCTAAGTAAAGCCTGACTGCTCTTGCCACAGAACCAGGACTGAGCTGAGGTCTTACTAGTGTGAGTCCAAGGACCATCTCTGAGGTATTGCAATATTATTACATGATGAGAAATATCCCCTACACCCCATAATACTAAATTTTCCTACAAATAGGATCTCAATCATCCATACAAGTATGTCCCATTACTACACACGCTTCTTCATACATCACCCAATACTATGCTCTCACTGAAACATGGAAGTTTTTTCATACTGCCCTTATGACAATGTAGCTGTGTGTGGGGTTATGTGCAAATAATGTACAGGTTGTTTGGTCTTTAATGTCTCACAATGATTTGGACTAATCAGGATTTCACGAAAGGAAAGGTGTCCTAGCCTTGGTATCGGTGATGTTTGTGGCCTGGATTGGTAACATGTGGAGACAGAAAGTGTTGAGGGTATTGAACAGATCACCACCAATTATTATTTCCTAGGACATTTTAAATGTTTTACAAAAAAATATCCTGACTGTTTTGGTAATGCTAGTGAGAGACAAATAAAATCACTCAAAACGTCTTTTTTTTTTCATCCATGCAAGTCAATTGCCATGAAAAGAGGGACAGCTGTAAGGCCATTACCAAGAAGGTGCAAACCCTGGGAGTGCATAAGTAGTGCAGCCTGCATTGCAGGAAGAGATGGGAGGACCTCCGGTGCTCTAACAGAAAGTCAGCGTAAGTCCACCTCAGCCAGACCTGCCAATGAGGAAAACACATGCCCCCAACATGCCCCCTCTAATGGCCCACATCCTTGCGGTGGCCTTCCTGGAGCTTGATGGGCAGTTGAGGGCCCAACAGCAGCATCAAGGACATAAGTTATTGTATGTAGCTATTCTTTTTTAAACTTTTTTATTTACAGCAATGTTGTTAGGCAGCAACATGACATTTGACACACAATCAATGCAGAGAAGGATTTCTGGAGGTGTAAGTTATTCAGAGGGTGTCGGATGATGTGTTTGGTCTTTTTCTTTTGTGCTAAAGGTTTTCAATACCTTCCGCATCACAAGCCAAGTACTGTTTTAAGCAAACATATGTCTGCATGAGCATTATCTCCATGTTATGAGGGACATTTGTACCAAACATGCCCGCTCCATCACAAATGTGAATAGGAAAAGTAGGCCCTGTAAATGCTGACATGGCATAGTACGCACTTTTGATACAGTTGATTTTTCAAACATCACATTGGTCAGTTGGTTTAATGACAATATGATCATTAGCATCTGTTCCAAAAGGACTGGAAACATGTGTACAATGGCATCAGTCCTTATCTGAAATATGTGAAAAATAAGTTAAAACAGCAAGTTTCAAGTCAGCTCATGTAGACCGTAGCAGATTGTCAGGAAGCCTTACTTCTTCATAAATGTACATGTAAGCCAGTCTGTGTCAACCAACATGAATTCCTATGACAAACTCTATTGATTGAAGTAGACAGAAATTTGTCGACATTGACAGAGTTACGCTTACCCTGATTTACATTTAAGTGTCCTTAGTTAGGTCCAGATGAGTAATCAATGATGGTGAGAAAAGTAAAAGGACATCTGCAGAAGGAAGGTTTTGTCACATAGATGTTGAAGTATCCCATCTTGATGAGTCAATATCAGACACAAAATATAACTCTTTTGGAAATGCGGGTTGGGTTTTGCTCTGTACTGAAGTGATTTAGGAATGTATTCATGCCTATATATTTACTCATGTTGTCAAAACCATTTGTCATGCAGAGAAATAAAAGCATATGAGAGAAAAAAGGCACACAGAATAAGGGAGCTAGAATGGGGAATTTCTGAAGAACTGTGAGGAAAAACGTTTGTGGAATTCTTCTCTACATGCATGAGATACTGATAATGAAGATGCCAAGTTTGAAAGCTGGTTTGATATGTAGACTTGGCCAATGTTTTTTGAGCAAAGTTCATGCTCCATTCTATTTACACAGATGCACTCAAACTGTTAAATTAGCTTTTTCAGAATCATTTGGGCAAGGTAAAGGTGACAGTGGTGACGTTGGTAGGGAAGAAGCTGGGCACTGTGGTATTGGTGCAGACACCACTGACACCGAGTGTCCCAGTGCCACAGAGGGTGAGGGGACTGGAGCCCACCAGTGACTCAACATCATGTTCGGAGGCCTCCACAGAAGACCAGTCCCTATTGGTGGTGAACACGATTGTCACAATTCTATTTGCATCGTTGTCCGCAATCCACAGTTCCATCTCCACCCTCCTTCTTGCTCCACACAGTTGACCGTAGCCACCCCTCTAAAAGGGGTGGTGTCACCTTTGCTGCAGCCACCTGCCCTTTTGACCCTGTCTCCCAGACAGCGCTTGGAGGCTATTGACCTATCACAGAGTATCACTGTAGGCCAGACTGCACTACCAAATGCCATCCATTGCTTAGTGGGCAGATGACACAGACGCTAGCTTACCTGGATGGCATTTACAGTGCAATGTCTGGCCTACAGAGGTCAATCCAGAGTCTGGCCTCTTCATTGACCACAGCCTCCAACCCATCCCAACCTCTTGCCCAATTCCCACCCCTTCCTCATCCCATATCCCTCTTCCCAGCTCTATTCAAAGCACATGCACACATTTGCATGCACCTACTCAAACACGCACACAGCACATCCACACACAAACACAGCAAGAAACACAGAGACACACACACACACATAGGCACCACAGCCCCCATCACCACTACCATTACTACATGCATACCGACAGACACCACACCCACTATGACACAAACATCCACACCCATCACCACCACACTTGCATACATGACACCCACCACAACACAAACATCCACACTCACTACCACCACACCTGCAGACCCAACACCCACTATGACACAAACATCCACACCCACTACCACCACACCTGCAGACACAACACCCACCATAACACAAACATCTACCCCACACCCACATGCACATCCACAGGCACCACAACCACACGCAGCACCTGCACAGCACCCCATCCACAAACACACAAACATTGCATGTTTCACACACTGTATACAAACGCCCACACTCACCCATGCAACAGACACCCAGTAAGAGACACAAACTTATGCATACACCAAATGCACCAGATCCACAGGCGCCGGCTTCATCAACAGACAAATGCACATCAGACATACCACTTCTGCTACCTCCTAACCTGACCTCCCTGCCAACCACCCTCCCCATTTTCCAAAGGAAGTCCTTCTTTTTGCCCTGGCCCTGACCTCTTCCACAAACCCTAAACCACTCCTCCCAAACATCTTTCAACCCCTTCCACACCCCAACCGACCCCTTCACATCCCAACTCACACCTTCCAAACTTATACCCACCCCTCCTAAATACAAACCCACCCCTCCTGAACCCAAGGAACCCCCCAGTAAGATAATTGAGGTGACTGCTCTCTGCCCACTAGATGTCCCTTCCAGAGAAAGTTGTACCTGGCAGTGAAATTAGGAGGCATGTTGAGGGCCTGAAGCTCACAGGTCCAATTGTGGACAATATTGACTTTACTCATTGATGATAAAGTTAGATAAAATGAGAGAAGTGTCTCATGCTGATATAAAAATGTATTTAATTTTGAATACCTTTGTCCTGGCCGTATTTATTCATTGTTACAAATTGTTTACTGATTATGTTATTTCTGCTACTATGTGTGCCATGCACTTACTCTCATTTGTAACAGTGACACGCACAGCTTTTCATTTTGAGGTATATTTGGAATGCATAAATTAGTGTTGTACATTTGTGATGACATGTTAATTTTGGTGCAAGTGTTACTAGACACTTGTATAGACACATTTTGAGTTAGGATTGAAATCACTTTTTGTGTAGTTGTCCATTGTAATGAAGGTAGTTAGTAATAAATTGGTGAGTATTTCTGATATATCTACCAATGACATTACAGCCAATGCATTGCACATCATTGAACTCCTGCTTGCAAGTATTTGTTATACATGCATGAGTCCTGTGCTACAGTAGCCTGATGATTCCAAGGATGACAAGTAATACAGTGACTTACCTTCTGTTCCAACAATGACAGGGTTATTTTTTGTCTTTGTTCAGGAGCAGCAGCAATGGCAGGTCTTGCATGACTAGGCTCATGGGGGCAGTAAATGAGAAAACCTGAAAAAGGCAAGTATTGTCCTTTTATTCCACCCAATCCGCCAACTCATATGTGAGGTTTAGCCACCACAGTTGCATTGACGAGATGGCACATTGTTATTGGTATGGCAGTAAAAGTGGTTGGAGCGCCGTTGGCAGCTGCTTTTGCCTATGATGTAATTGACGCGGGTGGTGATTCATGGTGGTGGCTGCAGTTTGTCCGTGGTCTTTCCGCTATGGCCCTGCCAACACCTAAATAGAGCAGGCAGACAACCTAGTAGGCAGACAAGAAATCTGAAGGAAAATCAATGGAAGGAATCTTACCACCAATGTTCAAATCAGGCCCTTAGTCTTTTTTTTCAAAGATGTAATAACTTCCTTTTTCTGGCAATAATTTTACAATAAATATCAGATTTCCAATAAATTATTAGTTTACAGTTCATGATGTATCTGACATAATAATTTTAAATTCATGAAAAAGGTTACTTCATTTTCTATTTCAGGTATAATTCAAGCCATAACCGGCTAGTCAAATGTTGCTCAAAACAGATTTTACCCCCAACAAATGAGGATAAGCATGTATATTCCATTTTGTAGCAAAGTGATAGAGGACAAAAGAAAAATAGAAACAATTGTTAAAAATATAACTAAAAGTTGGCAGCAGAGCACAGGAGTGGAATGCCAGGAACTACTAAATGAACAAATAGTTCTTCCTCATAGTTGATGCCACACACTTTGCAAAGTTCTAAATCTATAATATACTAAACTCCTATTTGCACAATTTGCCTTGTCTGGCTCCATCCCTTAGATATCTCAGGATTTTATTAGTACCAAAGTATCTAACTTTGGTCCAATTCAACTCTTGATAGGTCACAAACAATCTTGACACTGGGTATACCCAGTTTTTGTTGGTAATGGTGGTAAGGCTTTTCAAAATCAGTTTTTAACAGCAGAATTTGCACAGCCAAAATACTTCTTATTTTAAATTTAGCATCATACAAAGGAATGAGAGAGTGAAATTCAGATCTTTAGCAGCACTCCTTTTTAGACCCTTGGTACATGCTCAATACAATTTGATTTCTTTCCTACTTACAATTAAAGAAGATGGTTACAGGATCCAAAAGCAGGAGCCTCTCACCCAGCCATCTAGAATCTCTGTAATAAATAAATATTACTACAACAAAGCAAAACTATACAGGATGATCTAGTTCTGCATGGGGTCAAAAAACCTGTGAACTCCTAAGTAGGGATCTCTGCTTCTGCTGTTTGATCATTTCTTTCACTCGCCAGCAGTAGGCAGTTAGTTTTAATACATTATCTAGTGACAAAGATCATTTAAAGCTCATTCTTCAATTCAATTGTGGTATTTTCTTCAAATTCCCAACAAACACGGTCTTTATGCTGTGGCACATTTTCCTGAGTATAACATATTTATTCAGTCAGACACCACAAACCAATTTGCATTTTAGCACGTCATAGCAGGTGTTATTCTTGCCCAGTTTTAGTATGCTCATATTATTAACCTTGGAAAGTTGAACAGCTGAGTTGACACTGCCGGGATTCAAATTTGCCGGTTACCCAATAAAAAAAGGAGTCTAAATATAAAATTTTGACTTGGCATCTTGCCAGTCATGGCCTATATGAAAATACTGAATAACAACAAATCCTACACATATTTCTATAACTATAGAGTTGGAGGCCTAGAGACTTTACTGCACTTTATGCTCCTTTGTTCCCATACGCTATAGGAAAGGAAGCAGAGTCTTCATTCGGGAACTAACCAATGTTACAAAAATTGAAAGGAAAGTTTTTTGGTACTCAAAAAAACAAACGTTAGCAAAGTAGTTGTTGGTACTGAAAGGAACTACTTTGTGTACAGACGTGCTCCTTGTGAAAGAGCAGAATGCCATCACTCACTGCGAAATTAGCAAATGACTGAAGTAGGTGGACCCATTGTTCCATGCTGTAGTGGGTGACAAAAAATGAGAATGACACAATAGACAAATTGACAAGGATGGCTGTCTGAAAGCCCTATCAGTCAGTATAACATGTATAATTTTCCTAAATTCAACAGGTATTGGCTAACACCAGACTTAAAAGTAGCAGCGACAGCTATACGTTAATGGCATATAAAGTATGATATTTTACTCTCTAATGATATTAAGTAGCCACAATGAGGAATGCCAATCATTTGGATATAATTCACCTGTTCCACATTTAATTTAGAAGTGAAAATGTCATCCAGATAATGCCCTTAGCTATGCCAATTGAAGTACATACTGGCCTACATTACAGTAAACTTCACTTTGAATGTCTTTGGAATACCAACTTTGCAGTTATTACAAAAGTATTTAAGAGGAATTTACATTTTTCTACTGATGTACGATTAAACATTTTTTCTTTCAATGTACATAAAAAATGAAAGTTTGTTCATTGAAATTGGTTCCCTCATGTTTATTAAGCATTACTTGTTGCTTAGGATATTTAAAGACCATCTTATTTTTAATGGAAATGTAGCATTTGCTGACACAGCTGAAGTAAACAAGAGAACATAACACAATAACATACATAAATCAACATAAACTAAGCAAATTAAAATATAGCAGCAAACAACACAAATAGAATGTAACACAACAGCCACAGTACAAAACAACAGAACACACCACCACCACCACAATATAATACCACAAAGTGAATAAGCACAATGACTGGTGACACACTTTAGCACCTCTAGAATCTTGCTTTCATAATGCAATGGTCAAAGTTATTTGCACAAAAGCTAACTGAACTTACCATCATAGACATGAAAGAGTGCCAGTCAAAATTGCTTTGTGATGTGTTCCATTATGTTTTTGAACAGTGTTAATTGTATGACGGCTGAACAGTTCTAATCACAACATGGATTTCAAGGTTACACAGCATTTTCATTGTTACCTCAAAACATGCAGGTCACGTGTTTTTTTACAGTTTTTAAATGTCTGGTGTAGTATGATTCAGAAGAGCACCGATGTGCAGGAAACCTTCAAAATAAATGATTCTCTCACAAGTTAGGGAGTGGATAAGAAAGGTCCTTTAGTAAATGAATCCATGACAGCATCAGCCACTATCCAGGTCCAGCATCAGTAAGAAACTGCTAAAGAACCCTCCAACACTCTGGAACCTCCACAGCATCCGATGCTATAAGATTCTAAATAAAAGTATTGAAATGAACAACAGACTTGTTCATGAGCCAAATATAACACAGAAAAACTACATTACAAAAATAACGAAAGAGGATGCCAGTTATAACATCATCTTCTTCCCTCAAAACAAAACACAATTGTCAGAACACAATTCAATAAGCACAATGCACGCAAACCAATAAAAACAAAAATCAATCAAAAACAAAAGTTTCAAATTTGGCCAGGAATTTTACCACACGATTACTGCAAGTGCGTGTTGGTTCTTGTGCCCCTTTGTCTCTTTCCCTTATATAGTGAGCAAAGCGCTCATTAGCATCAGCATAGTTTTTCTCTCTAAGAGATCTAGAAATAACATCATCCTCTCCTCCATCATTCTTCTAAACATTGGATTCTAACTCACTTTCATTGGAATCTATGGTCCTCTCAACAGCATTGTAATATCTTCCAATCATGCTTTTGTTTGCATCTCCCAAAGAAACATCTGTAGATAACATGCTATTAGAATTTGTATTGCAGTCCCTGCCAAATTATTATTTCTAAAAATGTCCACTTGAGAATCAGAAATTGGCACAATACTGTTTCTATTCCACCATCCCTTTCCTTCTAATAACACTAAAGCTTCTGCGACTTTAATAACCTTCACTGGTAAGGCAAACTTTGATTCTCCTTTGTGAACACTTTGCAGTCTCCTGATAAACACCCAATCTTGTTCCTGAGATCATTGTTGGTTGTTGTACCAATTGTTTTTCTAACACTCTTTGTTGCAATATATGCCAGTTTGTAATAGTTGATTTGTATTTACTAATGAGTATGTGAGATATCCATGAGGGCATCAACATAGACCTTTCTTCCCCACCCCTAGGAAGAGTGAAGAGTGAAGGAGAAGTATCTGTAGTGGAATGAGGTGTGTTGGAATATGCCCAAATCTTTTCCTGTGAAAAAATTGATACATCAAAAAATTATATAACAAAAATGATGAAAGAAGAGGATTACAATTATTACATCTGTTTGAGTCAGTTTTAGGTGTCTACCAGCAATAATACAATGTAGACAGTGAGAACCTTGTCTCGAGCCATCCATATTTCTTTTGTGTTTCTTCCCAAACAGTTGGTTGTTTCATTCTTGCTTGCATCTATGTTTACCCTCCTTATCACCCATCTATTCTTATGTTAACCAGGGATGGGTGAAACTTGTAGAATTCACTCTGTAGAATTCCACAAAGTTACATTACAAAGTTACAAAGATATTCTGCAGAGTTCCACCAACGGGCAGAAAATATGCACTTGTGCTGCAATTTAGTGCTGGTAGTGTGAGCAGAGATAAAAAAAATATGCACAAACACCACCATGCACGTCGCAAAACGATTCATCAATTTGAGTTAATTTTGCTGCCACTTGAGCAGAAAATCCCGAGTGGCAGCAGACCTACAAAGCTGCTTGCAACACCCCACGACTGCCCGCCTCAGAAAATCGCGCTAGGGGACAGCAAATCTTGCTTGTACTTGCCAGCTCACACTCTCTGGAGCCTAGCGGGAGAAAACATCCACCAGGAGGCAATTGACAGAATTTAGCCGTTACTGACCAAATATCTTCCGATTCTGCTAAGAAAATGAAAAATTAGAACCACATCTAATTTTAACTCTGTTTTTCTCTTCCTTTTCTCATTTGTCAATTCAGCTCCCCACTGCTTACTTTCTCTCGCCCCTTTCTTTGCTTTCAGTGGCTTCACATCTTCATTCAGTGTTACCCTCTAATGCACTTATTATTTCTCATCTGTATCTTCTTGAGTTTGCTCTACTGTCATCTATATCAACCCTTCTCTCTGTAACAGCCACTTCATCCTCACTCCTCTTACTATACCCTCTGCCTTATCCTGTCTTAGCCCTGGCTCTTCACAACTTTATAAAGCTTGAAATCACAGTAACTCTTCTGTGTCTGAATAGTACATAAATGAATAGTTACAGTTTGAGTGCTATCAGCCTGGTCTTTTTAACTGTTACACATGCTTTATAAAGACTACAAATAAACACTAACACTTCTGGTCTTCCACAACATTCACCATGATAAGGTAAAATCCAGGTTAAAGATTACAAAACAGTCATCAGCATCATATAGAGTATCCTGAGGACACATCATTTAAGCCACCTCTCCCAAGGGGATGTCCCTATGCTGCACACAACCATCCTTCAAATGCATGACCAGTCAGTTGACACTGCCAATAAAATGAAGCTGGGCATATATGCCCTCACTTGAGTTTTTAGCAGTGCTCCTGTCTCTATCATTCCTTCTGCCGAGGAGTTTGAGCCCACCCACTATTATATTTGATGGCGACTGCTTGACACTAATGCTCTGCTTAGCTGACTCCCTTGTAACCCCGACCCCTGTAGCTGCAATCTGGCAGCTGCCTGCCCCGTGCTGAGGCAACCTACAATTTTCACCATGCTGGTGCATGTTAGAAATTGGGTTGTCTGTTGACTGGAGTATGAGCCCTGGTCAAGCAACAACCACAATCCTAGTCAGGGTAGGTGTCAGGCAAACCCTAAAATAATTTTTGCTCACCTTTTGGTAGCTTGGCACAGAGCAGTCAGACTTAACTTAGAGGCAATGTGTAAAGTGTTTGTGCAACACTTCTAAGAGTAAAAACAGTGAAAATACCATGCAAAAAGATCCCAAAAGAGGTTAAAAAAAATAATCCTGATTTTAATAAATAAAATAGGACCAAAGCAACACAAATCCAACAGCTAGAGCTTGAGTTAAGAATATTTAAAGATTAAACTGTGAAATAGTGCATAGAAGCAAGAAGTGCCTCCCAAGGTACCTGGTTGCACCAAACCAGGGCAAAGTCAAAAGTTCAGGCACTGGCGTTGCAGGCCGGCTACAGAAACCTTGTTAGGTCCGCTAAACCAAAGTACCTGAAATCCTGCTGGCTGAAAGTTGCATCATTTTCAATTTTCACAGTAGAGGCGATGTATCAGTTCTGCTTCACACAGCTGTGGCAATGTGGCAACTCCGAGATGCAGCATGGCTGCAGTGAAAGATCCTTTTGTGTCATTGTTGAGGCTCCAGGAGCTAAGGCTTGCAATGCAAAGACCCATGTTGAGGATGCATTGGGCAGCTGAGGCAATGCAGTTGTTCCAATGGACTCAGAGGCTGCGATGCAGAGTTTTGGCATCATCATCAGGGGTTCTGTCAGCAAGAATGTGAGGACATTGTGCCTGGGAAGCACTGCAGTGGCCATTCCAAAGGCAATGTGCCGGCTGAAGGATGCAAGTGCAGTATTGGTTATGTTCCTTGTAACAACGGCACCGCATAAATTCTGCTCCCACAGCAGAGGATGCGTCCGTTCTGCTGAAGCAAACTTCCATGGGTCAAGGACTGGTGTGGCTCCACTTGACAGGTACAGAAAAGTGGAGTATTAAGCAGTAATGCCTGTTAGGCTTTGCTATGTAAAATACTCCAACAATGATCTGTGTTATCTTTGAAGCTGCTGACTATTTCAATATACCTCACCTTTCAAAGTCAATATGTGAACAAGAGGCCAATGAACACCACTGCGGACACCAGGACCGTGAAGCTGGCCTTGCTGCCATCAGCTCCATTGAACGTTGCATTGACATTGCCGAGATTAGTGTTGCAGCAGGAGACGATGACTCCTTGGCCAAGAAAAAACACATTACTTTGAGCACAACCAGCAGTGCATTCCTTCTTAATGTTGGTTTGAGGTAATAAATGATGATTAAACCGTCAGAGGTAAGGAACTGAATGGTTTATTGAAGTTCGAGTAGAGCTTATCGAAGCCTCAGCGAAAATTTCTCTTATCCCCAAAAGCTTCTATGACCACCATTTAAAGGGTAAACTTAAGTTGATGAAGCCTGACATCAGGCCCAAAGGGTATAGTGGAGAACCGATCAAGCTACTGGTTTACTTTTGGGGTACTATTGAGTTTAAGGGACATATAATTCCGGAAAAGGTCTATGTTTCCTTAAAGGGTGTTTCTTTGATCAGCTGGTTCCATCAGCGGGATCTACGTGTTTATCTGGATCCGAATGAGCATCCCCCTATTATCTTGCAAAATGTTTCTTCTGTAAACCATGTGGTAGACTCTGGGAAAAGATGGATAAGTAAGTTCCCTGAAGTTTTTCATAAAAAAATAGGTTGCTTAAATGATTCCCTACTGGAGGTCAAATTAAAGCCTGGAATTCAACCCAAAGTTGCTAAGGTAAGAACAGTTCCCCTATCTGTGAAACAACAAATAAAAAAAGAGATTGATAAATTGCTCAGTGGTGGAATAATTGAAGAAGCTGAGGCATCAGAGTGGGTAGTCCCTGTAGCAATGGCTAGGAAGGCCAATGGGGAGGCAAGATTATGTGTGGATCTTGGAGAATTGAACAAAGCCGTGGTAGTAGATCATTATCCCCTGTCCAACATTAATGAAATGTTGTGTTCTCTTACTGGCGCCAAGCATTTTTCCCCCCTTTATCTGTCATCAGCATATCACCAAATAAAGCTACATCCATCATCCCAGGAACTCACAACCTTTATCACTCCCTTTGGCACCTTCAAGTTTCTCAGGGTGCCCTTTTGCCTAATAGCGGGGGCATTCGTTTTTCAAAGAGCACTTGAAAAGGTCTTGAAAGGTGTAGAAGGTATCAAGATTTATCAGGATGATATTTTAGGATATGGAGCTGATGTGACTGAACATAATGAGAAGTTGGAAAAGGTATTGCATAGATTAAAAGACTCAGGCTTAACTTTAAAATCTGAAAAATGTGCATTTGATATCCTGGCTATCGAATATTTAGGGCATGAAATTTCTGAAAAGGGCATTCGCCCTAAAGCTGCTTTGGTTAACACCATCACCAACATGCCTGTTCCTGAGAACAAAGAGGAGCTAGTAACATTTCTTGGTATGGCAGAATTTTACAACACATTTGTGCAAAGGTTCACAGAAAAAACAAGGTGCATGAGATGCCTTTTGAAGAAAGGTGTTGAATTTCGCTGGTGTGATTGCTGCACAAATGACTTTCATGACATAAAGAGTAGTTTGCGAGGTACATCTGACTTAGGTAGTTTTGACGAAAAGGATGAGATTATATTGATGTGTGATGCCAGTTCCAATGGTATCAATGCTGTCCTTCTGCAGAGAACCAAAGGAGTAAATAGGACTATCCCATTCTTATCAAGAAGTTTGAGGGGAGCCGAATCCAATTATTCGGTGATCGAAAAGGAAGCGTTAGGCATCTATTGGGCAGTTAGGAAATTGAGAACATTTCTGTGGGGTCGCAGCTTTGAAATCATTAGGAATCAAAAACCGTTGAAAGAGGTGTTTAAGAACTAAGGTATTGATTTGGTCTCTCATAGGATTCGTAAGTGGATTGTGGCTTTGCAGGAATTTGAGTATGCTGTCTCCTACATACCGGGGGTGTTGAATATACAAGCTGACTGTCTTTCTAGACTTTGCAATGTACATCACTCCAAGGAAGTAGGGGATGAGGAAGCTGGTGATGATGGTGATGGTGAGTATTTTGCTGAAGAGGATTTTGATCAGGATGTAAAAGTTTGCTTCATAACAAGCTCAGTAATTCAGGAATCAGAATGGAAGGAAGAGTTGTTGAAAGAAGACACTCTTTAGAAAGTGATAGACATGACTAGGTATGGTTGGGGTGTTAGGAAATGTTATGGAGAGCAGCTGGCACCTTTTTGGCAGGTAAAAGAGGAACTGGAGGTTGTTGACCAGCTACTAGTAAGAGGTAGCAAATTAATTCTTCCCAATGGCTTGAGGAAGAAATTAGTTGCAAACGCTCACGCTAGTCACATGGGTATCTCCAAAACCAAAGAGAGATTGAGAGCTACATATTGGTGGCCTGCCATGGATACTATGGTAGAGAGAGAAGTGAGAAATTGTCAAACGTGTGTTCGATCTGATAAAGCCTTAAACCTTGGTGATAAGGGAAGAGGCCTCAGGACCATGGGTGAATGTAGTGTTAGACATTCTGGGCCCTGTGAGGTTGGGATCTGCAGATCGTTACGTTTTGGTTTGTATTGATATGTAGTCCAGATGGCCTGAGATCAAGATTATGAACTCTGTAGATTCTGGAGACGCAATTGCGTTTCTTGAAGAACTCTTTGAAAAGGAAGGCTTCCCTTTTTCTATTCTCACTGACAATGTGGTTCGATTTACATCAAAAGTGATGGAGTCTTTTTTGAAGGACAGAGCCATTAAACACAAAAAGGCGGCACTATACCATCCCGAATCAAATGGTGTGGTGGAACATTTTATGAAGGTGCTTAAAAAAAGTATGCAACTGGCGCAATCACAAGGAATTAAGTGGGAATTTGCAATAAAAAAAGGTGTGTGAATATCTCTTAACTCCACATTCCTCCACGGATGTGACGCCCTTTCACCTGCTTAGAGGAAGACTACCTTGTCACGAGGTTGCCGCTTGGTGGGTACAAGAAAAACGGTTAACTATTGGCCCTCTTGTGAGTGACGTGGATGGATGGAGGAGAAGGGAACAAAAAAAAAAAATCAGAGGAAAGAATGGTATGATGTATGCAAAAGTGTGAAGGAAACAAAGGTTAATTTTGGCGATTGGATAAAAATAAAATCTCCAAGACTTGAGAAGGGATCTACAAAATTTATAGGCCCTTTTAAAGTGATGAAACTATTCAAAAATGCTGTGAAAATAAATGACCACAGGATCTGGAACTTGAATAGAGTGGCAAAATGTTACGTTTGTCAACCAGGAGAAACAGGGGAACCCTCTACCACTTGTAGTGGAATCGTTAGCAAGAGTTTCTTACCTGACTCCAATTCAGCTTGTGATCTATGTTCTAGACCTAAAAGGGTGGTTAAGAAGCCTACACATTTACAAGACTATTTGAGATCTCTTGCAGCTGTAATTTCTTGATACTTTGTTATAGTTTAGCTTTGTTATATTTTAATTTATTATTGGGTTGTTACTTGTAATAAGGGGGAGGTGATGTGGTAAGGTCTGTTTACTAATGTTCGTACTATAACCTGTAAACCATGAAGTGTTCTGTTACCATGGGAACCCCACATTGATGTCAGCAGGACAGTCCTTGGAACGTAGCATACTTGACTTGTACTTGACAGTTGGGAGTTGGACGTCTTGCTGACAGGATGAGGCTTCGATAAGCTCTTCTCGAACTTCAATAAACCATTCAGTTTCTTACCTCTGACGGTGTAATCATCATTTAATACCTCATGGTCCTTTGATTCACGATAATAAAACCTTATCTCAGACCTAATAGTGTGTCAAAGAGCAGTCAGATTTACTAGAGGAACATGTGTTAAGCATTTCAGAGTACCAACATTTATGATAAGTAATTGACATGACCCGAAAGAAATCTGACACCAATTTATGAAAATAAAGCTGATTTTTTTTTTATTAATTTAGACACCAAAACAAAGTAAGTCACATAACAAGAATTATGGAATTTCAAGTGAAAAATACCTCAATCCAGTTCAAGCTGTCAACTTTTTATCATTGTGGTCAAAGAAGAAATTCACTAGTGACACTCGGTCACTTGCGGGTGAGTTCAGAGGAACCCACTTGTAGTTAAGGTCATGCAGGTCTCAGGACCAAGCTGGAACAGTCAGACCAATTTTACCTCGCTCATGGTACCTGGGTGCAGAGCTGACACTGGGTCACTTGTGGTTTGGGTTTATGGGAGCCCACTAGGGGATAAACGTATGTGGGCCCACAGACTAGGATTAACCAGGCAGAACAGCTTCACCTATCTTGGGAGTCTTGAGTTCATGGGTGTGCTTGGATATCTGTGGTTCTGAACTGGAGCTGCTGTTTTTACTGCTGTGATGGTGCCAGTGAGGCAACAGATGAAAAAACTCAACAACAGAGCCACTGCTGATATCAAATACAGGTGTTGCAGTGTGCCTTGGGTTGCAGGGTTGAGTAAAGGTAGTGATGACTGGACTGGCCACCAACAAGCCTGGAGGAGAAGCTATCTACCCTTCTGGAGGTCCTGCGGAAAATGGTAGCCAGTTGTAACTTGGTGGAGAGCTGGATTGCACTTATCACAATGCAAACACAACCTGCTTTTGGGTGATCCCTCATAGGGCCATATTGCAAGTGCTTGGGTAGGTCCAGGGGAGTCTGGCCTTGCCTTTTGCTCTCAAAGGGTTCCCTCTTGCTGGGATAATAGAACTTTGGTCCAGGAGGAGTTGCATTTGAGCAGTTCCAGAAAGGTTGCCATAAGTTCAAAGTAACCAGCCTTGTGTTTGTGCAGATTTCTGTTGTTGTCGATGCAGGCCTGTCCTTTCTTCTCAAGCTGTTGCAGATCTGAGGTTCTGGTGCCAGGGTTTCCCTTTAAATGCTAGATTTTTAGGCATTAGGTAAGTGGGTGCAATAAGCAAATGGGCAACTAGCCCCAGCTGTTAGTCAGCCCCTATATCTAGTGTGTCATGTCACGTTTTCTACTCAGAACCCTCTAGTTTGTCACTTCTCAAGATGGTAGAAGTCTTCCTCGGCTTTACCAACCAAGTAGCCCACCCTAGAGGCATATCTAGCCTTCAGAAGGTGTACGCCTCCTGGCTAATTAATTTTCCTGCCTGCCTAGGTGCCAATGTGCCTGGGGCAGAGGGGTGGCTTTGTCCTCCACTGGGGGAAAGCCTGCTTGCATATCAGAGGCAGAGCACCCTTTGAACCCTTGATGTGCTATTTCACTAGCCTTCCTGGGAGGGAGGGAGGGAAGTATGACCATCTTCCCATCCAGGCCTTTGTTCTGACTCCTGGGAGTGTTCACTCTCCTACTCAGGGGGTCAGTATCATGTCTTGGCAACAGCAGCTGTGAGCTGGCAGCCAGAATACCGTAAAACTAGGGCAGCTATGTGGACAACCTCTAAGGTGGCTCACTGGGTGCATTCCACATCACCCTCAACATAAGATTTATGCTAGGAATGAGAAAGAACATTGTTTGAGACCAAACATGACCCATTTCAGTGGTACTATAATAGAGCAGGCAAACTTAGGTTTGCCAGGGTACCAGCTCATGTTATCTTAAGGACCACCTATCACTTATTCTAGCCTTTAACAGAAAAGGCCACTGTAGGGACACATAAGGTTGCACTTACATGTCCACATCTTCAATATAATGCACCATGCCTTCTAGGCTTCTGAGGCCTCCCTTAGGGGGTGACTGACATAAATTAAAAATAGTGCTTTATCTGTGCCACACATGGTGTGGGCACAGTTAAGTTAAAGAAGTTTACACTGCCCCTGAAGTCTGCAATGGCTGGCCTGCTGTCAGTAGTTTACTTGGGACACTCAGGGTGCAACAAGCCCTGGTGACCCTTTTAACACTCATGCCCTGGGTACCACTGGTACTATATACTAAGGATTTATAAGGGGGGTTTGAGTTCGTGCCAATTGGGGATACCAATTTAAGGCGAGAGCTCTGGCTTCAGGACCTGGTCAGCAGGCTCCAGTGTACTTGCAGAGTTATAAACCTGCAGCTAGGTGTCCAAATGGAGTCAAGAAGTAAGGGGGTGGATGCAAAAAGTCCTGTTTCATACAACAGAGCAGACTTATAGATGGCAGAATTCACGTTCAGGGGCAAAGTAGTTTGAAGTCTTTTTATGTCCCTGATCAGGAGGCCAGCCAGCTAGACCTTGGCGCCAGCTAGCTCTTGGAGTCACTCTGGGTTCAAATGATGCAGGTCTACTCCTTCTTACCCAGGTAGAATAACAGCAGACAGAAAGGCTGCTCAGTAAGGTGGGGGACTCCAACAAAGCAGCAGTCCAGCAGAGTGACAGTCCTTCAGCAGCACAGCAGTTCTTCTTCCTGGCACAATAGTCACAGATCCGGAACTGTACTGAGTTGGTGGTGTCAGAGGTCCAGTACATATACCCAGTTGGACTTTTACAGTGGTGGAGACTTTAAAGACAGACCTTTAAATAGCACACAGGTCCTGGCCTTCCTGCCCTGGCTCGAGGCTCACTACAGGGGGTTATACAGCCCTTTGTATGAGAACATGACACAGCCTATTGAGGTTTGAATGAGGCTATGTCCAACTCCTATTTCCCATCCTACCAGGATGACACATCAAGTCACCCTAATCTCCCATTGTGTGTGGCTGACTAGAGAAAATACACAAAGCCCAGCTGTCACCCACCCAAGACACGTGATCAGAGACAGGCAGCAGGTACCAAATGGCTAAAGTTAGGAAATGGCAAGTTTCTAAAAGTGCATTTTCGAAATTACAGGTAAAAACCCAACTTCCCATAAATTTGATTTTATACTATGATTCTAGAGACCTCAAACTCCAAAAGTTGATCTCTTCCAGATTGTGAACTACCTTTGTCAGATGTAATAAAATAATCCCAATGTTATCCTATGGTAGAGATAGGCTATGCTGTAATAAATAACAACTTTCAGAGGTTTTCACTAAAAGGACATGAAAACGGGAAGAGTACATGTCCTACCTTTAAATACATTGTATTTTGTCCTCTGGGTTTCCAGGCCCTAACGTAGGGATGACTCATATGTATAGAAGGGGAAGGTTTGGGCCTGACAAAAGGTTAATTTTGCCAGGGCGTAATGGCAACTTAAAACTGGTCTTGCAGGCTCTGCAGTGGCAGACCTGACACATGTTTAAATGGCTACTTAAGTGAGCATCACAATCAACACTGCAGGCCCACTAGCAGCATTTAATTTAGACGACTAGTGTCATGTAGTTTACTTTATTAGGGACATTCAAGTAGGTTAATTATGCCAATTGGAGATAAGTCAATATTACCATGTTTAGAGGAGAGAACATAAGCACGTTAGCACTGGTTAGCAGTGTTCAAGAGTGCAGAGCCTTAACAGCAGCACAAACAAGGTCAAATAAAGTGGAGGGGGGAGACAAAAGTTGGGGGTATCACCACCCTAAGGCTGACAGGTCTCACAATATGGCACTGCTTAAATGAAAAGTGAATAAAAATTAAGTTAATCAGTGAAAAATGCATCATCATGCATTGTGAAACCTCAATCAATTAATGTTCCAAAGAGGTCTGTGTGTGTAACCAGAGAGCCACAGAATTGAATCCTGGTTGGTGCATTGGAGAATAGGGACTTGTTTATGTTTAGTGTTATGAGGTCCTTGTTATTTACAGAAAGCTTTTTGAATATTTCATTATTTTAAACTTACATTACACACAGCATACAGTCTACATCAAAAGGCTTAAGATAAAAAATTGCTTCTTCCAAAATCTAGATTTTAGTAATACCCAGACTGTACATAGTAACATATTTATAGCTGTCATTTAAAAGCACATACTTCACAGCTTGGCTGGTAACTCCCTATCAAAACCACTCAAAAATAAATCTGTATTATCAGGAAGCTTCAAGTGATTCCATCAATAAATCCAATACCCGCTTTCAAACACCCACTTACGTTTGCAGATTAAACAGTTGTACATAGTTACATGTCTTTCAGGCAAGAAGGGACCTTGGCAAGAAGGCTTGTTTAGCTGTCTGTCTCTCCCTTGGTTTACAGCACCGGAGATTCCCTGCCTTCAGGTGAAGCATTTTAACTTTCAGCATTAACCGCCGTAGGACAGTTGTCTTTTCAAAAAAAGTAGTGGAACAGTTTTTCTTTAATTAACTGGTGACGGCAAAACAAGACTGCCTCCACATGAAGAAGAAAAGGCTATCAAAGCACATAAGCGCCCTTCGTCTGCCCACAGCCACATAATGATAATGCGGGCAAAAGAAAAGTATTATAAACAAGTGGGGAGACTGCATGTGAGATTACATGCTGCATCACGACCCCAAACTGCTTGTTCTTATTCCCACATTATTATACCTGCCCATTCCCTATCTGAAGTCATCTACCTGAGGAGTTGCTAACTGCCTGGGGCCTCAGGCTTAGAAAGGAGATGTGGCATCTTGGCCTGAGTGGTGTCCACTTGCCAGGTAGACTACTCCACCCAACTCAGTTAGAATCCAGATATGGGAAGGAGAAGTCCGTAAGTCTTCACACAAATGTTCCTTTGTTTCACTCACAAAAACATGAAGAGGTGAGAGGCCTATTACTGTATGCACACTATTGTTTTGCACAGCTCCAAGGTCTGAGGGACATCTGCTTCCCAAGAACGGTCTATAACTGACTCCAGCATCACCCGCCCAACAATCTGCCTACCAGACACTTGTACTGCAGTTGAGCTGATTTAGGGAGACAAAGCCACAGCCAGCAGAACTGCCAATGTTAACAGAAGAAAATACCTTCTTGTCTTGTCTCCAGAAGAACAGATAAAGATCCAGACCTGCATGGGGGGTCTTGTACCAGAGGTCTGCATGTACTCTGATACTGTCCATAGTGACTCTGGCACAACTGATCCACCCTGACTTCACACAGTGACCTGACCTGTCATCTGCACCTGCAAGCACTGAGGTTGCCCACAAGCAGATCACCATCTGTTGCTAAAGTGCTGCTCTTTGTGCTGTTCCCAGATCAAACATAAATGGTGAAACGCTGCAGATTCTGTGCCCAGTACTCCACCAAGTTGTCTGCCTGCCACTACTCTGCCTTTCGCACCATAAACCCCAGCACAGGGTGCTGCAACCCTGAGGGACATAGATACATTGGTACGCAAGAGGTGAAGGAGTAAAAATGCTATCCAGAATGGCATACATGTACCTTCCTCTTCCATAATACTGAGCCAACAAAGCTTCCACCATGACAGAACAGCTGCCAACACTCTGTCACTAAAGCTGCTGGCTGCAGGTGTTACAGACCTCACCCTGTTGACCAGGCCTCACAAAGGGAGAACTGTGCCTGACAAAGACCTGCAACAAGCCTTCTCACCATGGTGAGCCAAAATGAATGAGACTAAAAGGAAAAGGGCAGACTACTGACACAGGACACTGTTAGAAAGTGCTACCTAAAGAATAATGGCAAATTAATCAACACTTTCAGGTGGCACAGTCTCTGTGTGCCACCAGAAGACTTCCTATGCCTAAGATGGAAGTGAATATGCCACCATGCAGATCATTTTTTGCTCCACCCTCACTATTAAGTTGCATGTCCTTCACAAGTTTAGGACACTAGGCACACCATATAGTGACATTGAGGGAAAGGTCACAGCAAAAAGGATCACCCTCAACTGAACTAAAGAAAGTTAACCAATTTACACTGTATCTGACTCCACATCATAGAGAGTCCATGTGTTGCCACTTTATGCACGCTCATCATCTCTGCCTCAATGTAGAGTTGCATTTTACCTTGTCTCCATTTTGGACCTACTAGGCCCTGTGATACTCAATGTTAACAGAGCCTGTTTGTTGAACAGTTCATGACTTAGATGAACTCTGTTTTCTGTTCGTTTCTGTTTGCTCAAAAAGCATAATGATGCAAGGCTTGCTAACAAGACAGCCCTCATGAAATATCATTGCACGCTAGCTGAAGCAATATATATGAAGAACTGTACTATCCTGTGTCATTGTCATCTCTGTTAGATGGAAGGTTCCATCTCGCAATGTAAAGCATGCAAACCATATTCTGTAACATCCTTGCTGTACTGCACCTTACCTTATTTGGTGCAATATAAAGGTTTAACAGTAATACTTTGTGAAATGTCTGCGAAATGATCACATACTTATGTTAAGAATTAATGAGATGCATGAACACACCTTGTGGTTTGTGTAAATAAAACATCATGTATGCCGTCCTTCATTTGAACTGCATGGACTTGGCCTCTCAAGCAATCAGTTCCCATGCAAGTAATATATTGTCTTTCTCTATACCATAAGGACTGGCTAGTCTTTAGTTTTATTCCTGAGCTGAGTGAGACTTCATTATCTTGGTGAGGAATGCGGTGCTGCTTGGATTGACAGTCTCCCCTGCTTGGCTCCCAGATGTTTGGGGGGGGGCTCCTGTGCGCTTTCCCCGCTGTGTTTTGGGTGGCTCTCCCTGGAAAGGGAGCCAGTGCTTTGGTGAATATCTGTTAAATCCTGGTCACCTCTCATTTGGCTGATGTGCCTTGGCTGCATTCAGATAAGAGATGAAGAGGAGAAGTTGATCACATGGATTCTGTTTTTGCTCTGATTTTCACTATTTTCCTCCCCCTGAGTGGCATCTTCTTTTTGGTTATCTTTGTCCCCTGTCTTCAGTGACATGCTCCCTGCACCACCCTCGCTTTGGGGCTGCTCCTGATTTCCCATTGGTGGCTGCCTGCCACACATCCGATTCTGGGATTCTGTGCTAATTTGTTGCTCTCCCTCTTCACATATCATTTATTGTCACCTTTCTTCCTGGGCTAATAGTGGTACTTCTTTGTTTTTACTTCTGGAGCAAGTGGCGTACTTTGACCAATATTTGAAGCCGGTAGGGCTGTGTTTTGGGTGTGCTCAACTGGTGGGGTTCCCCTTGGTCACACCTGGAGGGGCTGTGCCAGTACTGTCCTCAGCTGGTGGGGCTGGGACAGCAGTCTTGGTGGGCAGCTTGTAGGATTGTCTGCCGTCTCATCCGGAGAGGCTGTGACTGTAGTGTCCTCCACTGGAGGGGCTGGAGAGAATACAGTGTCTCAGCCGGAGGGGCTGTGACGGTGGTGTCCTCAGCCAGAGGGGCTGGGGAGGAAGGTCTGGCCACAGGTGTGTTAGGGGTCTGCCCCAGATCAGCAGGTAGGTGGTGCTCTCCTATTTTGCCTGCTACCACCTCAGACCGGGTCCTTTCGTCCTGACTCTATACCATGGACACAGTAGAGCTGAACCCCCCTTGCTGCTGCACATCTTAGTTGATGGATCTGATGCTTCAAGAGGGCCCTCATAAAGAAGAACCAAAGCAAGATGCCTCAAATAGAAGAATCACCCATCTGCTGAAGGTAAAGACTGTAAGAAGTAGGTGCCACACATTGGCACTGACAAGAAGAGAAAAGAAAAGAAAGTGGCCATCTTGTCGACAATGATTAATTTGAATACTGCTCTTACACAGATTAAGAAGAAAAGTAGAACCTGTTACACCCTTTAAACAGGCTTGACTATTCCTTAAGATTGCCTCTGTACCACCAACTGGGATTGCACCCATCAACCCATGACAAGTATGCCATTCCCAAAGAGCAACAATGTCTTGTTGAAAGCCTAGCAGAAGACCAAGAAGTAAATGACATGCACGAGCAAACAAAAGGCCTGATTTAGATCATGGTCGAGGGGAATACTCCATCACAAACGTTCGTCTGCCATATTACAATCTCATATCCTATGGAGATCGTAATACAGCGGACAGGATATCCGTCACATTTGTGACAGAGTACTTCATCTGCCAAGATCTAAATGAGGCCCAGAGTTTATACTCCTAGCTTCTCAGAGCAACCATCCAGACACTGTCATCCAGCTGTCTTTCAAGTCATGGCATCTTTGCCATAGAATCACCAATGCCTTGAATAGACCAAAGACGTTTAGCAAAAACAATTCATATTCACTAGGGTGCAAAGTCCCCATGACACTCTTAAGTAATAGCTGACCAACAACACTAAATTAGGTTACCCCACAGGCATCCTGGTCCAGTCTTCAATGTGCTTTAACAATGACCCATCTGCCGCTAAGTGTTGCATGACAGAATAGACAGTGTCACATCAGTCGTCTTGCAGTGGCCTACATGCGGTGCACACACAACCTAGAGACAGCCCACATGCAGTCTTCATGGAGACACGTGCAAGGGAGTCTCCATATGTGAGAAATGGTGTCAAAGCTGCTCCACTGAAGGATAAGTGACACAGAGAAAGACTTAAGAAGTTCATCAATAAGTCCCACCAAGTCCAGCAACAGAACAAAAGCTAGCTTTGCAATTAATCGTACATGGTTCAGCAACAGTCAAGATGCACTGTTTAAATTGTGTACAGTTTTACTCACAGTGGTGTGCTGTTTTGTTTTTCGCTGTTAGACATTTTGCCTTCTGTTTGTTTTATGGGAGGAATGTACTGTCCAGATGACATATTATTGCAGTTCCCTCTCCTAGTGGGCTTGAAGCTTATCTGCACGTTCTCGTCCCTCACTGGCTCGCCAGTTAGGTGACCCTGCCAGTAAAAAGGAGCTTGGTTGTTAATGGCTTTGCTCTACTTCACAGCACCACTCATGTGTCTGTGTCATTCTACCTGACAGTGAAGGCAAAACAGCTTTACATCACTAATGTAAAACTTATTTTCTAGCTTGACCCTTTTACTTGTGATTCATTATCAAATGTCTGGAGCAAAAATGACAGCAGTTTTGAGCATATGCCTAAATGTCATCAATGTGCACACCTGTTGTAGGGTTCCATCTCTCATGTCCTTCGGCCCTAAGGGCCTGCAGCCTTCTTCCAAAAAGTGTCAATCAATAGAATAGATAAAGAATGCTGCACTGGAGAGGTCATGTGGTGCACACTTTCTCTTTTAAACTGAAGCTAGAAAATATCTTTTCAGTACTTAAATGTCAGAGTGGCATTGCAATGTTTCTATCCCTCCTTTGCAGTCATCCTACTTTGTGCAAAAAAAATGAGCCTGCTCTTAGTATTTTTAATGTCATTAGGTCCTCCACGGACTACAATTATTCATAAGCAAAAAACTGTACTGCACGAGTGTCAGGTTGTGGAATCTCCATGAAGAGTACCTCCCAAAAACCAACTCTGAATTTAATCTATGCAGAGAATGGTAGCGGCTGGATGAGGGAAAGAGATTTTATTGAGGGAACATGGGGAGGGACATCTGAAACAGACAGAAAATATAGTGAATCACCTAATCCGGTGAAGCAAATGTCGTTTTATCATATCAACAACAACTCAACACAATGCAGCACATGATCTTGAATCTCAGCCCAACTACAACCTAGTACACTGTCCAGTGGGCTGAATTTGGTCCTGTGCCAGGCCCTGCGCTCCTTCATGATCAGCCTGAACTTTTGCCTTTGTTTGAGTCTGGCGCTACCAGATGACCACCCTTAGTTCTATGTGTGTTTTTGTACTATTGTACTGTTGTCGGTGTGCCCAAGGCGGCGGTATGACACAGGTCGGGCTCTGTGCGTTGCCCACAGGTCTCAGTGCAAACAAGGGGCATATGTTGATGGGGCTGAGTCGATGGCGCTGGCATCCGTGGACTGGGGTTGCAGTGCAAAATGGGACGGTGCAACTGTCAGCTTGTCTCAAAGTGGATTCCACAAGCAGGTAGAGGCACATAATGGTTAAGCAAGAATATGTCCCCTTTCTAAAAGTTGCATTTTCAAACAGAAAATCTAAAAAATAACTCTAACAAAAGATGTATTTTTAAATTGTAACTTAAGAGACCCCAATCTCAAATTCTCTATCTGCTCCCACTGGGAAACTGCATTTAAAAGATATTTAAAGGCAGTCCTCATGTTATCCTATGGGAGGGATAGGCCTTGCAATAGTGAAAACCGAATTTGGCAGTATTTCACTTTCAGGACATGTAAACACATCAGTAAATGTCATACCTTTTAAATACACTGCACCCTGCCCATGGGGCTACCTAGGGCCTACCTTAGGGGTGACGTACATGTAGTAAAAGTGAAGGTTTGGCCCTGGCAAGTGGGTGCAGTGGCAGGTCTGAGACATATTTACAGGCTACTCATGTGGGTAGCACAATCAGTGTCTCAGGCCATCTAGTAGCATTTGGTTTACAGGCCCTAGACACCCATGGTGCACTTTACTAAGGACTTACTATGAAATCAAATATACCAAACATAGTTAAACCACAATCACTAATACAATTTATACAGAAAGCGAGTGCACTTCAACACTGATCAGCAGTGGTAAAGTGCACAGAGACAATAAACCAGCAAAACAAAGTCCAGCATACCATAGAAGCAGGAGGTCAGAAGGCAAAAAGAAAGATGAAACACACCAAAAGATGCCAGGTCAAACATGCTGCAAATTTGATTTTGAGAGACCACATGTTCAATACTTGTTTTACAGAGCAGCACCTAAATTTGATTGACAGAAAGCTTACTACACCAAAGAACTTGAAAAGGAACCAGAAATCTGGGTCAGCAACAGGGTGTCCAAGAAGGCACCTGGGGGGGATCACACAATGGTGGAAGGATCACCACCAGAAGAAAGTAGGGGGAGACAAAGATAAACCATGTGAGCTTTCAAAAGGTTCCCAAAAGAGTTTCCAGGCAAAGGATTCCCAGGCCAATCTTGACCAGAAGCAGGGAAGGTTCCATGGGAAGAAGCTTTCAAGTCAATTCAGATCTAAGTAGTTTGAGTGTTTCAGGTTTGGGCACTCAAAGGGTAACCCCAAATGCCTGAAAAAGCAACAGACCACCAATGTTGGGCAGGCCCCAGGAATGGCTATTGTAGTGCTCGGGGTGGATGTTGTCCCAGTTAATATGGAGATAGTGCAGAGGTCACCTTAGTAACCCCTGGGACACAGAGAGATGGGACAGAGAGATAGTACCCAAGACTCATGTACCTATGAAAACTAAGAAATGCAGACAGTGGGTCACCATCGATGGGCAGAGAGTGGAATTTTTGAGAGACCTAGGAGCTATTATGATCAGTGTCAGGTGTCATGTGGTGCCCTCAGGTGGTAATTGCTGACAATCAAAAGAGTCACTACCCAGTGGCTCTGTTTCCCTTTGAATGGGGACTCAGGTTTTGTGAAGGTAGCTGTGAGTTCACCCATGCCTGTTGGCTGTCTGTTGCGTAAATAGTGGAACACAGCCTCTGGAAAGAGGTGGACGTCTGTTCCCACTTGGAGATGCTAGGGTAGGCTGAGTGAGTGTACCTGATCACACTGCAGGGACTCCAGAGAGGAATAGCCCAATAACCTGGAGTCTGGAACAATGACCCAGGCACCGGCCAGGAAGAGGAGGGGTAAGAGGTGCAGGAAACTCACCTTAGAGATTCCCAAACTCTGGGAGAAATCAAGATCTAATGGGGGTGATCCAGAACCTTCAGGGTAAGACTTTGCTTCCCTGGGTGACTTAACCAAACTAGCTGTTTGGTAAGGTGAAGGAAGCTCCTCCCTGGCAAACTTCTGCAAAGCACAGAAGGAGTACCACATTTTTGAGGGTGTTCAGTGCCAGGCTGAAGCCCAGGTAAATGGAGACCCCACTAGTGGTAACTTCATCTATTGGGAGAATGATTTCCTGCACAGTGAGTTCAAGGCTCTTCCTATTGGTCTTCCTATTGAAACTAGCCCATGATATACTCCTGGCAAAGACATCTGGTGTAGACCAAGACATTTGAAAGGCTGATCTCCCACCTTTATTGGCCCCTGGTGAGAAGGACCTTAGATTCATTTTGTGGGTTCTGCCCTATTGTTGTTGGCACTCCCTTTGAAAGTGTACCCTGGCAGTGGCTTCTGTCATCAGGGAACTGATGGGGATCTTTAACTGAGTGGGCTTCCCCAATGAGGTAATGTAGGATGGAGACACTAACTTCATGTCTTTATAAATGAAATCCACACCCTATCATCCCAAGCCCATGGGCTTGCTGAAAGATTCAAGAAGGCCTTCAAAAGGCACGATTATTGGCCTATCAGGGCAGCTGAGATGGAAGTGGGATATCCTCTTGCCATGGCTGTTATTTGCTGATAAAGATATTTTTTAGAAGGGATTAATGTTCAGTTCCTTTCAGCTTCTGTATGGCCACCCTCTCAGAGGGCCTCTCAGACCTGTGAAGGAGGAGTGGGAGCAAGCTCCCAAGAATCCCCGCACATGAAGTAGTGAGCTAAATATTTACTCAATTATCCCAGATGAAGTGGCTCTAAAAGATCACCACTGAGAATTTAGCTTCCAGTCTAGAAGTCGTGAATCTCTGGTATCACCAGAATGCCACTCTGGTCAAGTTTCAGGCTGCCCAGGAGATGTGAGTGATAGAGCCAGTGGAGCTGATGGACTTGACCATATGAGGTATAGGAGTGCAAGGGGGGAGTCACCTACCTGGTAAACCTCCAGACCCCTAGGGACCTTTTAAGGATCCTACATGTTAACCACCTCAAGCCACACTTTGAGATCCAAGCTCACTATGCTCTTGGTGACAGATGGAGGAGAGTGAGAAGAGAGTGAAACTCTCTTGGATCTCTCCTCCTAAAAATAGCATGATGTATCAGTAAAGGGAATGGACCTCCCCCCTCTCTGATTCCCCAACAGGAGAAAGACTGCTGCCACCTATTGGGGCAGTTCTCCTCCTGGTTCTCACTAATTCTTGGACTTGTAACCATGACATTGACACCGGGGACAGTACATCTGTGAAGAATATCATCTACAAGCTATGGGGCCAACATCAAGGAAGAAGTGTTCAATATGCCAGAGCTGGGGGTGATTTAGCACTCCAACAGCCCTTGGTCAGGCTCAGTGGTGCTGGTACACAAGTCTGTCCCACCAGATGCCATCCCAGAGCTCCGGTATTTTGTAGATTATAGAGGGCTCAATTTAGTCACCAAGACCTACAACATCCCATCTCCTGAGATAAACAGCTCATTGATTGTTTGAGAGTTGACAAGTTCCTGAGTACCTGATTAGACACCAGGGTACTGACTGATTGCCTTAACAGAGGGGGCCAAGGAAAGGTCTGCATTCTTCACCCCAGATGGTTCCACTTCCAGTACAGGGTGATGCCCTTTGGGCTAAAGAATGGCACTGCTACCTTTCAGAGTCTGGTCATCTTGGTCGTGGCTGGGTGGAAACGATTCAGTACTGCCTACTTGTTTGACATTGTGGTCTTCAGTTTGAGCTGGGAGAACCACCTTAACCTTCTCTATGTGGTGCTTTAGGCCCTACGGAAAGCAGGTCTGAATATAAGGCTAGTAATTTCTAGATAGGGCAAAGTTTGACGGTCTACCTGGGGCACAAAGATGGTTGGGGCAAGGTGCAGTCCCTTCAAACCAAAATTGAGACGATTCTGGCTTGGGAGCCCCTAAGCCTCAGACAGAGGTGAGGGCCTTCCAATCAGTAGCCTTCGTCAGCAGGTAGTTACTTCCTAAGAAACAGCAGGAGAGTGACATTGAAAGAAAAGCCTTTGCATTAGTCTGGGTATTGAAGAAATTGAGACCATACTTATTTGGGACTCACTTTTGGGTTTACACAGAGTACAGACCCCTCCGTTGGTTCATGCAAATGAGGGGTGAGAATCGCAAACTGTTGAGGTAATAAATCTCTCAACAGGGAATGGTCTTTACTGTGGAACACTGCCCTGGACTGGTCACTCCAGTGCTGACGGACTTTCCAGTTTCTCCTGCCTTAGCAATGAGAACTCCCATGAGGGTTTGAAGTAGTTCTCCTTACTTTCAGCTGGGGGGAAACATGTTATATCTGACACCCTGGGGAGTTTGTCCCCTAGACATTTTGTCTTCTCCCTTCCTGATTTGCTGAATTTGTATTTGTTGGACTTAGAACTCTGATCACTTTACCACTGCTAACCAGGGCTAAAGTGTGTGTGTGCTCTCTGCAGAACATGGTACAAATGGCCTACACCAAAATGGCACATTTAATGTACTTGCAAATCCCTAGTAAGTGGTATTCCATACACCCAGTGCCTGTAAACTAAATGCTACTAGTGGGCCTGGAGCATTCATTATGTCACACACCAAAGTAGCATTTTAAAATATGTCTCACACCTGCCACTGCAGCCTATAGTTCAGTTTTAAACTGCCATTTCAACCAGGCAAAATAAACATTTTGCCAAGCCTAAACCTTCTTTTTTCCTTGTTATAAGTCATCCCCAAGGTAGGCCCTAAAGGCTCAAAGGACAGGATGCATTGTATTTAAAAAGTAGGACATTTGTGGTTAAGATTTACATGTTCTGATAGTGAAGAACTCTTAAGGTAATTTTTCATTATTGCAAAGCCTATCTGTCCTAAAGAATAAAATTGAGTCACATCATTACACTTATTAAGTGTTAACATAACTTTGGAAACATGTAGGAAAATTACCTTTACACTCAAATGAATTGTGCTTTAGAACCATCTTGTTAGGAACTTTGTTCTCTATTTGGCAGAGGTATGCACCCTGACCAAGTTAGGGCCACAATTCTAGTCAGGGTATGCCACAACACAAACTAAATTATCCTGTGATCACCCTTGGGTAACCTGGCACATATCAAGCAGGTCTATCTTAGAAGGTAATGTATAATGTTTTTGTTTAATAACACATACAGTAACACAGTGAAACACCACAAAAACAACTCCACCCCAGGTTTGAAAAACAGAGGTTATTTATCTGCATGAATCAAGATCATAACGGCACAAATCCAAAAAGCTTACATTGGGAAATTCACGGGTAAATGTATTCATACATTGCTTTAGGAATACCTTGCATTCCTCTTAGGAGTGAAACTGTAATGTCTGAATACAGGCCCAGAGCCTGTGTATGGGTGCCATGGAGAGGGCCACTGATCGATCATGCTGACCCAGGTAGTTCAGTACCTGTGAATGATGTGTGGCCATACTCGGCATCTCTGGGAAAAATGGTGGGCCAAAATACTCCTCCTAGGATGTTAGTTGCAGTCCACAAGGTGGGTTTCCAAGTGCAGAATGGTTTGGAGGATGTGGGAGGCACTGTGCTTACAAGGTGGGACTCTGGGTTGTAGGCACCACTTCAGTAGAACGACACAGGGCTGCAAAGAAGCACTGCACTCACTAGCAGGAATCCATTGCAGCAGGCACAATTTTTTAAACGTGGCATGAGGGCTGTGAAGAAGCACTGCGCTTGCTAGAGGAAATCCAGGACAATAGGCACAAATTTAGAAGAGTGGCACGAGGGCTGCAAAGAAGCACTGTACTCTCTACCGCACAACTTCAGAAGAATTGCGCATGGCAGCAAAGAAGCACTGCGCTTGCTAGTGATAATCCACAAACAACTTTCCACCTGGTCAGAACAGTCCTTAGGCTGGGATGGAGTACCTTTCACAAAGTCTTTGATGACCCTGAGTCATGCAGGGAAAACAGGGACAAGTCAGCAAACCTTTGGAGATCACCCTGGTGAGAAGGTAAAGTGCTTCCAGAATGGTCAGAGAGCAGCAGGCAGCAGTGCATCAAGCAGAAGAGCAGTGCTTCCAGGAAAGCAATCCAGTTGGGCCAGCACAGCAGTTCTTATGCATGGTTTCTATTCCAGGTCCAGTAGTGTCTGGTTTGAGGGGGTCAGAGCCCTAGTACGTATACCCACATGTGCCTTTGAAGTGGGTGAGAATTCAAAGAGTGGTTTAGAAGTGTATCAGTTCCCTTTCAGCTCAGTCCTGTATTCCAGATTATCTGTGCTGTGCTATATAGAATGCAAATGATCCTGAAGGGGTGACATTAACCCTAGACTTCCGCGGTGGACACTATAAATTAACCCACATATGATAAGTTCCAACTTCTGAACAAATTTATTAGCATCATATATTTCCCTTGGAATAAATACTCAATTGGATTAAGGTACTCACAACTCACACACCTGACGGCTGCCCTGGACTTTGTTCCTTCTCGGCGTGGTTGAGAGATAATTTTACTTTGACTTACGGAGCTTGTTGAAAGACTCGAAGCATAGATCATGTTTCTCCTTGAATGGTAGAAAGGGTGCAAGTGACTGAAGCACCATGTTGTGGTTGTTTGTCTGCCACTTTAAGGACTAGATGGGTTATTGGCAGGTGTGACCCAATGTTTATAGTTCTGATGATGAACTGGTTCTAAAATTAATGTACTGGTCAAAACATCGATATTTTTACAAGGGACTGGTTGTTCAATAAAATAGTTATCTAAGGACTTACACTGTTTCCAGTCATGTATATATTTTGTAAACCACTAATACACTTTTTCACCTAATCACTTGCACTGCACTGCTTTTTGGAGCACCTACATTTTTATTACATTACCTTAATCCAATTCAGTGTATGTTTCAAAGGAAATATTTGATACTAATAAATTTGTACAGAAGGTGGAACTTATATGTGGGTTAATGTTTAATATCCATTGTGGAAGTCTAATTTTATACTTCCCCCTTCAGGACCATATCACATTTACCATACCTAGGGTTATTGGGTAGCCCATTAAATCTTCTCAAAAAGACTATCTGTGGGGTTCATTAGTCCCTTGTGTGGGGTCGGGCCACACCCTTTGGAATGTAAGCGTGAGCCCCTTCACCCCTGTTACCCAGGAAGACCCATGAGTAAACATGTGAATGCAGATGCAGGTGAGTGTCCTGTGTTTATGGCTGTCTAAATGAAATGTGCAATGGGAGAAGTCACCAAAGACCAGATGTGGATTGGAGGCAGGCAGTGAGGCACATAGAAATGTAAGAGCAGAGAAATGCCTACTGTCTAAAAGTTTTTAAAAAACTGAAGATAGACAGTATGCTGAACAACGCAAACATTTACCCTGTCACAAAAATCTGGGTTTAATCCATCATTTTTTTGCCTACAATGCTACCCTAGTTTGGAACCAGCCATACTCAAATCAGTCTTGACTCTGTTCCCCATCGGAACAGTCCAGCAAGAACTGCCAAGCGAAGTCCTCCCTGGACCTGAAGCAAGCATCCTGGAACCAGTTTCAGGATATCACCCTTCATCCGCCAGGCAAGCTTGAATCCAGTGGCACAGTGAGTATAGGACCCAGGTATGGGCATACCCTTCCCACTTATGGTGACAAAAGCAAAAAGAACAGATGATGGACAGAATGCGGAACAATACAAACATTCAAAGATCTGGGTTTAATCCATCGCTTTTTTGCCCACCATGCCACCCCAGTTTGGACACTATCTACTATCTATTATCAAATGTATGAAATTAAATGAAAATTGATGTTTATCATTTTATTTAATAAAATACAACCTAAAGTAATATTTGTGTGTTTTATGTATCAAACATTAAAAAAGGTATGTAAGGAATAACATTGAAATTATTGTAATTTCTTTGTTACATTTATTTTTACATTAAAATGTTATTAAAATATTATATTACTAAATACTAATTATTTTAAAATATATATAATTTTCTAACATTCAATTTGATTTATGTATGTTTCTAAAAAGATGAAATAAATTATTATAATTTCAAATTTTTTTAGGTCCCTGTCTCCATTATTTCTATCGAAGGGTGGACACAATCTTTTCAAGGTTCAAATATATTGTAAATGCAGATTTCATATGTTAGAAGTATAATGTAATACTGTATGTATTAAATTAAATTCAAATATCTCATATCATACTGAAATTGTAAAGGAATGCATTCTTTTATCACAAATGAAAATGAGCAACATTGTAATATGGGGTTCCAAGAGAAAGTAAAGTCCGATCTTCTCTCTAACAGCCAACACGTGGTTTGTGGTACTAAAGGACCGCCTCTTCAGGGCTGTACATTGCAACTACAATGAGAACCATATACACATGGTGTAATGTCATAATGTGATAATCTACACTTGCAGCGCTGCCCTGGTGGATTATCACCGCCGGTGCTAAAATGGCGGGAAACCGCCGGCCCGGCGGTGCGACCGCGGCGCTAACGCCGCGGTCGTAATAGGCCAGGAAGCACCGCCAGCCTGTTGGTGGTGCTTCTGTCATTTTAGCCCTAGTGGTCTCGGACCGCCAGGGTCAAAATGACCCCCTTTGTCTGTATTGTGGTGCAGCTGGTCACCTAATTCGCACCTGCCCCGTTCGTCCAGCCAAGCCTTTGGGAAACGCCAACTCCCGTCCTCAGTGAGAAGGGTGAGGACGGGATATCGTGAAATACCTTCCATTTGTTCTTCCAGGGAGGAAGGAACTGCTCTTTTTCTTTTACCAGTTATCCTTCACTTAACTGATGGCCAAGAAGAAAGAACCCTGGCTTTATGGGACTGCGGAGCCAGTGGCATCTATTTAGATGAAGCATGGGCCAAAGAACGAAAGATAGCACAAATACCTAAGGAAGTACCAGAACAAGTCCACACTGTGGATGGATCACTCCTGGCCTCAGGACCCGTACAGTATACCACCCTTACTTTCTGTCTACAGTTTGGGAAACACCAAGAAAATCTTTCGTTTGATTTAATTTCATCACCACACCACGTCATGATCCTGGGAATTCCATGGCTCACACGGCACAACCCTTACATCAACTCGGAAACAAGAACTATTTCTTTATCCTCTCACTTCTGCCAACACCTCTGTTACCTAGCAGGGGATTATTGGTCCCCAAAAGGTCTCTTAGCAGCACCCCCTAAGGTGAAATGCTCTATTAACGTCCTACAGGGAGTACCCAGGCATTATCATGAATATTCCGATGTATTCCAGAAGCCAGACAAACCTGAACTACCACCCCATAGAGAATACGATTGCGCCATTCCTTTAGAACCAGATACAGTGGTTCCTTTTGGGCGAATGTACTTTCTAACAGAACCTGAGAAGCAGATTCTTAAGGAATACCTTGATGAGAACCTACAGAGCGGATTGATTGCTCCCTCCTCTTCACCTGCAGGGGCTCCTCTCTTCTTTGTGCCTAAAAAGAAAAAAGATTTGCGTCCCTGTATTGATTTCAGAGGATTAAACAAGATCACTATTAAGGATCGGTACCCATTACCCCTTATTAAGGACATCCTAGAAGCAGTCAGAGGGGCAAAGAGATTCACCAAGCTGGATCTCAGAGGAGCATACCATCTCTTAAGGATCAAAGAAGGTGATGAGTGGAAGACCGCTTTTAGAACACCCTTTGGTCACTACGAATATCGAGTAATGCCATTCGGACTCACCAATGCCCCTTCCATTTTTCAAAGGTTCATGGATTCTATTTTTTCCAATCTTCTGCAACAAACAGTGGTGGTTTACCTCAACGACATTTTAATATTTTCTGTCCACCCAGAAGAACACTCTAAGCATGTTCGCCAAGTTCTAGAGAGACTCCGACAACACCATTTATTCTGCAAACCCCAAAAGTGCGAGTTTGATCAGACAGAGGTAAAATACTTGGGATATTGCATTAACCAAACTGGGGTCGCCATGGATTCAGACAAGGTGCAAGCTATATTGGATTGGCCATCCCCCTATTCCATCAAGGAGACTCAATGTTTTTTGGGACTAGCCAATTTCTATTGACAATTTATAGCAGACTTTGCCCAGAGAACCAGCTACATTACTCAAACCCTTAAAAAAGACCATTTAAAGAAGGGCTTTTGTTGGACACAAGACGCAGAGTTAGCCTTTCAAGACTTAAAGAAAGCCTTTATTCAAGCTCCCATTCTACGACACCCAGACACCAGCAAACAATTCATTGTTGTCGCAGACGCATCCGAAAGAGCCATTGGGGCTGCCTTACTGCAAAAACAAGACGATGATGATTTAGAGCACCCTGTATTCTACCTGTCACACATTTTGTCCGATTCAGAACGGAACTATTCCATGCTAGAACGTTAATTACTCGCCTTAAAGACCGCGTGCACAGAATGGAGACACTTTATGATGGGCTCAAAAGAACCCTTTGAAGCCCGGACTGACCACAGAAATCTACAATGCTTGAGAAACTTTCAGTGTCAGAATAGCCGGCAGGCTCGATGGGCTTTCTTTTTCAGCCAATATGACTTTCATATCACATACATCCCTGGTTCTCAGAACATCCTGGCGGATGCCTTGTCCCGACATTACCCTGAGTGTAGGGATTCTCCTGTACAGAACCTATTTGACAATAACAAGATCATTGGTTTAGTGCAGACTTTTTTAGACCAAGTCAAGTCCAAATATACCCGTCTAGAAGATACAGAGCTGAATAAGTTGCGTCCGCAACTTCATATAGACCAAGGGTATTATTATCATGATAAGGCCCTGTTCTTACCCACTAAGCTAATACAGACTGAAGCCTTACGTATGTGCCATGATTCCCCCATCGCAGGTCATCGAGGAATGAAAACTACCCAAGAACTTCTGCTTCGCTCCTTCTGGTGGCCAACTCTTAGGACAGATACTGAAGATTATGTATCATCCTGTCCTATATGTGCACAAGCCAAGACACCTCGTACTAAACCAGTAGGATTACTTCGCCCACTACCAGTTCCCCCAGGTCCATGGCACCCTATCTCCACGGATTTCATGTGCTCTTTACCCTCTTCAATGGGAAATCAAGTAATTATGGTAACCGTGGACTCCTTCACTAAAATGGCTCACTTCACGGCCTTAAGAAAGTTACCAACGGCAAAAGAATTAAGCCAAGTCTTTACACATGAAATCTTTCGACTTCATGGATTGCCTCAGGTAATTATATCGGATAGGGGTCCTCAATATATCTCCCGATTCTGGAAACAATTCTGTAAGACCTTGGGAATCAAAGTGGCCTTACCATCTGGGTTCCATCCTCAAACTAACAGACAAACGGAACGACTCAATCAAGGCCTCGAACAATATTTACGTAGCTTCTGCAATGCTACGCAGAGTAATTGGTCTACCTATTTACCACTTGCAGAATTCTCCTACAACAACTCTATACACAGTGCCTCAAAAGTCTCCCCTTTCTATGGCTCTTACGGTTTCCATCCTAAGGCCTTCCCGACTCCCCTGAAAGATACCTACAATCTTCCTGTCATCTCCTCTTATGTTCGACAGCTACTGGGTGTCCAACGTGTTATCCATTCAAACCTTGTGGCCACTAAGTCACGCATGAAAATGATGGCTGATAAGAGACGTTGTGAGGCTCCTCACTATCAGGTCCATGATAAAGTTTGGCTTTCCTCTAGATTTCTGCCTCTCCGTCTTACTCAGAACAAATTTAAACCCCGTTATTATGGTCCCTTCCTGATTCTCAAAAAGATTAACCCAGTGTCTGTGCGTCTTCGCCTGCCCCAGACATGGAAGATACACCCTGTATTCCATGTCTCTCAACTCAAACCTTACCTTCCTGATCCTTTTCACAGACAATTCTCCTGTCCTCCCCCTCTGTTGATTGATAATGTGTCTGAGTACGAGGTACAGGAGATCTGTGACTCTCGGTTTTTCCATGGCCGCCTCCAATACCTTATTCATTGGAAGGGCTACCCTATGAGTGACTGTTCCTGGGAGGATGCCCATTCGGTTCATGCCCCTCTTTTGGTCCGTCGCTTTTTTCGGCTTTTCCCTCACAAACCTGGGGCCTCGGGGGGGACCTACTGTCATGCCGCGGCGGCCGCGGCGGCCGCGGCCGCAAGCACGGGCCGCTGCAGCGCGGCATTCGGCAAACACCGCGGCCTGCATGCAAGCTGCGGGGGAAGCCGCGGCTTGCAGGCGGGCCGCGGGGGAAGCCGCGAGTCCGGCCAGGGGTCGCGGCACTCGCCACGCCCCCTTCTTTCGTTTCTGCCGCAAGGGCAGACGCGGCAGGAGATGAGACCCCGAGTTGGGTCTCGAACCTGCCGATCATAGCGCATTTAGTGCGCTTAACATTCTGGCATATTAGGAAACCCTCTTTTCCACCACTTACCGGCCGTACAAGCAAAAGCCGGATGTTTGCACATGATCCTCTTTTATACATGTCTTTCTCTTTCCCAGCATGCTGCTCACTTCCTCTCTTCCCAGCATGCGTTGTTTCTCTTTGTTCTCTTTGTTATACTCTCTTCCCCAATCCAAGATGGTGGTGTTTCTACTTCCTGTTTCCTACTTCCTATCTAGGGGTATATAAGGGGAATTCAGCTTCTTGCTCATTGCGTTGCAACACTGCTTTGGTGGTAGTCAAGCTCCGGCTGGTTTCCTCTTGTGGATCCAGTTATTCCTGACCTGTCTTCGTCTCCAGTTTTCTTGTACTCTCGGATCTTCAGTTCTAACGTCCTTGTGTCCTCCTTCTGTTTCAGGGAGTTCCTGTTTGAGGATTTTTACCCTTTTGGGGTTTTTCCTCTGGGACTCCTTCTGGAGGGCATGGACTGTAGTGGCTTGCTATTGTCAAACAGCACCGTGGCTACCGGAAGGGGTCGCCCCTACCTCGGCCAGAGCAGAACCTGCCGGAATCGGGGTCGTTCCCCAACCCTCATCAACTTCGACGGTAAGCCCAGTGAAAACCGTGACACTGCTGGCTACAGCATTGCAGCTGCCTCAATTACAACCCAGAAACAATACTATAGCCTCTTTCTCGCCAGGACAGCAGGCGGAAATGTAAGCCTGCTGACCTAGTAGGAAACCCTTAATAACTCTGTCAGGAAGGTCGCTGCATCGGTGGCGGCCACCCTGTCGGGAGTTTGGGAGATGATGTTTTCCATTGACCAAACTGAAAATTACCCCCTAATTCAGAAGGTAAAACTTTGACAGAGGCCTCACATTCACTATAGCCGAGCAGAGTTCCATTACGGTCTTCCGAAAATGTTGACTTTGTCCTGGTCAAGTGTGACCAGATGTCCAGATTGGCGCTTTAAGTTTCTATGTGCTGAAACACATTTATTCTTTAAAAATTCATATCTCCAGTTCCCTTTATTATTATTTTTTTGTTTTAGTGTAATTTTAAAGATAAAAATATAATATATTTTTATAAATTGGTGTTGAATTTTTATAGTGTTTTGTGTTTTACTTGTTTACCGTTTCACTATTTTTAAATGCTTTACACACCTGTCTCCTAAATTAATCCTAACTGCTCGTTGCCAAGCTACCAAGGGTTGAGCTGGTATTAACTTATTGAGATCTAACTGGACCTAGTGGGGATTAGTGGCCTATTGCTAAGTATGGGTACTTGCCTGCCCTTACCAATAATCAACATTTCTCCATATTAGGTCTACACTATTTATTCATCCTGTTTCAGTTGGATGTTTTTGTTCATGCCCTTGCACTTTATTCTGGTTATACTGTGCAATGACACTAAAGAATGGCATAATGATTAATGTATCTAGTGAAATTTAACCTTAACAGTTTTCTTATGGTTCAAGAAACAGTGCTCCTATGGTCCAACTCTCTCATCCTTCAGAATGCCCTTTCTGAACCAAATGTGGGTTATCGAATGGGATATGGACCAATTTGCCCCAATTAAAGTCTTGAAGTTGAAGAAAGCTTTGACACTCACAGTGCATCCATGTGTAATATTCCAAATTTGTAGTGTACAGAAATATAGTATAAAATTATCACGTAGAGTCAAGGTATTAAGTTCAGAATAGTTTATTGAAGCTCTTTTGGACAGTGCATAGTAGATATTTGAGCAGAGAGCAGAAATGTTTTTCGCCCCCTATGGGAGGTCCATCAGGGGCTTTTTCAAGCCTGTGAATTTTATATATAGAGCCACGTCACTGTAGGGTGAGGCTATTTGGAAAAAGCATGCATATCCATTGGTGTGATAGTGAAAAGAAAAAGTACCAAGATGTATCTGATGTGGTGCATAATGGGCAGAGAAGGGGAAATTAAAGTTGGCACTCCATGTGAAAACAAAGCCCTAGTACAGCATTTGTGATCAGGTCTCCAGCTAGTATTGTAACTAAGTCATGCACATATAAGCTACAGTTGATTGGTGGTTGTCTTAAATGTTATATGTGAAACATGCACATTTAGGTATGTATCCAACAGAAAGAACCAGTACTGCCAAGATATAAGTAGTAACATTGCTTGCTTATTGGTGCATTATCATAAACTAGTGTGTTAGTATTACAACATCAGAGAGTGACTGAAGAAGGAGACAACTCATACCTAATAGATAGTCATCAGAAAAATCAGTTGTTGTAAAATACGTATTAGCGAGTCAGAATATTCAGTCTGTGTAGAAAGACTGTATTGTATGACATATATACTAATTCATATAGGTTCATAATATAGCAAGAAAATATGTCATTCACAATGACATGTTAGTATCTAATCATGAACATGGTAGATTATTTTTAAACAAGCGAAAATTACAAGTGGAAACATTATAAAAGTGTAGAGCAATCGTGCTGGTATTCGTATCAGGTTTACAAGAAGTAAAGCAAATTAAAATAATCTGCATATGTACATTGCATTAATGTTATAATAAGTAGTCACAAGAGAGAGTACTAATGAGTAATAGGTCCATATTACTAGTCCCTTGTCCCCAGAAGGCATGGAGCATTGTTTGATATTATAAATGGTCCGAGCTGAATCAGAGTAGGTTTTCCTGAGTGTTAGAGTCAGTGTTCAGCAAGTAAACGGACCGTGGACATGTTATGAGATCCAAATGACTAAAGGAGGAACTAGCAACTTGTCAGCCCATTAGATCGGGTCGCTTACCATTCTGGAGATATGCAATCAATGGGTGGTATTCCGGGCTAAATCACACATTGTAATACAGCGTTTTGGCTCAGCACCATATTTATTGTAGCCCGACTCATTTGTCCTTCATCTATTGTCATGCCCCAATGAAACAAGAGCATAGTGAATGTGATTAAGCCGCGGCCATAATGGAGAGGCTGTATGATGAGTCTGGGAATTCAAGACGTGGTATAGAGATGGTCAGGTTCACTATAGATTGACAGCCAGGTAGAGAGCGTTTGAAACATAATTAGGATATTATTGCAGGCGGACAGAACAATACCATGCTTGCCAAAAAAATGAGCCATGATTCATCCCGCATCAGCATCAAGTTATAAGGTCAAGTAATTGCACTTGAGCGCAGATGAAGCTCCAGCATTAAACGCAAAAATGGCGCAGTGCATGTCTGTTCTTTGTAAGCTTGACATTGCAGATCCCTAATTTGAACAGGTCAGAAGAAGGAGTAGTACGTGATGTGTGCTGACAAAAGAGCCACAGGAGTGTCATATGTTTTAATGTGAAAACGAGGGTAAGAACATTTACAGAACTGGAAAATACAGGTATCATGTATGATGCATGATATGGTATTGTGTGGAAACGAGGATGAAGATATACTTGGAACTGGAAAAATATGAGTTTCATATATTGGTGTCGACCCATATCTACATGATTGTATCCCTGTGTGGATGGACTAGTTATATGTTTACAGGCATTTGGTGTGGGTTCCAAATCATTGAATATAGCTGGATGCAGTTGGAGCTCCAGCGTTGAAATCATACATTTGTGTAGTGCTAGTCTGTTCTATGGAAGATTGAAATTGTAGGTCCCTAATTTGGCAAGCAAGTAAAGAGAAGGACTAGCACGTGATGTGTGCGTGTAAAGAAGCCAGAGGTGTATGATATGGTTTAATGTGGAAAAGAGGGTAGAAACATACTTGGAGCTGAAGAATACGAGCATCATGTATGGTGCATGATATGGTTTGATATGGAAAAGAGGGTGAGAGCATTCTTGGAGCTGGAAAGAACAAGTAATGGTTGCCTCCCTATGTGGACGGACTAGTTGCTGTAGAGTTACAGAAATTTAGTACGGGTCACAAATCATTAAATATGACTGTTGGGGTATGTATATGAAGTGGCACTTATAGTATCCGAGAGAATATCATGTGAAAGTAGTCCACCTACTTAGGTAGTCTCACTGCTGGATATCATGATGTATGGTTGCTGGTGTGTTTATACAGAGGCCTGGGTAATAATTCAAAATGTCCTGTATAAATATTGGGTTAACGCAACTTCGTACTAGTCATATTGTAATATCAGTGTCAGTGTATTCACATGAATAGTAAGAAAATAGTCAAAGAAGACAGTAAGTTAAACATTAAGGGAGCCTGTGGTAACATATCTGCGTCTTTTGATTCGTTAGAGTAGCCAGTAGTGCCATTCTGCATCTTTGTTGAGGTCTCTACGAAATGTGTCGTAGCGAATAATAAAGGTGCTTTCACATTGTCGCAGTTTTAGTTCGAGGTTTCCACCCCGGCTGTGTTGTTTTAATTTTTTAAGACCACAGAATTTGAAAGTTCGTGTGAAAGGATGACATTTCACAAAATGTTCAACTAATGGGAATCTCAAGTCATCTTTTTGTATATTGCGATAATGTTCTTCTATTCTCAATTTCTGTGCTCTAGTTGTACTTCCTATATAGACCTTCTCGCAGGGGAAAATTATGAGGTAGATTACATTGGTGCTCTCACAGTCGATGAAGGTGTAAAATGTTGGTCATTGCTTATTATCTCTTTTGATTTGGGGAGGCCAAGTTTGCAGATTGAGCAGCTGGTACAGGTGTAGAAGCCATTGATTTGTTTCAAACAGCATTTAATGGTTTTCTTTCTTGATAGAATGAGGAGCAGATTTTGTCTCTGAGGTTGGGTGCGCTTTTGAAGCCCATCTGTGGAACTGGTGGGATGTACTGTGAGATTGAGGGTTTTTTAGTAAGTAGATGACAGTGTTTATGAAGTCATTTGCGGATGTGTTGGTGGCCATTGTGGAATTGAGTAATAAAGCGGATAAGCATCTGATTGGTAATAGGCTTGTCCTTGTTCAGAATGTCTCTTCAGTCTATTTTGGCATAGTATTCTTTTGTATGGTTTAGTCTTGTAGTGTTATATCCTCTTCTGGATAAACGTTTTGAGATTCCTGATGTGGTTATCTCAATGTCTTCTATAGTGCTGTAGTTATGTCTGGCTGGTCTGTATTCACCTGCTGGAACGTTTTGTATTGTACTTTGTGGATGACAACTGGTGGATGACAACTGGTGGCCCCCCCAGCGATTTGAAACCCTACCGGGTGAGTAGTGTGCTTAACAAATTATTGATTGATTGATTGATTGAAGGATGGAATTGGAAGCCGTTGTTTTTCTGTGGAAGCGGGTATTTATGGTCAATATAGAATGTGAGATCTAGGTGTTCAAGAGATTTCTTGGAGAGTTGATAGGTTACTTCAATGCCCCACTTGTTAAGTGTGAGAGTATGTATGAATTGTCAAAGAAGGGACTATTGGGGGACTCTTGGCCTTGCCAGATAAGAAGTATTTCATCAATATATCTACCCAAGAAGATCAAATGTTGAAAGAGGTCTTCTGTGTTTTCATTCCAAAGCCAGTGTCTTTCCACTTCACCCATCAGGATACAGGCGTACGATGGAGAAAAATGAGCTCCCATCGTGGTCCCCTGTTGCTGAAGAGAGTATTCACCTTTGAATAGGAAAAAGTTGTTTTTGAGGCGGAAGGTCAACATAGTTATGATCATTTCATTTCTTTCGAAAAAGTCTACTGATCGTGTGGATAGGCACCTCTGTACCGCCTTGATACCGTATTCATGTTTGATGGAGGTGTATAGGCTCCCCACATCTATGGTTGCTAGTATATAGTCTGGTTACCAGTCAATATTTTGGAGTTTTTGAAGTATGTCCTTTGTGTCCTTAATGTAGGAGGGTAGGTTCCTCATTAATGGTTGTAATTCTGCGTCAATAAAAATGTCTAAGTTGGAGCAGATGGAATTTATACCTGAAATGATTGGTCTCCCTTTGGGTGGGCAGCCCCCTTTATGGATTTTAGGAAGAGGGCATAGGGTTGGTGTAGTCGGATGTTTTATGAATAAACAGTTCTTCTCTTCTTGGGTAAGTAGTTCTCTTGAGTACCAGTGGTCCAATAGTTCCCCTAGATTTTCCTGGACCTTCTGTGTTGGGTTTTGAGAAAGCTTTATGTAGCATGTGGTGTCATTAATTTGTTGATAAGCTTCCTGTAGATAGTCATTTTTGTTGAGAATGATGATATTACCCCCCTTTATTTACTTCCTTAATCAGAATCACATTTTCTTTCTGTAGTTCACGTATGCCCTGCCTCTGTTTAGAATCAGTATTCAAGGGTAGATACTTTCGTTTTCTTAGATATTTTTGGTATTCTTGGTCAAGGTCCTCCATCATGGCTGTGAAAAAAAGATCAATGGAGTTGCCAGATGGTAATGCAGGTGAGAAGGTAGCCTTTATAGGTAGTTTGGATGGTTTGGAGTGTGATGTGTCAATATTGAGTTCTAGTGCTATCTCTGTTAGTGATTGTTCATGCACATCAGTTGTAGAGAGGTTACTAACTAGTTGTAGTGTTTCCAAATCTTGAACTTTAAGGTCACTTGTGGTATACTGTTGTGGGAGTTTGATCTTGCTGTGTTCATGTGTGGCAAAGAAAGATTTTAATTTCATTTTCCGAGTGAACTTGAACAAGTCTATTTTAGTTTGAACTGGATCCCAACCTAGGGTAGGACAAAATGAGAGACCTTTAGTCAAGATCTCAGTTTGCGGACTAGAGAGGATTTTGTTGGATAGGTTGAAAATCAATTCCATGTTTAGGTTCTGTTCCTGGCTTTCCTGCTGCATGCCCATGTCTGTATCCCTGATGTACTTGGTTCTGGGGTTGTAGAACTTGGTGGTCTTGTAGGGTTGTCTTGTGCTGTGCCCAAGCAATGTCTTCTTACTTCTTTGTAAAAAGTTACCCCTGGTCTAATTGTCTGGTGGACTTCCTTTTCATCTGGAGATTCTACCTCTGATGATGGTAGTGTCTCTGAGGAACTGGGTAACTCCGGGGGAGAGTTAGAAGTCTTTCTATTGTCATATTTCTTACTAATGGTCTATACTCGGCTGAGTTGGTAGCCAGTAACATCTTGTCTAAATTTCCTATTTTTTCCTTGAATAATGTCCTCTTCATACTCATCAATAATCTTATTGCGAATATTGTTTTAGGGAGATATCACCCCAATTTGCTTCTTCAATTTGTTTGTTGAGTAACTCCACTTCTGCCCGGTATTTTTCAAATTCTTCTTGTGCAATTTCAACCATTTGGACTAGCATATTATCCAAAGCTGTTTGTAGATTGGCTTCCCATTGTTTAAGTCTTTCTTGGGAAGTAGTTTCAATCGGTGAGAAGATCAGAATCCTAAGGTCTCTCCGCATGAAAACTATTTTGTTTTGAGTAAAATGGATAGAAAAATATGTATGAGAGTGGAAATTATGTTTTAAAAATAATGCATTGTACTAACCATGAACTTTTTCTCTCCTATTTTTTGAGCACCTCGGAACCTATATCCAGTAGTTTCAATGTTAAAACAAATTGAATCAAAATGTTTCTTATCTGCTTCATTGAAGAGATTAATCGATGAAAACCGTTCTGTTCTCACGAAGATATAATTTTGATGGACTGAGCAAGTGGTGGAGATGAAGAAAGAAGATACAAGTTTCAAAACTGTTTGCTTGTGAAATATATGTTTCTAGAGCAGTGTGGGAGAATTTACCTTTTTAGAGAATCTTTCTTGAAGACTGAGAGAAGTCTGCGGAACTCAGGCTCATTCAGCAGTGATTCACTCATCCATTCTGGTGCTCTGTTCTCTTGCAGACGCTGTCTGACATACTACTCAGATTCAGGCTTTCACGTCTTTGATTTAAAAACTCTTTATGAGTTTTTCTAGTGAAAATTCTCTTTCAATTTTAGTTCACCACTCCAACACGTTTGGTAGCAGAAGAAAGACTAGGCAATGAGATAACGAGAGTGCAAAAATAAAAAAGTGCCCAAGCTAAACAAATGTCCGATTGCCCAAAGTCCAGTTCAAAGACTAAAGCATGAAGCAGTTGCCGGTGTTAGCAGTTGCAGAGTGGTGAAATTCCAGATTCGGGTGTGAGTATCAATGTGTTATGTGGTGAAATTTATTAATTATAAACTTTGAATTATATATTATTGAAAATGTTTATTTATTGATGCTTTCAATTGCTGATCCTTATCCCCTTCGCTGCCAGGCCATTTCCCCCTCATGTGCCGAGCCTTTTTTTGGCTATTTGGGGCAGTTTGCGCTTAGGCCCTCATAACCTTTTGTTCACATAAGCTACCCATGCCAAATTTGCGTCCTTTTTACCAGCATCCTAGGGATTCTAGAGGTACCCAGACTTTGTGGGTTCCCCTGAAGGAGACCAACAAATTAGCAAAAATACAGTGAACATTTTGTTTGTTTAAAAAAAATGGAAAGCAAGGCTGCAGAAGGCAGCTCGTGTTTTTTTCCCTGAAAATGGCATCAACAAAGGGTTTGCGGTGGCAAGATCACCATCTTCCCAGCTTTCAGGAACAGGCAGATTTGAATTGGAAAACCGCATTTTTCAATACAATTTTGACATTTTACTGGGACATACACCATTTTTACTATTTTTGGTGCTTTCAGCCTCCTTCCAGTTAGTGACCAAAATGGGTGAGAAACCAATGCTGGATCACAGAATTCTAAACATTTCTAAAAAGTAGACATAATTATGAATTCAGCAAGGGGTCAATTGTGTAGATCCTACAAGTGTTTCCTACAGAAAATAACAGCTGAAATAAATAAATATTGAAATTGAGGTGAAAAAAACAGGCATTTTTCTCTACGTTTTACTCTGTAACTGTTTCCTGCGATGTCAGATTTTTTAAAGCAATATACCGTTACGTCAGCTGGACTCTTCTGGTTGCAGGGATATATAGTGCTTGTAGGTTAATCAAGAACTCTAGGTACCCAGAGCCAATAAATGAGCTGTACCTTGCAATGGGTATTTATTCTATACCGGGTATATAGCAATTCATTTGCTGAAATATAAAAGTGAAAAATAGGTATCAAGAAAACCTTTGTATTTCCAAAATGGCCACAAGATAAGGTGTCGAGAAGCAGTGGTAATTTGCATATCTCTGAATTCCGGGGTGCCCATACTAGTGTGTGAATTACAGGGCATTTCTCAAATAGACATCTTATTTACACACTGCCTTACATTTGGAAGGAAAAAATGTAGAGAAAGACAAGGGGCAATAACACTTGTTTTGCTATTCTGTGTTCCCCAAGTCTCCCGATAAAAATGGTACCTCACTTGTGTGGGTAGGCCTAGCACCCACGAAATGGCCCAAAATACAACGTGGACACATCACATCTTGTCACAGAAAACAGAGGTGTTTTTTACAAAGTGCCTACCTGTGGATTCTGGCCTCTAGCTCAGCCGGCTCCTGGGGAAACCAAGCAAACCAGCACAGTTCTGAAAACTAGACACCTAGGGGAATCCAAGATGGGGTGACTTGTGGGGCTCTGACCAGGTTCTGTTACCCAGAATCCTTTGCAAACCTCAAGATTTGGCCAAAAAAACACTTTTTCATCTCATTTCGGTGACAGAAAGTTCTGGAATCTGAGAGGAGCCACGAATTTCCTTCCACCCAGCGTTCCCCCAAGTCTCCCGATAAAAATGGTACCTCACTTATGGGGGTAGACCTAGCGCCCATGAAAGGAAAAACACTATCTGGACACATCAAAATTATCAAATACAAAACTACTTGTTTTTGCAGGGGGGCACCTGCGTTTTTGGTCATGGGCTCAGCAGCCTTCTAGGGAAACCTACCAAACCCAGACATTTCTGAAAACTAGACACCCAAGGAAGTCCAGTGAGGTGTGACTTGTGTGGATCCCCCAATGTTTTCTTACCCAGAATCCTCAGCAAACCTCAAATTTAGCTAAAAAAAATCACATTTTTCCCACATTTCTGTGTGGGATCACCGCACTGGGACACATTGTCTCCTGGTAAAAATAATACCTAATTTGTGTAGGTGGGCCAAGTGCTTGTGAAAGGGAAGAGCCAAAAACATGTCAATATTGAGGGGGGAAAAAAGAGGGTCCAAAAGGGCAGTTTGCAAAAAACAATTTAAGGCTAACAAGTGCAGCAGAATTTTTATCGGTATAGTTGAGACAATACTGGGTGGTAGGAATTTTGTGGATTCCTGCAGATTCCGGAATATTCTATCACAAAAACGTGGGAAAAATGTGTGATTTCCAGCAAAGTTGGAGGTTTGCAGGGGATTGTGGGTACACAAATCGTGCAGGTGCATGTGAAACACACCACCCTGGAATCACCAAGATGTTTAGTTTACAGATGTGTCTAGGTCTTGTGGATTTTTCTACATGGCAGCGTCCCAAAGTCCATAAAGTGCAGCGCTCACCATTCCAAGTGGGACGATTTTGAGAGTAAGCCAAGTTCTCATGGCCCAAATGTAAAACTAAAACCAAAAATAATCAAACGTTTTCTTGCTTGCTGTGGGATAAGATGTTTTAGAGTGCGGGGGAGAGCTGAAAGACTGTTACCCCCTTCAGTTGAGGTGGGGGCGTAACCAGGCCCATACTGGTCATACGGGTCAATATTTTTTGTTTTTTTTAAATACCCTGGCATCTAGTAGACTTTCTGCCCCCCGGGGTGTGGATCAGGGGTAATTGCCCCATCTGCCCAATGGTGGGCAGAACAACTTTGGCCCCATTTATTTGGGTTGGGGGTATGGCCATACCCCAACCCTCTTAATTTTTTTTAAAAAAACTTCCCTGGCCTCTGGTGGACTTTCTGCCCCCCTCTGGGGGGCAGATGGGCCTTCCAAAAATAGGCCCATCTGCCCCCAATGGGGGGCAGATATGGCCAACAGTAATGTGCCCCCTAAAGAAAATACACGCATACACACACACCAATCCCTGGTGCCTAAGTGGTTTCATCCCCCATGGTGGCAGATTGGCCTAACAAAAATCAGCCGATCTGCCCCTGGGGGGGGGGCAGAAATGGCATAAAATAAATTTGCCCCCGCCCCCCAAGGGAGCGATCCTTGCCTACGGGGTCGCTCCCCTTGCGTGACATTGGCGCAAAAAAAAGATCCCCGGTGCCTAGTTGTTTCTGCCCCCCTTGGGGGCAGATTGACCTAAAATCGCCCGGATCTAAATACAATTTGCCCCCCAGGGGAGCGACCCTTGCCTAATGGGTCACTCCACATCTCTAAAAAAAACAAAAAAAACAAAATAATAAATAATAAATTAGCCCTGGCGCCTAGAGGTTTCTGCCCCCCCTAGGGGCAGATCGGCCTAATAACAATAGGCACAAATGGCGTAAAATAAATTCACCATCCCCAACCCCCGGGGAGCGACCCTTGCCTACGGGGTCGCTCCCCTTCCGTGACATTGGTGCAAAAAAAAAAAATCCCCGGTGCCTAGTGGTTAATTAAAATAGGCTGATCTGCCCCCAATGGGGGCAGAAATGGCCTAAAATAAATTTGCCTCTCAGGGGAGCGACCCTTGCCTAAGAGGTCACTCCCCTTGCGTGAAATTCACACAAAAAAAAACCTCCCTGGTGTCTAGTGGTTTCTGTCCCCCTTGGGGGCAGATTGGCCTCATAAAAATAGGGCAATCTGCCCCCAAGAGGGGCAGAAATGGCCTAAATATAATTTGCCCCGTAGGGGAGCGACCCTTGCCTAAGGGGACGCTCCCCACCTCTGAAAAAAAAAAAAAAGACAAAGATCCCTGGTGCCTAGAGGTTTCTGCCCCCCCAGGGGCAGATCTGCCTAATAATAGGCCGATCTGTCCCCGGGGGGGGCAGAAAAGGCCTTCAAAAAAATGCCACCCCTGGGAGTGACCCTTGCCCAAGGGGTCGCTCACTCATGCCAATTTCCTTTTGTTGAAGAAATCCCTGGTGTCCAGTGGGCATTTCAAAAGCCGGATTGCTTTACAATCCGGCTTTTGAAATGCTCAGAGAGACTTCAAAGGGAAGGAAATTAATTTCCTTCCCTTTGAAGCCTCTCCGGCCTCCTCCACGTGATTGGAAGAGAAATGCTTTGCCTTGGTGGGGTGGGGGGGAACCCCACAGAGGGAGCACTAGCGCCCCCTCTGGGCTCTGTGCCCAGGACGTAATGGTTACGTCCTGGGCACACGAGCACTGTGCCTCAGGACGTAACCATTACGTCCTGGGCGCAGAAGGGGTTATGTGCTTTGTTGAAGAATATAAAGAGGTTATCGGACTAAGAAATAGTGTAAGATCTTGGGATAGATATATAGATCGAGATATCTTTATGGTATTCTTGTCTGCTAAGGAGTTGAAAAGCAGGTCATGAGATGTCGTCGACTGCATAATTGAAATAGGGACAGTAATGAATTGTTGTGCTTTTACTAATATTGATCGTTAGTATTGGTGGAACCTGATGTGCAAAGGTGACACTATAGTGTTTAGGTGACTTCCTGCTGACTGAGATTTTACCATCGTGGATGAAAACGTCTTTCTGTTTGAAAAGTCAGAAGGTGTAGAAACCTTAAAATTCCGGTTGTGAATTGTCCTTTTATTTTTCTTTAGAAGAAGCAGACAGAAACTGTTATTATACACTGCATATAATTGTAGAAAGCTTTGTGTTTGTGCAAAGCAATTGTAAAGAAGGGTGAACTGCTGCAGGGAGGGAGTAGTTATGTCATATTGTGCCGTCATTTGGTGTAAACGCCATGCAGTCATTGGTTTAAGGGCAAAGAGAGACCTGCACTCATTGGTGGATTAGTTTACTAAGCCGCACTGTGATTAAGGGAAGGGATTTTCCAGAATTTGATGCATACGGAATATATGCAAAGCATTGAAAACTTTGTATTCTGTTATCTGCCAATATTTTAATTAAATTAGAAATGGTGACATTTTTTTAAAGCTATTAAATTTTTTATTAGATGTGATGTAACTATTGCTGTTTGAAAGGGTGAAGAGGCAGCTCTGGAGGGTGCTCCTGCATATTATGTGACAACTGAGGAAGGGTTACTTACATGGACTCATCAGTAGTGCAAGATCACTCAAAAAGAGGTTACTTTGAGTTTTACGAGATGGGAGCTGTTTAGTTTGAGAATTTTAGACAGATTTCAGGAAATCCTTTGTGAATTGAAACAACCTCCCAGACTCATACTATTTGAAGGCTTAAGCACCTGGGAGAGAGTGACAAGGGAAAGAGATAGAGAAAAATATTAAAGATGAAGTATAGGAGCTATGCAAAACTATGCAGATGCAATTTGGGATAAAATGAAACAAAGGTGGAGAAAATGTATAATAGAAGAACTAGATTACACCCTACCATTATAAAAGAGAAAAATGAGCAATCACTGACAAATGAAAAGCAAAAAAGGATTAAAGGAGTTTCATAAATAAAGAATCAATCAACAACAGATTCTGAAACAGATTCAGGGGATGAGATTTTGGAAGAATTGTTAGCTGGATGCCCATTACCATATGTGGGACATGAAGCAAATCCTGGCATTAATAATAAAAAAGAATGTTAGTGTAACAGTAGCTGCAGCTCCTGATGACCTTAACGCATATCTGAATACTGACAATAGGAAGCAGCACAAACCATTGTTGCAAAACCGGTGTTGGGACAAACAACAATGGCGCAACCTGTTATGACTCAGCTAATTGTGGCACAGCCTGCTGTTCAACAAGTAAGTCCTGAAAATATACAGACACAAGGACGAGCTGCTCAAACAGAAATACTTGCAAAACAAAAAAACAGCACAGATTACCCGAATGATTACGACACTGACAGTAGCTGCCCAAAGACCATGAGATACATATACAGTGACCGAAGGGGCTACTAGAGGTACTCCAAAAAATTGATATGCCCCAACATCATAAAATTCTCAGATTGGAGTTTAGACACCTCCAGAAACTATTCAAGCATTGGGAGAAGGAAGACAAATTGTTTTCACAACACAAACAACACCAGGTGAGATGAATCTATTAGAAGATGATATATTTTCTCTGTGGTTTGAAGAAGCTGCTGAAAAGTGTGTGAAAGTCAAAGATGCAGAAAGGCTGCATACCAATTCAAGTTCAAATGCTAATACATGTTCAGAAAAAGAAAGACCATTGAATGTCCCAAGATTAAAAATCAAATAGAAGAAATAATTAAGGGATGTGGAGATCTTGATCTCTAAATTATTATCAAGAAATAGCATTGACTCACTTGTGCAAATAGATTACAAGGAGAGCAGCAAAAGTGCATGATGAATTGACAGAATTAGCAAATTAACATTATATCTATATTTCAAAAAGCATACCATTACAGAAAGGTTTAAGGGTAAATCTTGATGATGAGTCATTTGAGAACATGTGTTCTTCAGGTTTGCAATTCTAAGTATAATGAGGCAATTACATTTTTGAACAGTACAGTTCCTCCTAATGATTTGAATTACCTAAGATTGAATGAAATTCAGGAGGAAGTTAAAGAGTCAGCACATGAATTGTATGAACGATTGGTGAAAGCAGTTCAACAGCATACAGGTCAAACACATCATGAACAAACAAATATGGGATTTTTTCATTTCACAGTTTGTTCTTGGTCTGAGTCCTGAGATTAGCCAACATATACAGTACAGCAGAATATGATGTGTTAGCAGACAGAATCTTTAGATGAGATCCTGAAAGGAGATCAAACATCAGAAACTTAAAATCTTAAAGAGAAGTCTATGTTGGCCCAAATGAAGTTAGCACATAAAGATTTTCAGAATCATTTGTGGGAAATGATTCTTCAGTGCAATGCGTTAGGGCTTCTGGTGGTAGTCAGTGAGTTGGATTTCATGCTGGAATGGAAGGTGTTCCAGGAGCAATAGTTTTCTTACAGGGTAGGGGTCATGGAGCTCTGATTGATCCAACTGCAGGAGCAGATGTGTCAAAGTTAAAGAAATGACTCCTGTGTTCTCTGTAACAGGATGGGCCATTGGAAGTGCAAGTGTAGGTTTAATCCAGATTTAATGAATAATAATCACTTGCAGGGAGGAAGCCAAATACAGATGCAAAATGTACCCACACAACAGGTGCAAGTACCCATGCAGACACAAGTTCAAATGGTCCCAGTTACACAATCCCCTGCGGTTCCACAGTATGTGAATAACATAAGATTGAATCAAAATCAATTGTCCCACACAAATCAAAATGTAGTACAGATGCAAAATCGAAATGTGGTTTAGAAATTTCCTATGTTTAATGATGTGGATTCAGTTTCAGGCTTGGAGACTGCATGCTTGACGCAGTCCTAGAGGTAGAACAGAATGGACAATTTGTGGAAGGTGAAATTAATGGCTACCATATGTCATTTCCTATTGACACAGGAGCTACCTGTTCCAATGTGAGAACAGTGGAATTCCCACATCCATTCCCTTCAGGAAAGAAGATCTAAGTTATAGGTGTTACCAACAGACAGATTTTAAACCCAATTTCAACAGAAGTTCCTGTGAAAATTGGTACACTTGAAGAAAAACATCAGTTTGTTGTTTGTGATTCTAGCCCTGTCAGCCTTTTGGGAAGAGATCTACTATATAAATACATTGTTTTATTTATTGTACTCCAAATGGGGTTGAATTTCAAATCCATGATGAAGATGTTGAGTTTAAATTGGCACAGTAAGAATCAGTATAACTTTACCCAGTGTTGACTGTGGAACTTTACCATCAAATTTACAACAGACAGTAAATCCAGAAGTATGGGATTTCACAGAGAAGGATATCAGAGTAATAAAAGGTGTAGAACCAGTCTGAATAAATGTTAAACCAAACACAATATTTTCTAAAACACCACCTTATCAAATGACTCCAGAGACAATAGCAGGAATAATACCACTAATTTGGGATATGACACATTTTGAGACAAATAATCTGGAGTCCATGCAACTCAATGATCATGGGATTATAAAAACCTAAAGCAAAGTATAGGCTTGCACAAGAGTTGAGAAAAGTCAATAAAATCATAATCCCATGTTGTCCTATAGTACCAAATCCAGCCATTATACTTTATCATATTCCATGTACAGCTGAATAGTTTACAGTTGTAGATCATTAACAAGCATTTTTCTTGATTCTATTGCATGAGGATAGCCAGTATCTATTCTCCTTTGTGTTTTGGGGAAAAGCATTTTGCAATGTGCTGTGTCCCACAAGGCTTTTTTTAGAGTTCCTCATTTTTTAACAAGATTCTGAAAAAGAATTTGGAGGCTTTGATTATGCCCTGCAACCCAGGCTTTGTCCAGTACATTGATGACCCATTGGTGGCATCAGAGAATCATGTAAACAAGACACAGTTGCTTTGCTAAATCATCTGGCTAAAAATAGACATACAGTGTCCCCAAGCAAGTTGCAATATTGCCTGAGAAAAGTACTGTATTTGGGACACATCATTGAATGGGGAATGAGAAATGTTTCCAGAGAGAGAGTGGGAGCTATTCTGTGAATGAGTCCTCCAACAACACAGAGAGAAATCAGAATGTTTTTAGGAATGGCTGCCTACTGTAGACAGTGGATCCCCAACCTTCCCTTGGTGTCAAAGCTTTTGCTGAGACCGACTAATCGAGATGTCCTAAATCCAATTCAACGGGACAGCGAATGCATGAGTGTGTTCCTAGAGCTGATAGAAAATCTCTGTTGTGCCCTAGCAGTGGGATTTCCAGATTATTCAAAAGCAGTTACCTTGTTTTGCAGTGAGAGGGTGGGCTCCACTCTATCAGTGCTTACACAAACACATGGCAATGCCAAAAAGCCAGTGTTTTTGCTGCTGTGCTCTGATTGGCCAGCCTTCTCAATCACCAAAATTGATTCTATAGCTCCACATTCCCTGATTGTCTTCAATTAGTTGCATCTATGGACGCGAGTCTAGGAAGATGTGAAAGCATAGTGACGGGACATAATTTAACTGTTGTAGTCCCTCACTCAGTTGAGATTTTACTTACTAGAACCCAAACCCAAGACATGACAAATACTACGCTTACAAAACATGAACAAAGGATATTGGGTTCCAGCAATGGCATATTGAAAAGATGTCAACTTTTAACCCAAGCACACTGTTACCTCTGCTTGAAAGTGAAACGTGTAATGATTTTTAACATAAATCTCTCAGTCACACTTATGCACCAAACCCAGGCCTATTACAATAGAGGAGCCTTTAATATACCCTGATTATGTCCTTTTTGTGCATAGCTCATGTTTAAAAACAAATCATGGTTTCCTGAGAGCAGCTTATGATGTTTACCCAATACAAGAAATAATATGAGCTTCATGGCGTCACAGTGTTACATCAGCACAAGTAGCATCATTGATTGCTCTGACTAAAGCGTGCAGCTTAACAGCCCAAATGAGAATTATATTTACCGATAGTCAATATTGCTTTGCTGTGGTACATGATTTTGGGCAATTGTGGTCACAGAGAGGTTTTGTGGCATCTTCTGGTTCACCAATAAGAAATGGTGAGCAAGTGAAATGATTACTGGAAGCTTCCAAATTAAATTGCAGTTGTTCAGTGTGCAGTGTACAGTAGCAACAGTGGTTATGTCACTGTTGGCAACAGATATGCTGATGAAGTGGCACGCTACTGTGTAATTGTAGCATGTTTATTTAATGGAGCATTCACAGCTGGAAATCAAGAGGACACAGTTCCATCTGTGCTGATGACAATAGCTGCCACTTGGGAAGATTTACAAATCATGGAGGAAAATGTATCTAAAGCAGAACAGCAAAATTGGATTGGAGCAGGATGTGGTAAAGATGAGGATGACATTTGAGCTTCAGCAGATGGAAGACCAATGTTACGAGACAATTTATTATCTCCCATAATACAACATTTTCAAGTCCCTACGCATTTAGGTAGGGACTCCATGATACAAGCCTTCAAGCAAAATTAGTTTAAACTTAGATTCCGAGCCCATGCTGAGGAAATATGTCACAGATGTGTAACATGTCAACAAATGAATGTTAGAAAGTGAACACATGTTATAATGAGTCAGATAGGGAAGTCAGAACGTCATTTTAACAGAATTCAAATGGACTTTATTAAAGTGCCTGTAAAGGGCTTGTAATAGGCTGAGATATGTCCGGGTTATATTGTGCATTTTCTCTCGATGGGTGGAATCATACCCAACAAAGAGAAATGACAGTCTCACTGTTGCCAAGCTACTTTTGAGAGAGTTTGTTCCAAGTGTAGGAAAGTCCTCCTTTTTGCCTAGGTCACCCCCAAATGTTTAGGACAGGTACTGGTGGTTACTGACTCTTGGCTGTGCCCTGGGAACTGCTTACCAGTCCCAGGGTGAGTGCTCTGTGTAAAGTGAATATGCAAATTATGGCTAATTATAATTGGCAAAGTTAGCTTACCTATAAGTCCCTAGTATATGGTAGGGCATGGAGGTGTAGGGACCCCATCATAGGTAGTGCCCCCATAGGTGCACTGCTGAGGTGCCCAGTGTCTTTTTAAATGCAGGCCTGCCTTGCTGGTTGCTTTTAAATTAAAGTAATATGCAAATTCGACTTTGGAATTAAAAGTACTTCCAAAGTCTTAAACTACCTTAGTTTTACATATAAGTCACCCCTAAGGTGTGCCCTATGTGCCCCTAGGGCTGGGTACCATCTAACTATAAGCAGGGACCTTATACAAATAGTTTTATAAGCCCTAGTGAGGTAAAATAGCCACATTTGTTTTTCCCTCATTGTAGTGAATGGCCCTCATAGGCTAGAATGGGGAGACTTTATTTTAATTGTAAAAGTCCCCTTAAGTAATAGATACCAGAAGTTTGGTATCAAATTAATGGTTATAATAAATCCCAACTTCCAGTTGTGGGATTTAATATAACTTGTTCAGGTAAAGAGTTTTAAACTTTACCTGAAAAGTTGCCAACTTCAGCCCTGCAGTCTTTTTGCTGCTGTGCTCTGATTGGCCAGCCTCTGGCAGTGTGGCTGGGCTGCCTTGATGAGGTGTGAAGTGGCCTGGCTCCACACAAAGAGATGTGCCTGTGGGAGGAGATCTCCCCTCAGCAGATGGTGAGGCAGGAAGGGGGAGAGCTGCCAAACCAGTCTTTAAAGGCAGAGAAGGACATTTGGAGAAACCCAGCAACACCCCCACATCCTGCAAACCCAGACAATTAGGTGCCCCCTTGATTAGATTAGGAGAGGGCAGGAGAGGGGTGTGTTTAGGATTTTTAGCTACACAAGTGGGTGGGCTCAGCCAGATGTTACCTCAAAAAATCACTTCCAGCCATGATGGATTTTTGAGGAATGTTGCTTCCTGGGATTGATTTTTGCCACACTTCCCAGGAAGTGGTCATCACAGGGGGAAGGACCCTGCCCCTGATTGGAGAACCAGGACCCCCTGTCTTTCACCCAGGAGCAAGGATAATAGTGGCAGACCTGCACCCACGCCTCAGATCCCCATCAGATTCCAACAAGGAAGAACTACAGGAGAAGAAGGACTGCCTTGCTGGACCTCTGGCCTGCACCTGGACCCTGCACTCTGAAGGACTGCACCATCTGCACACTTGGGCTGCACCACAAGAAGGACTTTGCCTGGTTTCAATTGATTCAAGGAGGGACTCCTTGTTTGCTACAGGTGAAAATTTGCTAACCTGAGTCCCCTGCACCAACTCCTGAAGAAATCAACCAGCTGACCACTGTCCTGGGAGTTGTAGAACTTTGGAGAACTTTTGGAAGAAAGCTCCATAGAGGGACCGACCTGCAACTCTAGCCGGCTTGCCTCAACCGTGACCCGGCCTGACTTGCAGGTTCGTCCCGGTGAAGAAAATCTCCAAAAAAGTCAGAACGTGGGACGTTGACCGGGAAACCAAGCCAGCGTATCCGAGGAAGGCTCCAAGGATGTCAGATCAAGATCCAGGTTTGCCCCGGGCGAAGGATTTTCACCTCGAAAAAATGACTAAGTCTGAAGTTAAAAATCTCTACCGAGGGCTCCCGCGAAGCGTATCCGAAGAAGAGTTCCAGGAGGTCGGACTGGACTGGCAGGTTCATCCCGCTGAGGAAAATCTTCAGAAAAATGAATAAGTCCTAAGGTAAACTTTTGACCGAGGACTCCCGTGGGCTGTAGCCGAGCTGGGCTTCATTGCGGTCGGCCTTAAACTTTGACTTTGCCCCAGTCGAGGTGCGACCAGATGACCAGATTGGCGCCTTTCATTTCTAGGCGCTAGAAAATAATAATTCTTTGAAAATTCATATCTCCGGTTCTCCTTATCCAATTTTATAAGTTTTCAGGTCATTTTAAAGATAGAAATATAACCTATTTTTAGAAATTGACTTTGGATTTTTAAACTGTTTCCTGTATCTCATTTAATTACTGTTTTGTGATAGTTGAATGCTTTACACTCTGTTTCCTAAGTTAAGCCTTGTCGCTCATTGCCAAGCTACCAAGTGTTGAGCTAGGTTTAATTTACTGAGACCTAACTGGACCGAAGTGGAGGTTAGTGGCCTATTGCTAATTGTAGGTACTTACCTGCCCTTACCAATAACCCATTTTCCAACACCAAGATATGTAATGACTGTCTCTTTAGAGTCAGATCGATGAACTAATTTCAACAGTGAGATCATAAAGATATTAGGCCTGATTCACAAAAGTAAAGTTAGTCTTTTAAACTAAGTTTAGACCAAAACATTTGCTATTCAGAAAGATAAGATACGAGTTGTATCTTTACGTCTTCCCTAGGGGTGGAATCTTGCCCTGAGTTCAGCGATTCTGCCCCAAGTTCGGAGATTTCACACTGAGGGGGCATATATGGAGATACGACTCCTAGCTAACCTTTCAGAATACTAAAAAGTCATAAAAATAGATGTTTGGACTAAACTTAGAACAAAAGTCCAACTTTACCTTTGTGAATCAGGTCCATTGTGTTCGGAAGTACAAACTGAGCAAAATTTACATTGCAGTTATGGACCTGAAGCATTCGGAACTGTTAAGCATGTAAATGCAACAATTAAATCCAGACTGGTGAAAATGTGTGCTTCAGCATCATTGAAGTGAGCTCATATTCTACTACTAGTACAGATGAGTATGAGAAGTACCCCTGATAAAAAGATTGGTTTATCACCCCATGAAATACTTGTGGGGAGCGCAATGAGGTTAGCTGCTGTTCCGGCAAAGGCACTTATGAACAAATGGGTTGTCATCAAGAAGCATGTGAGAAAGTCCTAACTGGGGTCAAGGTGGAAAGGCCTCTATCAGGTTATTCTGTTCATGAATGCATCTGTCAAATGTGCTGATGTGCCAAACTGAGTGCACACTTCACATACCCAGAGAACAAGAGATCCCTATGAAGAAATATTGGGCCATATTTATACTCCGTTTGCGCTGAATTTGCGTCGTTTTTTTCGACGCAAATTCAACGCAAAACTAACTCCATATTTATACTTTGCCGTTAGACGCGTCTAGCGCCAAAGTTCATGGAGTTAGCGTCATTTTTTGGCGTGAACACCTTCCTTGCGTTAATGAAATGCAAGGTAGGCGTTCCCGTCTTAAAAAATGACTGCGATGCATATGCGTCGTATTTATACTCCTGGGCAAAAATGACGCCCGGGAGTGGGCGGGACTAAAAAACCCGCATTTGCGCCGGATTTTAGCACCTGGGTCAGGGCAGGCGTTAAGGGATCTGTGGGCTCAGAATGAGCCCAGAGGTGCCCTCCCCTGCCCCCAGGGACACCACCTGCCACCCTTGCCCACCCCAGGAGGACACCCAAGGATGGAGGGACCCACCCCAGGGACATTAAGGTAAGTCCAGGTAAGTATTTTTTTTTTTTTTGTGGCATATGGGGGCCTGATTTGTGCCCCCCTAAATGCCACTATGCCCAAGTGCCTACCTGTGGATTTTGGCCTCTATCTCAGCCAGCCCCAGGGGGGCAGAAATGGCCTAAAATAAATATGCCCCCCAGCCCCCCCCGGGATCGACCCTTGCCTATGGGGTCGCTCCCCTTGCGTGACATTGGCGCAAAAAAAAAATCCCCGGTGCCTAGTGGTTTCTTCCCCCCTTGGGGGCAGATTGACCTAAAATCAGCCTATCTGCCCCCAAGGGGGGCAGAAATGGTCTAAATACAATTTGCCCCCCAGGGGAGTGACCCTTGCCTAATGGGTCACTCCCCATCTCTAAAAAAAAAAAAAAAAAAAAAAAAAAAAAATTGCCCTGGCGCCTACAGGTTTCTGCCCCCCCCCCCCCCCCGGGGTCAGATCGGCCTAATAACAATATGCCGATCTGCCCCTGGGGGGGCAGAAATGGCCTAAAATAAATTTGACCTCCCACCCTCAAACCCCCACCCGGAGCGACCCTTGCCTACGGGGTCGCTCCCCTTGCGTGACATTGGCGCAAAAAAAACATCCCCGGTGCCTAGTGGTTTCTGCCCCCTTGGGGGCAGATTGACCTAAAATTGGCCGATCTGCCCACAAGGGGGGCAGAAATGGTCTAAATACAATTTGCCACCCGCAGGGGAGCGACCCTTGCCTAATGGGTCGCTCCCCACCTCTAAAACACAAACAAACAAAAAAAAAAAACACAAAAAAAATATTTGCCCTGGCGCCTAGAGGTTTCTGCCCCCCCTGGGGGCAGATCGGCCTAATAACAATAGGCCGATCTGCCCCCGGGGGGGCAGAAAGGGCCTAAAATAAATTTGCCCCCCAACCCCTCCCCGGGAGCGACCCTTGCCTACGGGGTCGCTCCGCTTGCATGACATTGGCGCAAAAAAAAATCCCCGGTGCCTAGTGCTTTCTGCCCCCAAGGGGGGAAGAAATGGCTTAAATATAATTTGCCCCCTAGGGGAGCGACCCTTGCCTAAGGGGTCGCTCCCCACCTATAAAAAAACAAAACAAAAAAAAATGATCCCTGGTGCCTATAGGTTTCTGCCTTCCAAAAAAAGGCCCCCCTGGGAGCGACCCTTGCCCAAGCAATTTCTAAAAAACAAAAAAATCCCTGGTGTCTAGAGGGCGTTTCAAAAGCCGGATTGCTTGCACTCAGAGAGAAATTCCTTTCCTTCCCTTTGAAGCCTCTCTGGCCTCCTCCACGTGATTGAAAGAGAAATGCTTTGCGTGCTGACGTCACGGGGGGGTCGTGGTGGAGGGGGAAGGGCTTCCCCTTCCATCCACGGCCGCTGGGGATGGGTGGGGAGCCCATGGGGGGAGCGCTCCCGGGTGCAGGACGAGGTGATCTCGTCCAAGGCACCCGGGAACCGGTACCTTGGAAGAGATCACCTCGTCCAAGACACCCAAGCGGTTGAAGGTTCATCTAATGAAAAGCATTCATTCTCATCCACAAACTAAGGAGATAGAGATGGACACAGCTTGGTCCTATTTTAGACCTTTTCTTCCTGTAAAGACTGTTAGAACTCAGGAAAATGACCTCACTTGCTTAATGAATCAATTCGAGAAAACCTTTATCTAAATTTTAGAAGAGAGAAATATGCACAAAATGCTGAAACAAGAGATTTGTTAAAGAATGTATGAAAAAGAGAGGACGATGAGTTTAGGAGAAAAAAACGCCTGTTCCAAAGCTAAAAAACGAGAATCAGTGGGAGAAAGACACCAGTAAGAAATATTAATTGTGATCATCTTTCTTAATTATCAGGAGGGCCATGGCAAATTTTGCAGGAAGATGGTCTATACTTGGAGTCTATTCTATTTGTGGAGAGAATGCCTATTTTAGATTGCCAATTGACTGGGAAGGAATTTGCAATTTAGGTTTGCTTTTTCTGAAAATGTACCATGTACAGAGTCTGATTGTACTAACATTGACACCTGCACACAGATATTCATTCAGTTTAAATGAGGGAATGCATTTAGTGGGAGACATATTTGGAACTATCATACCAGCAGGAGTGGTGTTAAATGACAAGAAGATTGGAAAGCTTTCAACATTAGTTGAAAGGCTGCCAACTAGTACATCAGGAGCTTTGTTAGTGGAAAGCTCATAGGTATTAGATTTTTGGTATTACAACAATTTTATGATTTAGACATTTTACTCACAGAAAAGGGTGGAGTCTGCCTATGCTGAAAATTGAAAAATGTTATACTTAGCAGGTAGTATACAATGCTGATGTCTGTATGCAGTCTCAGTAGGTTGCAAGTCCAATACGGTCCTGGGCGGCAACCAGAGAGAGCGTGTAACACATTAGTGATATGATTGATCCATTCGCCGCCTGAGGAAGATACAGGCCTGCACACCAGGAAGTGACAAAACACATATTCCTACATAAAGCAGCATATTGCAAACAATATTTGGACCTATGAGTTTCCATACAGTGCAAGACCAAGGATTCAAATTTCCTTGATTTGACCTCTAATTTTTGCAGTGATCATAGTCTCGTATGTCGCATACTCTTTTGAAATAAACACCTGATAATTTCCTTTAGTTCTATTTTGTGGTGTAGTCTTTTATTCTGAGAATACAGTATTTTGGTTGTTTAACTCTAATTCTTACCTGAGTTGAGCCTGGGTCTCAAGGCATTTGGATGGTCTTTCATTATTGAGTGGCTTTTGTTTGGGACATGGGTGGACCAAGCAAGCGGGGATACTTGTTATGTAAATTGTTGAGTGGGAAACGCCTAAAATGAGTTCACTGGTAGTTTTATTGTCTGCCTTTAATTATCACAGGCATGCACTCCTCATTTTACTATCTTGATGCATGGCAGCAAGGGATATCCTTGTCACACTTGTTTCCACTGGTCAGACAGTTCAAGGTCAATCTGGATTTTATGACAAGACCGGAGGCTCCTATTATGCGTTTCTTTTTTCTCGCTTTAATAAATACAGCAGCAGTCAAGAAGAAACTACAAATCCCATAAGGCTTAACACAGACAGCCAATGGGATTAAAAACGTAGTACAACATATATGAACCAATGGAAATACTGCCATGTCATTGTGATGTCACTTGACTGCAAGCAGCCCTCTTTTCTTGCTGCTGCAGTCAAGATAAGTTGCCTTTTTCATTTCTCTATTGTCTTTGTCTTTCGTTATTACTGACTGAACGTTATTTTCATTGCATGTTAATTCTATTGTGCTGCGCATAATTTCCATGGTGTTGGCAAGTTGCCGCATTTTGTTTCAATAACTTGTTTGTAGTTCGTTTTGTTCGGTCTCAGACACCAGCGGTCGCGCTGTTCCTGAGCCAAAAGTTTTTTCTACATTCCAGCACGCTTCGCGCGTGCGGCAGCGTTCCTGGAATTCTTTCGCCTCAGGCAGCAACCGTCATTCGGGTTGCTCTTGAGGCGAGGACATTCCTCGAGAAGTGCGCGCACGCTTTTTCAGCCACTCTCACCTTCAAATTGATTCTCCTTCGTCTTACGCTGGCAAGTCCCCATCTGGCAACAACGCTTTTTGTGCCAACGGCTCCTCTGTCGACTCAAACTCCGCCCAGGGGAGGGTTTTTTGGCCTTTTCAATTCCCTTTCTATATATTAACCCCTGCTTGCTTGACAAGTTTTTTCTTTGCAGAAACATTATTAGAGCCTTAATTTTCTTCATTTTTTCCGCGGTTTTTCTTAGTTTGGCTTAGCTCCAGAAGTTATTTATTTTTCCTATCATGGAGCCTGACATTTCCACAATGGAACAGGGTGTTTCTACTGAATTAGAAGACATTAGACACGAACTCTGTAATTTTATTAGGAGTTCTGTCCATCAGGCAGTTTCGTCCTCTATACAAAAATGGTCAAAAAAATGTAGAAACCAATTTTTCTAATTTGTTATCCAAATCTTCGGCCCAAAGGCCCAACACTTGAGGAAGAAGCTATTGTATTCTGACCTCGTTCCTTTAGATGCAGAGTCACGCACAGAGCTGCAATGGTGGATAGACCATTTAGATGCTTGGGACGGGAAAAGTATTTTTCCATCAGCCCCAGATCTTGTGTTAGAATCCGATGCAAGTCGTCTAGGTTTGGGTGGCCCGGTGTGGTCCCATCTCGACTGGAGGTACATGGTCAACCGAGGAGTCCAAATTGCACATCAATTGTTTAGAGATGCTTGCCAGCTCCTTTGCAATCAGAAGCCTGGCAAAACACAAAGTGCATTGTGCAATCCTTCTCAGGATGGACAATATCTCTGCAGTCAGATACATAAATCATCTCGGGGGTACAAAATCCAAACGTCTGGCGGATTTAGCCAAGAGTTTTTGGGAGTTCTGCCTTTCAAACCATCTTTCGGTCCATGCAGAGTACCTTCCAGGAGTTCACAACTCTGTGGCAGATTGGCATTCTCATCATCTTTGAGACTCCAGCGATTGGAGACTTCATCCTTCAGTTTTCCACAAGATACAATCATTATGTAGCCCGCTCTCCATAGATCTATTCGTATCTCGACTGAACACACAGCTTCCTCAGTTTTACAGCTGGCGACCAGATCCCTTAGCCTTGGCATCAGATGCTTTCTTACAAGATTGGTCTCATTCCCTCAACTACGCCTTTCCCCCTTTTATCATGATCAACAGGGTCCTAGCACACGCCAGACGTCAGCATGTCTCTCTCATTCTCATAGTCCCGTTTTGGCAATCCCAGGTTTGGTTTCCTACCCTGTTGGAACTCTCGGTAGATTTTCCCTTACTAATTCCGTCCTTCCCAGACTTACTGCTGGACCCTCTTCATCGTTCTCACCCCATTATTGTGGACAATATCCTCACTCTATCCGCCTGGAAGATCTCAGGTATTCCCAATCTTCCCCTGTCATTTCGGCAGAGGCTTCCCAATACATCTCAAATTCCTGGACCCCAGGCACTAAGAAAGCCTATAAGGCAGCCTGGTCTTTATGGGACGGCTGGTGTTTGGGAAGGCAAGTTGATCCCTTTTCAGCAGATGTAATTTTTTTTGTCAATTTCTTGGCCACAGAAGCCAGTAAAGGTAGAGCATTCCACACTATCAATCTCTATAGATCAGCTATTTCTTCCAATCATATCCATGTCAATGGGAAACCGGTAGGTGAACATCCGCTGGTATGCCGATTACTAAAGGGAGTAATATTTTCCAAACCTCCTCTACCAAAGTATAATCAATTGTGGGACGTTAATGTTGTTTTAAAATTTTTTATTTCTTTGCCAGACAATCCAATTTTATCATTAAAAATGTTATCCGCTAAATTAACAATGTTCTTATGTTTGGTTTCCATTAAACGTTTATCAGATGTTAAAGCATTGGACGTCTCCAACCGTCAATTCACTCCTTTGGGGGTGTTGTTCTCGGTTATACGACGTACCAAGACCAACTCATCGTCAGTTTTTTATCCTTATTACCTGCAACATCCGAAATTATGTGTAGGCCAGTGTCTCAAGGTTTATGAGCAAAGGACTGCAGATTTGAGAACATCCTCCTCCCAACTTCTTATCTCTTTCAGGAAACCCTATAATCCGGTTTTGTCTGCTACGTTAGCTCGTTGGGTGAGATGGATTATGTCCTTAGCGGGTATTGACATTTCCAGATTTGGAGCTCATTCTTCCAGAGGGGCTATGGCTTCCAACGCCTTCTGGGCAGGCTCTCGTTTAGAGGATATTCTGAAATCTGCAGACTGGTCTAATGATAATACTTTTAGAGTTTTTTATTGCAAACCTGTTGATAATGTTTCATTCAATGTAATTAATATGCTTTAAACTCGCATAATAGGAGCTTCCGGTCTTGTCATAAAATGTAGATTTTCCTAGTTTATGACGGAAAGTCTTAATTTTATTAAAGACACGGAGGCGAGTATTATCCCACCTCTGGTATTACATTGTTTTCTCCCTCCCTTTCTTCCAGCACCAGTTCCGGCCACTCAACCAGCGTCCTAGTTGGACCTCCTCGCATCAATTGAATTCTCCGTTTACTTCAAGTTCTGGATCGTATCCTCCTGATTTATTTGAACATTCCTTCCTTTGTAGGATTTTGGACTTTTGTTCTGACGTGTTTGCATTTCTTATGGCATTGTTTATTCTTTGTTCACTATTCCCGTTATTCATCACTAATTGACTTTATTCTCAAGAAAAGAGGGCTGCTTGCAGTCAAGTGACATCACAATGGCATGGCAGTATTTCTATTGGTTCATATATGTTGTACTACGTTTTTAATCCCATTGGCTGTCTGTGTTAAGCCTTATGGGATTTGTAGTTTCTTCTTGACTGCTGCTGTATTTATTAAAGCGAGAAAAGAATAGCATAATACTCGCCTCCGTGTCTTTAATAAAATTAGGACTTTCCATCATAAACTAGGAAAATCTACATTTTCAAACAACCTATGTGGAACACTGTGTTTAATAGACGTTGTTGAGTCATGGATCAATTCTACTTTGATGGCTTGTTGAGTAAACCATCAACACTACTTTGATCGCTGCTGTATTGCAACGAGAAAAAAATGCCTTAAAACTCAAATTATGCCTAATGAATATTTTTAAATAATTGTGCAAGCAATTGCAGTTTTATCTGAGTCATATCAAGTCATACCTTCTTGGAAGCTAGTGCTGTATTCTCGGCAATAACAGTAGGTTAAATAAAATAAAATTCTCCTTGAAAGCTCGATTTGAAATAGCATCTCAATGTTACATGGAGTTAACATTTTCATTTAACGTTTGACAAAGATGTTCGGCAATAACAGTAGGTTACAGAAAAGAAAATTCACCTTGAAAGCTCGATTTGAAATAGCATCTCAGTTTTACAAAGGGTTAACATTTTCATTTAAAATGTTTGCTAACACTGCTTTGGTTATAGAATACAAGCTCACAGACATTGTAGTGCGGTTTTCTTTTGCAAATTAGTATACATCTGTTTTATTGTCAAATTTACATTCCGTGATACCCTTTTGCTACGTTGTGGGAAACACAAGAACAATGTCTCTAATGCGCTATTTTGCATCAGGGCTTGCGACCAAATGATCTCTTGGGGGCATCATGATTCGTAGATCCCATTTAAAATGGAAAAGCTGTAAAAAGCATAAGACAATATTTAAGCCTTAGAGAAGAACCATTTTCAATGCAAAAAGAGATTGTTATGACAGTCAGGCAAAGTGCAGATGAGAGTTGAAACTCTTCATTAAAAAAAATCGAGTAAAGAAAACAATATATGCTGCTTTAGTATGAGGCCGAACGATGGATAATTTGCTAGGGTTATTCACACAGTTACAATAATGTTGTTCACCCTTAAGAACACTTCAGTTCACATCTCTTTGACTCAAATAACACTGCAGCATAAAATAAAAAATGCTTATCATTGCTAACTCTTACTTTAACCATACACTGTTTAACTTAACTATGATTTCGATATGTCTATCATAATAAACATACTCATCTTCGTTTTAATTTAAGGATTAAGGGCCAGAGTCGCAAAATGGTATGTATCATATTTGCAATTCAGTAATAGCGATTTCTTAAAAATCGCAAATGCTATTATCGAATCACAAATAGCGATTCTGACCCCATTCGCTCCTATGTGCCCCCATATTGGTGAACGTATTGCATTTCCCTAATTGCGAATTCCTAACTGGAATTAGTAATTTCGGAAATGCAAACCCCAGGGTGCTGGAGGCCTAAGGCCTCATCTGCTGCACCCCTAAAAATTATTTTAGGACATGTAAGGTGCACACATGCCAAAGGGGCATGTGTGCGTTACATGTCAATTTAAAAAATGCAAATTTGCACATGGTTACCGCTAAATTGTATTTGGTGGTAATTGTGTTTCCTTAATGCCCAATTCGCATTAAGGAAAAGCTTGAAACATGTGCTTAAAAAATCGCAAATAAGGATTCCTTATTCGCGATTTCCTGTTTAGGGAATCGCAATTTGCGATTCTCTAAACAGGCGCAATTTTAAGGTTTAAGGAATCGCTATTTTAGCGATTCCTTAAAATTGCATAGCGAATGCCTTTCATACATACTGAATGCAAAAAGCTTTGATACATCTGACCCTAAAAGTTGTCTGATCTTCTGACACCTCTGATGAAGATATGTTTTTGCTTAATAATATTTATGTTTTGCTGTTGAGCAATATAAAGTTAGATCATTTTAAAAGGTGAACAATGTTTCAAAAAATGTTTGAGGCATTTTGGCTTATAGGTAGTATCCCAAGCATACTTCTTGGAGAAGTGGCCTACATTCACTCCACTGTTAGAATTTTCTTTGCAGAAGTTTTCTCCCAAAAAAATGAAAACACCAGTGATATGTATAGTTGTCGTTTAGACAATAGATGATCTTGAGCTAAAGGCAGAATACTACAAAAGCAACCTAAGGCTTACAATGAGTAGAAGTAGTTTACTTTTCTACCAAAGTTTAGTGTAATTTGCTACTGTTAAGGGGTTTAAATATATATATCTCTATATATATTATCTAGTGTAGGTAGTATTAGTTAGGACCATCAAAAAAGTGTTTTTTGACTTGCCTATATCTCTGGCACTGTTTGAAGAATCTTCATGAATATATATTTTTTTTTAACGAATTCTTGTTGCGCACTAAAGGTTTGATCCATCAAGCGGGGTCCGAGAAAAACCGTTACATTTCTCATGGTAATTCTCATAGGACCTTTAGACATGTAGTCATGTCTACAGCCCGAACCACTGGACGGAATTACAACAAATTTGGCAGAAAGCAAGCTTTTGGTATATAGATTATGCTTCCAATTACTTGGTGTAAATCGGTTAATTAGTTATTGACATATTTAAAGAAAACCAAATTTTTATATCTAAGGCCACAGCGACTTCACAACTCATTGTGGAGATTGTGATGTATTCGCAAATACATGTGACATAGGAAATTGTGGGGTTGGCTAGCTGCAACCTGATCAGAAAGTTGTGGCTGCCATTTTATATACTGCAACACAGTCCCATGGGCTGAAAAGTGATATTAAAATATAGATAATGATTAAAAGTGGAGTTGGTCTGACCCCTAGGCCTTCATTCACAAGTGTTTGTAGGTAAAGTTAAGCTGTAAGAAATTATTTTTTGGGATGCGATGCAATATCCCTGAACATGTCATTAGACTCACATGTATGTTGCAGTGAAATCGTGAATACCGAAAACAGCAAAAAAAAACTTTGGAAAAGCAGCAAATAGATTATATCATTCAGTGATAGCAGCAATGAGACATTGATGTTTGCCCTCACAGATGTACACAGATACACAGTTAGAGACACTCTGAGATCCTGATGCACTGACTTACAGACTAAGTCAGACCATCATGCACGCGCTGACTGACCCAATGAGACCATCATGCAGTCACTCGGATACTCACTGATACCCTTATGCACTCAGTCATAGACACACTTAGGGCCAGATTTAAGAGAAAATGATGGTGTGCATCGCTGCACCAAATTTGGCACCGACGTTTTCACAATGCACTTATGCACCATATTTAATAGAATACGGCGCAACCCCATTTCCCCCTGCGCCTTGTACTGAGTTTGCTGCCGTGCCCCAACCCAGCATCCCTTTCACCATAGGATGGCTGCATTGTGGGGGAGATTCTTTTTGTGCAGGAAGGGACACCTTCCTGCACAAAAACAATCTTAAATGGTCATTTGCTCTTTCTATGTGTGCTGCAAAATGCAAGCACTAGCAAAAACCAAGAAGGAATTAAAGCATTTCTCCTTGTTGTGCCATGCTAATACCACCCCTGGGGTGGTGTTAGATTTTGGCGCTATCTCCGGTTTATGAAAACCCATAAATCTGGGGCAGTGTCACAATGCAATGGGTGTTGCTGTGGCACACCCACAGCAGCACCCATTGCATGCCCCAGACACACAAAGTGCTATGTGTGAAGGGGCCATATTTACAAGGTGGTGTTAAGCCATAAAAAATGGCTTAATGTTACCTTCTAAATACAGTGCAGTGCACAGCGCCACCAGAGCGTCAGTAAAAGTGACGCTCCGTTGGTGCCAGGGGCTCGTAAATATGCCCCTTAGAGTCTCATGCACTCACTCGGACACCCACTCCGCAGCTCATTCGAGACTCACCTAAACCATCACACACTAACTCAGGGGCCCAATCAAACTGTCATACACTCACTAGGAAACCCACTGAGTGCCATGCACACAGCCACAGGCATACTGAGATCCTGATGCACTTAGTCACAAATCTATTGAGACTCTCACTCACTCACTCACTCACACAGCCATTCAGACTCTCATGCAGACACTCACTTATCCACCTAGAGTGTTACACACTCACTCACAGACTCAATCAGACTTTTACATACCCATTCAGAAAGCCACTTAGAGCGTATGCACACAGTCAGAGACACAATCGGTATTTCATGCATTCACTCACAGATGCACTGAGACCCTCATGCACTCAGTGACAGAATCACTGACACTCACTCACACGTCCACTTATACTCTCATGCACTCACTCACAGACCCAAACAGATTGTCATGCACTCACTGACACCCTTGTGCCATCACTCACAGACCCAATGAGATCAGACTGTTATACACTCACTCACTGACACGATTATGCACTCACTCAGAGTTGCAGTTAGACTGTCATACAGTAACTCATACACCCACTCAGACCCTCATACACTTACTCACAGACCCACCTAGATCATTATGCAAACAGTCACAGACTCAGTCGAACTATCATGCAGTCAATTGCAGATTCACTGACACCATTACAAACTCACTCAGAGACCCATTTAGACTCTCACACACACACTCACTCACACAGCCACTCATAACCTCATGTAATGACTCACAGATCCACCTAGACTGTTAAGCACTCACAAAACCAATCAGCCTTTCATGCACTCACTCAGAGACTCACTCAGAGTGTACGCACACAGTCAGAGACACACTCAGAGTCTCATGCATTCACTCACAGACACACTTAAACACTCATGCATTCAGTGGCAGAGTCACTGACACCCTTATGCACTCACTCACATATCCAATTAGACTTTCATGCACTCACACAGACATCCACTCAGACCCTCATCCAGTCAGTCACAGACCCAGTGAGACTTTTATGCACTCACTCAGAAACCTACACTGAGTGTCATGCACACAGTCACAGACACAGTGAGATTCTAATGCACTTACTCACAGATCCACTCAGACTGTCACATACTCACTCATACAGCCACTAAGATCCTCATACATTGACTCAAGACCCACTTAGCCCGTCATGCACTCATGTACAGAGCTAATGAGACTTTTATGCACTCACTCTGAAACCCACTCAGTGTCATGCACACAATGACAGACAGACAGAGGTCCCGATGCACTTACTCACAGATCCACTCAGACTCTCACACAATCTCACACACCCTGCCAGACCCTCATGCACTTACTCACAGACGTACTCATTTACAGACACCCTCAAACCCACAGTCACTTCATATATTATAAAAATATTCATTTAAATGTAGTTGTATATATATATTTGGGAGATATTCAGATATGTTTGTGTTGACTACCTTAGAATGTTAAAATGGATGTCTGATGTTTAAAAGTTTTTAAATATATAATTATTAATTTTTAAAGGGCTGGTGCGCATTGAAAGGTTGCTTTTGTTTTGTGTTTTCACTGCATAGTCACGACTTCTGCGAAGTCTTTATGAATATTATCACAAATGATTAAAAAAGTGATTGATTGAGAAAATTAACACGAGTTTGTGGTAATTGGGTGGCCTTGTCAAGAGCCTTTGAGTTTATTGTAACTATTTTTTAGTTACATGTATGTGTGGATGCAGAGTTTTAGGTTGGAAAGAAAAACTCTGTTGCCTTCATCTGTAAAATGGACACTATCACTTAACTATATACTATTTAGATGAAAGCGCAGATTATTGTTATATATACAGCCCATGTTATGGTCCCTCAGGAATGAACAGTTTTATTAACATGATTTCTGGCTTTGTTAGTCTGAGGACAGAATTAATTTGACCACTTCCATTTCTGCCTTTGACATATGTTAGAGAACACAAAGACAGAGTAAGAGAAAAGTCTCATCAATTGTGCAAAAGTATCCTTCAATAGGATTTCCAGTCTGACACCACTCAGTGTGCCCAGGTCATTACCACTACAGTGCACAATATTGAGGTCAGGGTGTTGAAAATCTAAAATGCTTTCAACCAAAGGTGGCAATTGATTCCACTTAAACTTCCATGGCCAATCGCTTAATTTCCACATTAGACAAACCCAAGTCCCTATCAATACCACTATTTCTAGCAGCCTCATTAGCCCAAAACACATAGCTGTGCCCAACAATCCACACTCTAACCATTGTGAAGTGAAGCAGCAGTAGCAGCCAGGAGAAGGCTGGATCTGAATGAGGCAGTGTTAGGAATGGGATGCAGTGCAAATGGAGGTGTGCTTTTGGTTTATAAAAATATACATACTTTTGATTGGGTATTGCAAGTGTGCATGTGACTGAACCTAGGTTGTATCTCGAAATAAAATGTAAGTAGATACTTCATTTGCTCTGGTAAAATGTAAATGTGTACTGCAGAGTTTAATATGCTTTTGAATCTGCACAGTAAACCACACCAGTTGAGGTCATTGAAATAAAAGATATGTTTTTATTGGCTGTAATGTGCAATATCAAACAGTGCAAAGTGCAAGAGGTTGCCATTTTATGCTTAGTTTTCTCAGTTGCTGAGAATATTGAAATTATCAGACAAGAGGTAAGAAGAATAAATCTGGAATATAATTATTTTTCTGGAATGTTAATTGTATTTGAATGTGACTAAAAAATATATTTTTAACATTACTAAAACAGAGTCTTACAAATATAGAAATGTAATTAAACTAGATAAAATGATTGCTGAGTAGCAGGTTTGTATGTGGGTTGAATGAGAGATGTGTACTTTAAAGTGCTAAATAGTTACACGTGTTGTACAAGAGCACTGGGCGTAGTATAATAGGTAGTGTATGAATCTGGGTTAGGATTTCTAGTAGTGACTCTGTTTCTAGTTTAATTAATACTTCTTTTGTAATGTGCAAGTACAAATAATATGTTGTATACACTTTAGTGATCTGAGAAATATGCTGTAGGCATGTCACAAAATATAATATTTGAATTTTGAATATGGGATATCTTTTTTGGATGTGGATAATATATGTTTATTCAGATATATATGTCAGTACTAACAGAATGTTTTCAAGTACATAGTGGAATACTGTTTTTTTGAGTTGGTGACACTTGGTAATGCAGGCACCGTCTGTGTTGTGTTACTGGGCAAGGAATTAGTTTTATAGAATGCTTTCCAAACTCAAACTTATATTTTACTGTAAGTTTGTCAAGTGTTTAATATGATGCAGGTATTTCACCAAGTATGCTGCAATGTGGTTAAGTGATATGAAAATGTATTCCTCAGATTTGGACATTTTCTATTGCACATTTGCGGCCTTTAACCAAGCACTACATGGAGTATAGTAGTCATCAATTAATCAATCAATCAATCAGGGATTTGTGAAGCACACTACTCACACATGAGGGTCTCAATGCTCTGAGGAGGGGAGGGGGAGAAGGTGGGGAGAGGTGCTGCTACTGCTTGAACAGCCAGGCCTTGAGAAATTTCCTGACGGTAAGGAGGTCTTTGGTCTGCGCAGGTGGGTGGGAAGAGTGTTCCACGTTTTGGCGGTGAGGTGTGAAAATGATCTACCACCGGTTGTAGTTCTGCAGACGTGTGGGACTGTTGCAAGGGTGAGGTCAGCAGAGCGGAGATGCCGGGTCAGGGTGTGGAAGGAGAGTCGTCTGTTGAGGTATTCTGGTCTGGTGTTGTGCAGTGCTTTGTGAGCATGGGTGAGGAGTTTGAAGGTGATTCTCTTGTTGACTTCTGGAGTTTGGCTGTGGTTCCTGCGTAGAGGGCATTACCGTAGTCCAGATTGCTGCTTATGAGGGCTTGGGTGACTGTTCTTCTGGTTTCGGTGGGTATCTATTTGTAGACACTTTGGAGCATGTGGAGGGTGCTGAAGCAGGAGGAGGAGATGGGGTTGACTTGCTGGGTCATGGATAGTGAGGGATCCCAGATGAATCATAGGTTGCGTGCGAGGTCGGTGGAAGTCAGAGCGGTTCCGACAGTGGCAGGCCACCAGGAGTCATCCCATGTGGAAGGGGTGGAGCCAAAGAGAAGGACTTCCGTCTTTTCCGAATTGAGTTTGAGGCAACTGCCCTTCATCCATTCGGTTATGGCCTTCATTCCTTCATGAACGTAGGTCTTGGCGGAGTCCTTGGTGAGGGAGAGGATCAGCTGGGTGTTGTCGGCCTATGAGATGATGTTGAGGTTGTGGGATCGGGCGTTGTTAGCGAGTAGGGCCATGTAGACGTTGAAGAGGGTTGGTCTAAGGGGGAGGCGGACTCTCTTGGTTCTGCCGGTGAGAAAGAAGGTGACCCAGTCCAGGGCTCTGTCATGAATTCCAGCATTGCTGAGGAGTGAGCGTAGGGTGTGGTGGCAGACGGTGTCGAACGCGGCAGAGAGGTCCAGGAGGATGAGAGACACGCTTTTGACATTATGGTTCTGTTGTCGTCGGTGGCGGCGGTGAGGGTTGTTTCAGTGCTGTGGTTGCTGTGGAATCCGGATTGGGAAGGGTCCAGGGTGCAGTTCTTCTCTAGGAAGCGAGTTAGTTGTCTGTTGACGGCCTTCTCGATGACTTTTGCCGTGAAGGGGAGCAGGGAGATAGGCCGGAAGTTCTTGAGGTCTTTGGGTCCCCCTTGGGTTTTTTGAGGAGGGCATTGATCTAGGCATGTTTCCAGCTCTCCAGAAAGGTGGTGGACTCAAAGGAGCTGTTGATGATCTTCCGTAGTTTTGGTGCGATGATGGAGCTTGCTTCGTTGAGGATGTGGTGAGGGCAGGAGTCAGATGGAGAACCGGAGTGGATGGTGTTCATGATTTCAATGGTGTCATTGTAGATGACGGGGGTCCAGGAGAGCAGGAGGATTGTCAGAGGTGAATCTGTGGTGTTGGTGGTTGCCAGGGGGGTCTGGGAGTTGAAGTTGTTGTGGATGTCTGCAATCTTGCGGTGGAAGTAGGAGGTTAGGGAGTCACAGAGGTCTTGGGATGGGGGGATGTAGTTGGCATTGGAGGTGGGGTTGGAGAGTTCCGTCACGACGTTGAAGAGCTCCTTGTGGCTGTGTGCGTTGTTGTGGCTTCTGTCTTTGAAGGCGGTTCTTTTGGCAGCTCGGATGAGTTGGTGGTGTCTGCAGATGGTGTTTTTGAAGGCTGTGTGGTTGTCCAGAGGCTGATCTTGGCGCCACTTTCTTTTGAGTCTTCATCAGCTTTGCTTGGATTCGTGGAGGTCGGTGGAACTGACATAAATTTTTCTGGAGCATGCATGCTGTGCTGCAGCCAATGACAGAGAAAGACAAACACTTTTATAGTCCCTTCCATAGCAATAACGAAGACAACTGCAGATACACTTACATATCTCTGTATACTTTAAGAGAGGCAGTGAGGTATTTGTTCAGGTACACAGAATGTCTGAAGTTTCTGACATTTGTATGTATTTTATGAGCTATGGTTAGAAACATTTAGTTTTCAGTTTTGTTTAATCTTTAACTCTCATATTCTCTAAGGAAATCTTTATGCTGCTGAAATTTGAGTGTTAGGCACTATACCCAGTATAGTAATCACCAGGGAAGTCCTAAAACTGAATTGAGAAATCTTAAACTCACCTTTTAGTGCAAATGACTCACCTTTGTGGGATGCTCTTGGTATGTAATGAACCATGCTCCAATCTGCTATAGTGGCTGGGAAACGTACCCCTTCGTTTTACAAAGTTACTCATAACTTTTCAGATCCTCTAATGCAAACAGTACTTAGAGTACAGCACCTACTATGGAACACACTTTAATTTTTTCAGATTATGGATGGTGTGTCTCAGCTATTGAAAGAGAAAGAGAGACAGTTGTGAATACACTGACAGATTTACAGAGCCATACAGGTTCTGAAAGAGGCACTCAAATACCAGCACGTGTAGTAAAGTATTTCATAGTGCTAATATAGCTAGAGAGCTACATTCAGTTATATAGGTAGCCAAGATTTGACACAATTTTTTCATGTGTCCTGATAAATATTCTTTTATCAAGAGTGAGGCCTAACACTGCAGATCTTGTGTATGCTCTGCCACTGACCACTGAAAAAAGCCTATAAAACTGATTTATCAAGTTTGAAAGTCACCTTTTACTACAAATGTGTCAGTTCTGTGGCATGCTGTACCTATGCTGCGAAGTATTGTGCAATCTGGTTAACTGATTTGGAAACACAGTTCTCAGATATAGAAACTCACTCAGGATCTTTCTGATGATGTAATGCAAGGAGTAGTTCGAGTACAGCACTCATGATGGAACATACATTCTTGTTTGTAGAGTATGGATGCTAAGTCTGAGCTAGTAATTGAGAAAGTGATACAGTTATACATTGATTCACTGATTCACATACTTATAAAAAGCTTATATGTGCAGCACTTGCACCATAAAACAGGCATGAGACTTACATACACATTTCAACAACCATACAGATTGTAAAATAGATACTATACTCACATACCAACAGGTGTACTTAACTATGTCCTTGTGCTATGAAAGGTTCATAGCTGCATTCACTTAGATATATAAGGAAGTAGTGACACAATCTTTTAATGTATCAAGAAAAATGTTGCTTTTTGGAATTGTAAGGCCTATTAGTGCAGACTGTTTGCAGGGCCTGTCAGTGGCTACTGAAATAGGCCTATAAAACAGATTTGTCAAGTCTTAGGGCCTTATTGCGAGGCTGGTAGTCTTGAGACCACCAGCCTCGCGGTGGTGGTCAGAACCATCGCTGCTGTGGTGCTCCGACTACCACATTAGGCTGTCCCTGGTGGTGATCCTGATGGGCTGACGGTGGCAGAGGTCAGAATCAGCCAAGGTGGTGCTTTTCAGGGTGGTATCACAGCCATGAAACGACTGGCAGAGTACAGGGGCAGGTGGCCACAGGGGGGCCCCTGCACTGCCCATGCTCTTTGCAAGGGCAGTGCGGGGATCCCTCACCCAGCACCCTCACAGTGCTCACTGTGTGCTGGGCAAGGGTGCCAATGGCAATGCTGCCACCACTTTCCCATTGGGCTGACGGGTGGAAAACTTGGACCCGGCGAGGAGGTAGCCAGTATGGCAGCAACCTCCCCATCGGAAGTATGGTAGATGGGTCTTCCCATCTGCCGAACTCATAATGAGGCCCTTAAACTGACTTTTTACTGCAAATTCATTACCTTTGTGATATGCTGAAGGTATGTGGTCAAGGCTAGTGCAATCTCATTAACTGATTTAGAAATGTACTTCCCAGGTACAGAAACGTTCTCATGAGGTTTGCAATGCTCTAAGACAAGGACTACTTACAGTACAGCATTCACCATGGAACAGACACTCATGTTTGCAGAGTATAGATGCTGTGTCTCAGTCACTGACAGCAAGGATACAGACTTGTAGATTCACCAGCATACAGATAAACCAGTTACCTATTCAGTAGAAAGAAAGTGAATTGCAGTAACAATTAGATACCCCTGTATACTCTAAAACAGGTAATAAGATACATGTTCAGCCACTTATATACCGTTGCACAGAGCCATACAGGTTGAAAAACAGGCACCTACATACCATCAGGTATAGCAAAGTATGTTCTGTTGGTAATAAAGTTACAGCAGTAGATTCACTCAGATATATAGGGAAGTAGTGACACAAAGTGTTCATGTATCTTGACAAATGCTCCTTCTTTGAAGGGTGACGCCTAGAACTGTACAGCGCTTTGTCACTGGCTACTGAAATGGGTCTACAAAACTGATTTATCAAGTGTCACCATCACGTTTTAATGGACGGGATTCACTTCTCTAATATTCTGTAGGAATATGAAGCATGGTGTAGTGTGGATAAGTGATTTGTAAATGCAGTACTCAGTTTGAGAAATGTACTCATGACCTTCCAGACTCTGTAAGAGTAGTGGTGCTTAGAATACAGCACACACCAAGGAACAGAGTTTCATGTTTGCAGAGCATGAATGTTGTGTCTAAGGTACTGAAAAAGAAAGACAGACACTTGTAGATTCAGTGCTATGCTTAGAAAGCACGTCTATGTGCAGTACTAACAAAGTCAATTGCAGTTACTCTAACATTCACAGTGTTCCCTAAAACACAAAGTAAGTTATATCTTCAGCCACTTACATACAGGTTTACAGAGTCATACAAGTAATGCAACAGGCATTCACATGCCAATAGCTGCAGTAAACTATATCCTGATAGTATTATACTTAGAGAGCTACATTCTTTAAGTAATACAGGGCAGTACTGTAATAATATTTTGATGTATGAACAAAACATATTTTTTGAGAAGGATTAGGCCTACTACTTTAGAGAGTGTATGTTACAGTACTCAGTGAAGTCAGCTTCTAAAACTGTTTTGTTAAGTTTGCAGTATTCGAACATTGGAATGTTGGGAGCTCCATTGCAGACAATAGAGTACTTTGAGCTTAGAGAAGCTGTTAAAAAGCCCTGAGGATGAACATTGCAACAGCTGTAAACAAAGTTGTCAGAGAACCAGAGGGGTTTTAATAACCTTGAGCTCCATGAGGAATTTATTTTATTTATTACAACACTCTGCCGTCTAGTACCACAATGTTCTAGTAGCCTTATACCTCTTTGTAGCTGGGCTACAGCAGGAATTAAAGGGTCCACTCCCTTGTCAAAGGCCAACTTGAGCTGCGGCCTTTTACATTAGAGTGGGACTTTAATGGCTGTTATAGCCTGCAACAGCAGGTCTAAGCCTATAATATATGATCCATATACATAATAGGGACCATAATACTGTAAAATGTGAAATATTTAACAAACAAGTGAAATAAAAGAAGCATTCTTTAATTAATTTTCAGGTGGAATATTGTGGTTTTATACAGAGAGTTACAATGACGTCAAGAAATTAACAAAAAAAAAAGGTACCATCTAGGTAGAACTGAGAAACAAAAGGGGTAGAATGGTGGAAAAACTTTGAAAGTACAAGAACCTGCTGGTGCAGAAGAGACAACATTTTACATCAAGTAAGAACCAAGTAAAACCACATGATATCAGAACAAAAAAATGTTGCATAGAAACAGAGCCTTTATCAAGAAGACAGCGTCAGTTTAAAGAAATAAGAGGTAGGATGTTTCATAGCAGAGTAGTGCTGAATCCAATGAGAAATGTGAAAAAATACAAAAGAAGCAGACACGCCTTGAAACAAAAGGAATGTGTCAAAGGTATAATTGAAAAGGCTTTCAGTCTGAAGAGAAAACTGTTTATTTTAATTTTGAAAAGAATGAAAACACTAGATAAAATAGTGTTCAGTATGAGGAGGAAAAGCAAAATAAAAGACTTACAAACTGAACTAAAGTTTGCAAAGTTTTTTAATGCGGAATAGAAACACACTTCTAGTAGTGAGCTTTTCTTTAACGAAGAAGGCTACTTGCAGGAGAACCAACTAGTGCATGGATTTGATCAATGTGGACAGTGTTATGAAGTTTAAGATGGATGTCCTATTGAGAAAGACGTAATAGTGCGTAGAAATGTAGAGGAAGTTATAGATGGAGAGGTTCTGGGTAGGCGTAGACAGGCCCCTGTTTACAAGTGGAATTGTAGCAGTATTTATAGCATTTAACAGTAATCAATTGATATAATGAGAAATGTCTTACATTTCCATGAGTCTTAAACAGAAAATTTTGACTCTGCAAGCATTATATCCATGTAAAAAAAGAAAATATACCAATGCACAAGGACATTTATTAGTATGTTTATCAAAGAAAGTGACAAAACACCATTCATCATTTTAGAATTTTAACAGTGCACCACTCACGTTTGCAAATTTTAGTTAGAAGACTTTGGGGGTCATCGCGACCTTGGCGGTCTTTTTGCAAGACCGCCGAGGGACTGCCGTGCGGAACACTGCATGCGGTTTGCCGCTCGGCGTATTATGACTGTTGGCTGCTCTCCGTCGTTATTCCGACGGAGAGCCGCCAACAGCCATACTTGCGGGCGGCGGGGAGGTTGCTCCACCTCCACCGCCACGCCAACAGAACACCGCCCAGCTAATAACATCCTGTGATTCGCTGTGGCGGTGTTCTGTTGGCGTGGCGGTGTCGGCGGAGCTGCCCCCATGGCTCCCGTCCCCTCCCGGAGGAACGACGGAACAGGTAAGTCGATCGTCTGTTAGGGGAGGGGGATGGGGTGTGTTGTGTGTTGTGTGCGTGCATGGGGGTGTGCATGTGTGTATGTAGAGGGGCTGTGTGAGTGCGTGTATGCTTATGGGGGTGTTGTGTGTATGGGAATGAGTGCGTGTATGGCTGTGGGTATGTCTGTATGGGTGTATGAGTGTATGTTTGAATGTGGGTGTGCGTGTCTGACTGTGTGTGTGGATGTTGGCATGTATGTCGGGGTGTGTGTGTGTTGGTGGTGCCTGCATGAGTGTCGGGTGTGTGTGAGTAATGTTATGTTGGGGGTCGGGGTGGGGTGGGGAGGGGGGCCCTGCCACCTTTGGGGGGTGGCAGGGGTGGTGGGGGGTGTAGGGGAGGGAGTCGGGGTGGGGGTGGGGTTGTGGGGGAGACCCCTATCAGTGCCAGGGAAGGAATTCCCTGGCACTGATAGTGCTTACCGCCATGGATTTCATGGCGGTTCAAACCGCTGGAAATCCACGGCGGTAAGCCGGGTCCAAATACCGCCAGCGGTATACTGACGGCCGCAGGGCTGGAGACCCAGGTCTCCAGCCCAGCGGTCGTTTCCGCCCTGGCGGGCGGGACGGAGAACCGGCAGATGACCATGGCGGTAACCGCCATGGTCATAATTCACCAAGGTAAGACTGCCAGCCTGTTGGCGGTCTTACCGCCAGTTCACCATCATCCGCCAGGGTTGTAATGACCCCCTTTATCCTGTGAAGACTCCTGCAATATGTTTAGGGGGAATGAATAAAGCCCTTTTTCATGGAAGTCTGTCAGAACTACAAACAAATTGTCATGAGGTATAGTTTGTTTTTTGTACCTAAGCAGGAGTTTAGAGAAAATTTTCATTTAGAATCTGCAAATATAGCAGAAGAGGAGCTTAGTGTTTCTGTAGATGAGTTTCATGAAGAAATTAGAAAGTTTAAAACAGTCTGTTCAGAGAAACCAGACCGCATATGTGTATGTTGCAGAATCACTCACTAAAAAAAACAAACACAACTTTTTTGTTTCTTCAAAAGCTCAAGAAGAGAATACAGATAAGTGGCGAGATATTGCAGCTTATTTATTTATGGAAGAATGCTTTGATTGTTTTACATGACACGTTAATTGTAAGCATTGTTATAATAAATTAGAAGATAACAAAATACCTGCTAGAACAGCATATAATAATTTAGAATAAGTTTCTATCCAACCTGAATTGCAAGAGTTGAATGTTTGTGAATCTATACTTGTTTAATGTGTGCATCCTTTTCAAGCATGTTTCCATATGGAGCCAAAAAGAGGAAAGTTGCCTCCAACTGAGCTCCTAAAGTGTCTAAACAGTAGAGTTTTTTACTTGCCTTTAGATTTTAAGCACAATGTTGAAACTGTTGGTGTAGAAAGGGAATGTGAGAAAGGACTTATAATTCTTGTGATTGGTGTACCTATTAAGAGTCAAACGATTTGGCAAGAATTAGTAGATGTTACCAAAGTTAAGAAAGCAACATTATAGCTGGTACAACGTAACATTTATTATAAAAATGTAGACTCTCCATAAAATATTTCACATGCAGATGATAATACAGTGGAATCAAGAGGTGAAATAGAAAAAGTGAATCAAACAAAAACTGAACAAATGCATGAACATTACAGCATTCATCCTCTACATTCGAAAGAAATTACCGGATATGCTATTGATCTATTTCAAATGAAGGAAGGACAAAGAACTCCATTAAGTGTGTAGGAAAATGTTTTAGAAGCTCAATGTTTTCCACACCTCCCCCCCACAGGAGTAGGAGGAAGAAATGATGAACATACTCTACAAATACCAGCATCTGAGCACAGATCAACCAGACTATATTCAGAGGACCCTAGATTTTGACAGAGTACTCCTTACTTTTTGGGAGTGATTTGTCTGGATTATCCAATGAGGTAAATCATATTCTTGAAAAAGGAGTTCAAATCCAGAATCTTACAGCAAGATAATTTGTACATAGAAAAGATGAAACCTCGCGTATAACATAATTAACTTGCTAGCATGTCAAAGTGGTATACATGTATATCGGTATTCTTGCCATGGTGACCTGAAATGAAGTGAGACACACCTTGACACGGAAATCACCCAAAAATACATACAATCTCAAAAGAACAGAAACATCAAAATATATCAATGTCTACAACCTTGTAATTTTAAAAATGTGGAATGCAAAAATAGACATTCGATTTGTTGCAGATAATTCTATTGCTGTAGCTTGTTTTATCGCTTTTTACATAACAAAAGCAGAAACAAATTGTTGAAAGAGATTTCAGCAGAAAATAGTATCACTAAGAAATTGTACAGTTTAAGTAAACAAATGCTTTCGCACAGGAAAATGTTATCTTATGAATGTGCACACAGGTTGAGCTTTGCAAGTTTGTTTTCAAAATCTAAAGGAGGTGTGTGGGTAAGCTTAGATCTTGCTAGTGCTCGTAAAAGAATATGAAAGAGTTTTCCAGAAATACAGTATCTTACAAAAGTTGATCCTAAGAGTAAAGATATTGTGAAGATCAACATGTTGGATACCTACTAACCTAGAACAAGTGTGCATCTTGAAAATGTGTGTCTACATGAAATATTACAACATTACACATATAGAAGTAATGTCACTGAAAATATTGAAGAATTACGTTTTGCAGTTACTGGAAGTGATGGTTGTTTGGTAAGATATAACAAGGGAAATCTAAGCAACCATAGGAAGCTTAGTTGTCAGACTCCAGACACGAAATAATTTTTCCACTAGGCCCTTTTACAACTGTTTAAACTATGGCTAAATAAATCAGAACTACTTGGTCAGTATGACTGATATGAAGATTCATTCAATGCTGTGATAGATGCCATTCAGTGTTCAATATTTCCTACATATTAAGAGATGTTGAAAGATAAGATTGCACAAGAAGAAACTATTGCTGCTGAAATAGCCAAGGGCAGTTCACAAAGCAGCCAACACTCTACACTAGGAAGTGAAGATCCTCTTGGAGACCAGAAGTTCAAAATGAAGCAGCTATAGCAATGAACGAAGTGGCGATTGCCATGCAGCAGGCAAGAGAGGAAACTGTGGACTTAGAACAGTTAGTGGCACAACTGAACAATGAACAGAAATATTTACAATGAAGATAAAGTAAAATGGAACATGGATTTCTTCATGATAAAAAACTGTGTGATTGTCCTACATATAAACCAATATCATTGTATATCGGTGAACAAGCTGGTACTGGAAAAAATCCTTCTAATTAAAGTTCTCACTCTTTTTCTTCAAAAGACCACTGAATCAAATTTGTCATGTGTAGTAACATCTCTAACATGTTTAGCTGCTCATGACAAACATTAAAGGAGTTACATTACAATGTATATGTATGCTACCTGTTGAACATGACAATAAACTTGAATATCAGAAGTTATCTGGAGGTGCCTGTCATGTGGTATCAAGAGTATTAAAAAAGATCATTCTCCTCCTTGTTGATGAGGGGCATCATGTGGTCAAACATAATGCTTTCTTTTATAAATTTAAGGATGCAGCAAGTCTTAAGGATGAACTATGATGTGCTATTTGGAAGAAAACATATAATTGTGTTTGGAGACCTACTCCAACTCACACCTGTAAAAGGAAAACCCAGTTTCAAAACACTTCTGTATAGTGACACAAGGAATCTGCTTGGAAATGTAAATATTTGGTTAAACTCTGAATACAAAGAATTAGTTCAAAACATGTGCAAGCCTCTGATACACAGTATGGAGAAATACTGAAAGACATTAGAGTAGGATGTCTTACAAAAATGTGAAAACATGCTTTTGAAAGTCGAAACCTCAAGGCTTAAGTGTAGATAGAGCTTTGTTTAATGTTGGAACCTCTGTATTTTAAGAAGGAATGTCATGTGTAGCACTGTCATGAATGAGAACTTTGTCTGGATTGTTTTGATTGACTTTGATGATAGTAAAGTTAGTACTGATGTTAGCTGTTGAAGAGAATTTAATTGGTTAAGATCTTGTGATGCTCTTAATTGTGTTTGACCAATGACTTTGTGTTTCACCCCTGCGAATATTAGTTGCTCAATGCTCACTAGTAGCACATTATGGGGGTTATTACAACTTTGGAGGAGGTGTTAATCCGTCCCAAAAGTGATGGTAAAGTGACGGATATACCACCAGCCGTATAACGAGTCCATTATATCCTATGGAACTCGTAATACGGCTGGTGGTATATCTGTCACTTTAACGTCACTTTTGGGACGGATTAACACCTCCTCCAAAGTTGTAATAACCCCCTATTTGGTTTGTTCAGTTTAGCTGCCTATTGGCTTTAACATTAACATGGAGTTAGACATTACATTTTGTATTCAGTTCAGCTGCCTATTGGCTTTGACATGATATTAGACACTACATTTTGTATTCAGCTCAGCTGCCTATTGGCTTTGCCATGATATTAGACATTATATTTGATATTTAGGTTAGCAGTCTATTGGCTTTGACATGACATTAGCAGTTTATCTGCCTATTGGCTTTGACATGACATTAGACATTACGGGGTCATTACAACATTGGCGGTAAAAGCCCCTTACCGCCGTGCTGAAGACAAACAATACACCGCAGCGGCTGCGGAATACCGCCACAGCTATTATGACCCACATCTCGGAATCCGCCGAAATTCAGACACCCACACAAGTGCGCCACACCAAAGGTCAGTGATAAACTGGCGAAAACAAATCCTCCACCGTCACGCCAACAGAAACACGGCCATGCTATTACGACCCACGAATCCATGCGGCGGTCTTTCAACCGCGTTATTCCATTGGCGGTACACACCGCCGCGCTCAAAATATAAACACATCTCCAAAACACCGCCACATTGGACAATTCTAAATACACACACCTGATACACATACAAACAACACTCCCACACACCCAACACAATATAAAACACACACCCACATCACCCCCAAACCCCCACGACCAAAAATCAGAGACAAAGGCGACAGAGAGAGAGCACAGCAATAGAGAACCCCACCACACAGAGGCACAAAACACCATCACCCACACAACATCCACGCACAAAATTCCACACACCACTACACATCACCACACACATCACCACATACACCACCCCACACATCATCTACACCACCCCATGGCACGCCAAAGACACCCCAGGTTTTCCGAGGAGGAGCTCAGGGTCATGGTGGAGGAAATTGTACCGGTAGAGCCACAGCTATTTGGATCACAGGTGCAGCACACCTCTATAGCCAGGAAGATGGAGCTATGGCAAAGAATCGTCGACAGGGTAAACGCAGTGGGATAGCACCCAAGAAATCGGGAGGACATCAGGAAGAGGTGGAACGACCTACGGGGGAAGGTGCGTTCAGTGGTCTCCAGGCACAACATCGCGATTCAGCGGGCTGGCGGCGGACCCCCACCTCCTCCCCCACAACTAACAACATGGGAGGAGCAGGTCTTGACCATTATGCATCCAGAGGGCCTTGGAGGAGTCGGTGAAGGAATGGACACTGGTAAGTCAAATCTTAACTATCATATCCCCACCCTACCTGCATGCTATCACACACACCCACCCTCACCCCCTCCCCTATCACTCCAACTCCTCACTAATGTACTTATAACACAAACCACCCATCCCAACACCAAGCCCTGCATGACACAACTAAGCATGGACACCCATCACTAAAGCATGCCCACTGCACATACCCGTAACACCCCCGAACCATCATCACACAAGCCCCCACACAAGAATGCTTGCACTGGGGTACACGCACACCCACCCATTGTACACCATGACACACACATATGCAATAATCATGCTTTTATACCCCTGCAGGACCACTACGTAACGTCACCAGAAAGGAGGGTCCAGACATGTCCACTCCACCCCCAGAAGAGACCAACAGTGATGACAGCAGCTCTGGCCAACTGGATCCAGATGACCAGCTCGGACCATCGTGGGCCTCGGGACAGTCGGTTCCCCTTGCACAGGCAAGGCCCAACACTGACCTTTCACCCTCTGGTAACACCAGCACAGCACCCACCCAGCGGGCCCATACCTCCGTACCCAGGACACGTCAGTCAGCTGTGTGTCCACCACTACAGGGAACCCAGGATAACCCACCACCCCAACAACAACAGGGACCTGGGGGCAGTGGTAGTGGGCACCCGGTCCAGGGGACGGAGGCACTGGAACACAGGGGAACTGGGAGGGCTGCCGTGCGACAGGGGGCGGACAGGCCAAGGGAACCCACTCTCCATGAGGCCCTCTCCTCCATCATGGGAGCATACCACCACTCCCAGGAGATGATGGCAACGGTCCTGGCCAAGTTTCAGGAGACCCAGCGCATGCAGGACGAACAGTATTTGGGGTTCAGGGAGGAGCTCAGAACCATCAGCTCCGCCCTGGGCACCATCGTAGGGGAGCTAAAGGACATACAAAAGACCACGAGGGACACCGTGGCACTCCAAGGGGCCCCTGACACTAGCATGGATGATGAAATGCCCACCACCTCCGCCGGCGCTAGTGGACAGGATGCCCCGCCACAGGACCACCACACCAGCACCCCACCCCCTGCAGATGGAGAACCACCCGCAAGCGGTTCCCTGAGATCCAGGAACAGGAGAGAGCAAGATGGCAAGACCCCCGCCAGGAAATGAGACCACCCTGATTGTCCTCCCACTGTCCCACTTTGTTACCCTGTCCCGATTGGAACTGCCCCAGCTCCACTTCCTATGCCCATATGGGCAATGCACCTGTTAGACTAATAGATTGGACTCTGCCATTGACATTCCTCCACCATCACCCCTCACCATTTTGCCACCCCCTCCAATAATTAGCACTTCAATAAACACCCTTGAACCACAAAACAATCTGGAGTCAGTCTGTGATTTTGAAAATGTGTATTAGCTATGACAGTGATAAAATCCATTCTCAATAGTAATGTCAACATACCTATGTCACACATCAAAAGTCCATGAAGGATGCAAGCAGATGACACACGTTGGTAACCACACCTGTGAAACCGTAATGGACATGTATCACTCACTTAGCAGATACTACTTCAAATTGACAGACAGGATAGAGGTAGAAGTGTGAAAGTGAATGTAATAGTAAAAAAATTGTTCTCACCTGTGTGTCACTGGAAATATTGCTGTATGACAGAGTCCCTGTTATCAACGTCTTCTTCCTCTGCTTCCTCCTCATCACTGTCCACAGGCTCCACAGCTGCCACAACACCGTCATCTGGACCATCCTCCTGCAGAAAAGGCACCTGGCGTCGCAAAGCAAGATTGTGAAGCATCGAGCAGGAGATGATGATCTGGCACACCTTCCTTGGTGAGTAGAATAGGGAACCAACTGTCATATGGAGGCACCTGAACCTGGCCTTCAGGAGGCCGAAGGAGCGTTTGATCACCCTCCTAGTCCGCCCATGGGCCTCATTGTAGCGTTCCTCTGCCCTGGTCCTGGGATTCCTCACTGGGGTCAATAGCTATGACAGGTTGGGGTAACCAGAGTCCCCTGATAGACACACACGGTGCCTCTGGAGTTGACCCGTCACATACAGGATGCTGCTATTCCGCAGGATGTAGGCGTCATGCACTGAGCCAGGGAACGTAGCATTTACCTGCGAGATGTACTGGTCTGCCAAACATACCATCTGTACATTCATGGAATGATAACTCTTCCGGTTCCTGTACACCTGTTCACTCTGTGGGGGGGGGGACCTAAGCCACATGGGTCCCATCAATGGCACCTATGATGTTAGGGATATGTCCCTAGGGCATAGAAGTCACCTTTAACTGTAGCCAAATCCTCCACCTGAGGGAAAACGATGTAGCTCCTCACGTGTTTCAGCAGGGCAGACAACACTCTGGACAACACGCTGAAAAACATAGGCTGGGACATCCCTGATGCCATGGCCACTGTTGTCTGAAATGACCCACTTTCTAGGAAATGGAGCACTGATAGCACCTGCACTTGAGGGGGGATTCCTGTGGGATGGCGGATTGGTGACATCAGGTCTGGCTCCAACTGGGTACACAGTTCGGCTCGGTCAAACCTGTAGGTGATGATTAAATGTCGCTCCTCCATTGTTAAAAGGTCCACCAGCGGTCAGTACACCGGAGTATTCCGCCATCTCCTCACATGTCCCAGCTGACGGTGCCTAGGAAGGACAACAGCGACCACAGAGTCAACAAATTCTGAGGTATGTACCCACAGCTACACAGAACACGACACAAAATACAAAAATCTTCCTGTATGTGTGTTGAGTCCAGGCCTAGGTATGTGTGACGCAGTTGAAAATGAAGCCATGTGGGCCCCTGAAATGGCGGCTGCCTGACCTCTAAAGTGGGACAATGGGATGTGAGATAACTGCGCTGGCGTTGTACACCGTCGCGGTAGGCGGTCAAAGACTGCGGCGCAATGCTGCATTGGTTAACATTGGACCCTATGGGTCCCAGGAGCCAATGACGAAGTGGGCCGGCGGTGATGATACGCACTGCCGCGGACGTGACCTCCATTTTCTATCTGTTCAATCACTCGATACCTGATCTTTGACAGGAGAGGACCTACACTTCAAGTGCTGCTGTGACCTCGGTCTGGAAGAGACAATGGCTGGTGCGTCTGGAGAAAGGGCCCCTGCCTTCACTGCACAGGAGTTGGAGAAGCTCATGGACGGTGTCCTCCCCCAGTACACGCTACTCTACGGTCCTCCAGACCAACAGGTAAGTACTCAGGGAGCACGTTGTATGGGCTATGCCTGGGTGGAGAGGGCTGGATGACAGTAGGAAGCGGGCAGAGTCCTGCGAGCATGTAGAAGTGTGATTGCATGTGCCACATGGCAAGGGCAGGGATGTGGGCCACTCACTTCAATGGTGCTGTTGTTAATGACTTATCTTCTTCCCCTGTACATGTCATGTAGGTCAGCGCCCACCAGAAGAAGGATATTTGGCGTGCCATCGCCAAGGACGTCCGGACCCTGGGGGTTCACCAGAGACGGAGCACCCACTGCCGTAAAAGATGGGAAGACATTCGCCGCTGGAGCAAGAAGACAGTGGAGGCTCAGCTGGGGATGGCCTCCCAACGTGGGAGGGGTGCCTGTCGAACCATGACCCCCCTGATGTTCCGGATCCTGGCGGTAGCCTACCCTGAGTTGGATGGGCGCATGAGGGAATCACAGCAGACACAAGGGGGTGAGTACACTCACATTCTCATGACTTTGCGCGCAGTGGAGAGGTCTGGGTGGGGGAGGAGGGCTGTGGGTTTCCCTAGGCCAGGGCGAGTTCCATAGGCTAGGCCCCTCCGGAATCCTTTTCATGTGCCACTCCACCCCACCTCTGTAGAGTGCCAAGTACAGGTATACATGCCCCTGTGTCATCTATGTGGGTAGATGACACTCATAGCCATGCAGGCCATATCCCAGGAATTGCATCTGTAGAGGCCAAGAGCACGGCGTAGTGCAGTGGGCTGCTGTGTCTGTATTGTCCGCCAACGGTAGCGGTAAGCCATGCACTCAACCTGTCTTTCTTCTGTTTCCCCACCCCTTTTTGTGCTCTCCCTGTTCTTTTGTGCATCAGCATCATCAGGCGGAGGTACAGTGGCACCAGAGCACGAGGGGGCTGCATCCCACATGGCCATGGAGGGCCACACCACGGACACAGAATACACCAGTGGGACGGAGGGCGAGGGGAGCTTTACGTCGTTCACCGGATCAGCAAACAGCGACACGGACTCGTCCTCCGATGGGAGCTCCCTTGTGGTGGCGGCACCATCTGTGCCCCCCACTTCTACAGGTACAGCCGCCACCCCCCCTACCAGCACCGCCCTCCCAGCAGCCCCTCAGCCTTCGCTCCGTGCCCGCTCATCCAGGAGGTTGGGCATCACCTTCGCCCCAGGCACCTCGGCCCCTGCCCCTGTCACCCCTGCTGCCCTCAGTGAGGAGGCCATTGACCTCCTCAGGTCACTCACTGTTGGGCAGTCTACCATTGTGAATGCCATCCAGGGTGTAGAAAGGGAGTTGCAACACACTAATGCATTCCTGGAGGTCATTCATTCTGGTCAGGCTGCCCATCATCGAACCCTGCAATCTCTGGCCTCAGCACTGATGGCAGCCATTGTCCCTGTGTCTAGCCTCCCCCTCCAACTTCCTCCACCCAGACCCAATCCTGTGTACCCCAGCCTATCCCAAGCACACCATCAGACCAACCTGCACACACCTCAACACACAAGGGCAGCTCAGGCAAACATAGGCACCACACATCCCACAGGCACTCACACAAGCATCACCCACATACAGACACAGCAACATCCACTGCCTCCACTGTGTCCCCCTCCTCGTCGTCTCCCTCCTCCCTCCCAGTGTCATCTACACTCTCACCTGCATGCACTACCACAACAGCCACTAGGACTCGCACCAGAACACCCAGCACCACACCCCGCTCACCTGCACTCACCACCCCCACTACCATTTACATGTCCCCTGTGTCCTCTCCCAGTGTGTCTGTGACACCCCCTCCCAAAGTACACAAACGCGGACACCCACACACCCAACATCCATCCACCTCACGACAGCCTCCAGAACCTGCACCTGCACCCAAATCATCTAAAGTTACACCTCCTGCAACCACCTCCTCTTCCTCCACTCCCAGACCCCCTCCAGCTACCCGTCCCAGTGTTCGTCAGAAACTTTTCCTAAGCAACCTTGACCTCTGTCCCGCCACCCCCACCCCTCCAATTCATAGGTCCCGTACTAGCACCTCAGCCAAAAAAAGTCCGGTACCAGTGGTGCGTGTTAGAGGTATGTGGAGTGCACCGGCCACCAGGGCAGCCAGTGTGATACGGAGCCAAAGCACTGCCAGTCCACCCCCTGTAAAGCACCAGAAGTTGGACAGTGCCCGACGGGAGAGGGTGAAGACTCCTGCCGGCAAAGCCACCCACAAGGGTCCCGGGGGAAGTGACGAGTCAGCTGTGACCCCTCCCAAGGTGGTGAAGGGGCAGAAGAAGTCTCCAAAGTCTGGTAAGAGCAGCACGGCGGAGAAGGCCGCTATCCTCCCCGCTGGCCAGGACGCCACCGCCAGCCCCATCGTCACAGGTCTGGAGACCACCACCAGAGTCAGTGCCCTTGAGGGCAGCACTATCGTAACTGGTCTGGAGACCACCGCCAGAGTCAGTGCCCTGGAGGGCAGCACTATCGTCACTGGTCCGGAGACCACCGCCAGAGTCAGTGCCCTGGAGGGCAGAACTATCGGCAGCAGTATTGTCACTGGTCCGGAGACCACCGCCAGAGTCAGTGCCCTGGAGGGCAGCACTATTGTCACCGGTCTGGAGACCACCGCCAGCGTCAGTGCCCTGGAGGACCCCGGCACCCACAGCCCCGCTGGGCACTGAGGGACCGTCATGCCACACACCGCTGCACAGGTCACAGACAGCAAAGTCAAGCACCGCTGAACAGGGCAAAGACCGCCATTGCAAGCACCACTGAACAGGGCAAGCACCACCATGGCAAGCACCGCTGAACAGGGCAAGCACCGCTGAACAGGTCAGAAACTGCAAAGTCAAACTCCACTGAACAGGGCAAAGACCGCCATGGCAAGCACTGCTGAACAGGGCAAGCACCGCCAACTCAAGCATCGTTAGCCCATGTGCGGCTGGGACAGTGACGGAACTGGGACCATCACGAGGAGCGTGATGCACTCTGGGCACCAGTCCCCCTCCAGAACCAGTGGAGAACAGCATCCACTACCTCTGTCCTTCACAGGATGAAGCACTCTGGGCACCAGTCCCCCTCCAGAACCAGTGGAGAACAGCATCCACTACCTCTGTCCTTCACAGGATGAAGCACTCTGGGCACCAGTCCCCCTCCAGAACCAGTGGATACTGTTATCCACTTGAGAGACTGTGGCTTTGCACTCCCCAGGATTGATCAGTGGGCAACCCACCCACTGTAGAGACTTGAGAGACTGTGGCTTTGCACTCCCCAGGATTGATCAGTGGGCAAACCACCCACTGTAGAGACTTGAGAATCTGTGGCTTTGCACTCCCCAGGATTGATCAGTGGGCAAACCACCCACTGTTGAGACTTGAGGGACTGTGGCTTTGCACTCCCCAGGATGGTACAGTGGGCAAACCGCCCACTGTAGAGACTTAAAAGACTGTGGCTTTGCACTCCCCAGGATACATCAATGGGCATGGAGCCCCGTCGTGGATCTGGCTTTACACTCATCCGGCTGAGGTGCCCCCCCTTCTCTTCCCCCTGAGGTGCTTGTTGTATTACTATCTGATGCCCCTGCAGTGTTCTCTCCGTTTCTGGACAGGTATCTAGTGTGTACCTCGCCCATGCATTTTGGGCCCAGTGGTCCACGTACATTGAATTGTGCATACCTGCACTACTAATCATGATGTATATATTTGGAATGTGTATATATTTCTGTATATATGAGCTTACTGTATTTTTATTCATTACAATAGTTATACTGATTCCCTTTTGTCTTTGCATTCTTCCGGGGGGGTTGTGGGTTGTTACTCTGATGTTTGGATATACATTGGTGTGTGTGTTTTAGTGTCCGAGGTTCTGGTGGGGGTGGGGGTGTTGCGTGTGTGTGTCTGTGACTTTTGTCTCCCCCCTCCCCTATGTCGTAGGTGCAGTACTCACTGTTGTCTTCGGCGCTGCCGTTGCTGATGTTCGTAGAGGAGCAGGAAGACAAGCGCAGGGAGTATTTGGAGTTCGGGCTCCATGGTGCCCTCCTTCCTCGTGGAGTGTGTAGAGGTGAGCGTTTTCCCATTGCAAAAGCTGTTTCTGCCGTGTTTTTATCCACTGTGAATCCGCCCCGGAAAAGGTGGCGGATTGGCCTGTTGTAATACTGTGGGCGGTACTTTGTCTTCTGCCTGTCTGTTGGCGGTGACCGCCGCGCTGCATGTCTGTACCGCTGTGGTGGTCGGCGTGTTAAAGTGGCTGTCTATGTTGGCGGTTTCCGCCACGGTCATAATTCCCTTTTTTTCTCTGCCGGCCTGTTTGCGGTATTTACCGCAGCTTTAACACCGTCCGCCAGGGTTGTAATGACCACCTACATTTGATATTTAGGTTAGCTGTCTATTGCCTTTAAAGTGGAGTTAGACATTGCAGTTGAGACATTGCAGAGATGTCTGTGTTTTTTCCAAGCTCTGTTTTTCCACAAGATGGACCAAGCTGTTTTCTTCACACCAGACATTAGCTGATAAGAGCACATAGATTTTGTGTTTACCTCGCAATCCAGTCTGAGAGCGGAATGGCTCAAGAGAACTGGCCATTCTCCAAGGTTGTTCAAATCTCACACTGAGTTTGCTTTTAAGGATGACTCTGGGCTACAGTGAGTTTGATTCGAATCTGCTTGACGTCAGGCTGGAGCTAGACATCAGTTGCCAGTCTCCCGTTTGGGTAGATAATCTCTTTCTCGCAGTTAACCGGAGTCATCAACTTGCAGACCCCAGAAAGATGAAGCTGAAGATAGGCCCTACTTGCCCATACGGTGATTAATTTTGACTTTTATGATTTGCTTTGCCATTATATTATGCTATAATCATATATATTTGCTGTGTACATTGCAACTGAGAAGTACTGTGATATATTTTGCTTTCATTGCTGCGACTACTCTTTTAAACGTGTGCTTGAAATCTACTAATTTTGTCTCTCAAGAACTTGTGGGTGGGGGAGAATTAACAACAATAAAGGTCTTCTTTGAACTCAGAAGTGCATTCCAGAGAGGTTCTGTAAGCTCCGATAGGAGATATGTAGGAAAGCAGAACAGATCTCGATATGCTTTTCATTTTGGCAGTATCCAGTTTATGAGAAACAAATACCCTACCCAAAACAAAAGATTGATAAAAAAACCTACAGATCTTCAAGAAAAGAAAGAACAGAAAGACAATATAGATAGAGGAAGGAAGAAGAAAGATGAAAATAACAGTGACATATCATGTTATCAATTGCAAAACAGTTCAGTGGTCAACTGCTATGCAAATGTAGTTCTCAATGCACTATACCGTTTACCCCATTTTGAACACAAGATGGATATGAGAATGCGTTCAGCACTATATAATTTGCTGCAATGTTTAATAACTGACAAGAGTTTAGAACACTCAGCTTCAAGCATCGTTATCTTTTAGATGTATTCACTTAATCTTTGATGTTTACTCTGCATAGTCAGCAAGGCGCACAATAATTTGTTATGGTGCTGCTTGGAGGTTTAGAAGAACAAGCAAATATTGATGATATTTTTGGACTCAGTTACAAATGGAATCATGAGTATGAAGACTGCCCTTTTACATCCAGCACTAACATCCACTCTGAAAGATTTATATACCTAACTTTACCTGATTGCAAAACTATAGATTTTGACAAACTGCACAGAAATGCTAACCAAAATATGACCTGCCCAAACTGTAGATCTGAACTTCTTTCTACACTATATCTACAAACAATAGGAGAATATAAAATAGTAATGCTACGACAGTACAGACCAGATGGTACAAAACTGGAAAGTCGAATTACAAACGTGAAAGCTGGACAAATATTACTTTCAGGAAGAAGTTTTACAACTTTGGCTATCATGTTCCAGGAAGGAGTTACTACAACATCTGGAAACTACACTGTATATTTAAGAAACAAAAGTGGATGGACAGAATGTAACAACATCAACCTAACATACAAACAAAAGCTTCCATTCAAACTACCTAACTCATACTGTATCTTCTATTTCTTCAACCAAAGTTCTGAGGAAAAATTATGAACAATAAAATGGGATGCTTATGGCTTGATTTAAGAAAAGTGGTGCTGCACCCAGTGCAGCATCATTTTTCTTGCACTCCTTATTATACCCCCAATGCCACCATGTGTGCGCCGTATCTAAGATACAGCCCACCATGGCAGTAATTACGGAAACTAGAGTCAAAATATTTGACACTAATACCGGAGCTTTGCAGGACTAGTGTCAAAAATGTTGACTCTAATCCTGCAAAGTACATTGAGACCCATTGTAAGCAACAGTGTGCCTCCTTTTAACACCTGCAGTGAGAAGCTGTTAAAAGTGCTAAAAGAAATGACACAAAGAAATCTCTTAGATGTTTTTGCCCCATTTCTTCGGTCCCCCTAACGTGTCACAAAGCGTTACAAAGTGGCACAATTTATGCATTGCACCACTTTGTAAATATGGCGTGGTGTTTTTGGCCATATAACACACGTTAGCATCAAACAAATTATGCTAATGTGTCAGTGGATGGAGCTAGGCCCTCTTAAATCTGGGCCTTAGTATCTACTACTTCCTTCGTATAATGTTTAGATATTATTCGGCCTATTAAGGGTAATAATTTTTAAATACATCATTAAAACTGGAAAGTCCTGGCAATATACTACAGGAAAGTTAATACATCAAAGTCGTACACGGCTTTATAAATAAACTGTAAAACTACAAGAATATACTGAAATTACAGAATCTCAAAGTTGGAACATTAAAATTTCTTCAACAATGGAAAGTAGCCCCCTTTTGTTTCTGCGACGTACATTATTGATTCATATTCATGGAAAGCCTACAGATTGAAATATGATATATATATGGATTATGAACACCTTGTACATCATTTGGCCTAGCAAGGAAGATGTTTTCTGTAAAGAACTCTAAATTTGAAAAACATTTGTTATTTATTGGTGATACTGTTCTAGATATTGGTGCTCATGAATAACATTAAAATCAAATTCTTTACACTATTATACTTACTAAAGGACAAACCATCTAGTATAAGAAATGTAGTGAGTGCAATGCATAGTGGCACTTATTTGCAGTGAAGCACTGTGCATATTTGTTTTTTTTTACAATCCATTGATTGTTTTTTCCCCAACTGTTCAAAGATGAAGCTTTATACAAACCATCATTGTACGGTGAAGAAGTATAAAAGCTGAGAACAGTGAAAACATGTAATTGATATATTCAGTCATTGTATTTATACCTAATAGAAATGCCTCAACATTATTATGTTTTTTAGCTAAAAAATTAAATTCTAACATATATTTCTCTTTTTTTTTCCTAACAGTTGTTCCAGTTCATCACTGCAATGTATCAGAAAAGACATATTCAAGCACATTAATATTGCTGAGAGATACCATCTAGACAGTTTTTAAACAAACAACTACCTGTACTAAAACTTTGTTTTTTCTACCTATTTATTGTAAAAATATTTTAATTATTCCAATGGTGTTTGAGATAAGTAACTATAAAGGAACCGTACAAATAATGTTATATAAAGAGTCATAGAAGTATTAAGATAACCATATCCCATGCATTCATTCACTCAGTCGCTCACCTATGTACTCTGTCAATGTTATATATAATACACGTATATTAACTGAGAAATTAATAAATATCCTCATGTACAGAAGACGTCATGCATGCCAACTAATTTTTTACCTTACTCACTTATTTAGCACTCATGCATTCAATCACTTACCCACAGAAGCAGTAACACACTCATTCAATCACCTATGCACTCATACAGATGTTCATGCAGTCAGTAGTTGTGCATTATTCATACCCACATCCATTAACACATATGCCATCAGTACATCCATACATTGATATATACAGCTGTGCTGCACAGACAGTTACCAACACAGCACTCACACAAACTCATGCTCAACTCATACACTCATTCACTCATTCATATGTCGACTCATCTACTCACACAAACCTCTAAAAAACCTCTCACACTCTCACTTACTCATACAAGCTGTCATACTCAATTACACACAATTGATACATTCACTTATTCATCTATACAAACACTGATACTCAATCACGTATGCACCATGTTGGAAATGGGTCATTGGTAAGGGCACGTAAGTATCTACACTTAGCAATAGGCCACTAACCTCCACTTAGGTCCAGTTAGGTCTCAGTAAATTAAACCCAGCTCAACCCTTGGTAGCTTGGCAACGAGCAACAAGGCTTAATTTAGGAGACAGAGTGTAAAGCATTCAAATATCACAAAGCAGTAAGTAAATAAAACACAGGAAACAGTTTAAGAATCCAAAATCAATTTATCAAAATAGGAAATATTTTTATCTTTAAAATGACAACAAAATTAATAAAATCGGATAAGGGGAGCCAGAGATATGATTTTGTAAAGAAGTAATGCTTTCTAACGCATAGAAGCAATTAGCGCTCAAAGGGTTCAAAAAGATCACACTGGAAAGGAACAAAGTCCAGAGCTCAGGCCACCCACGAGGTAACACTGTCACACTTACTTTCAGAAGTGTTTGATTCAGGAAAGTGGTCCACAGCACCAGCCAAGGGTTCAGAGGCTATGGTGTGCCTCTTGGGGTCTGGGTCAACAGCTCCTACAATGCACCTCTTCAACTTATGGAGTTGCTCCAAACGTCTCTAAACTTCTGGATCTTCTTCCAGAGGTCCTTGTTGTGTCCTTGGAGTGTCCACAATGTCATCCAAGGTTCCAGAAGCTGTGAGTTGCTCCTTGGGAGTTGGGACTGCAATTCCCAGAATGCACCTGGTCAGAATCCTCAAATGGCCACAGGATGTTGGTCAGCTGGGCTCTGCTTGCAAGACGTGATGCAGGTGACTCTGGACAGCTCCCTTGTACCTGTAGCAAACAGGGAGTCCCTCCTTGAACCAGTTTAAGCCAGGCAAAGACGTTCTTGTGGTGAAGCCCAAGTGTGCAGCTGGTGCACTCCTTTAGAGTGCAGTGTCCAGGTGCAGGTCAGGGGTCCAGCAGGGCAGTCCTTCTTCTTCTGTAGTTCTTCCTGATAGGGGTCTGGTAGGAAACTGAGGTGTGGGTGCAAGTCTGCCAGTTTCATCCCTGCTCCTGGGTGAAAAACAGGGAGATCCTGGTTCTCAAATCAGGTGCAGGGTCCTTCTCCCTGTGATGACCACTTCCTGGGAACTGTGACAAAAATCAATCCCAGGGAGCAACATTCCTCAAAAATCCATCATGGGTGAAAGTGATTTTTAGAGGCTACATCTGGCTGAGCCCACACACTAGTGTGGCTAAAAATCCTAAACACACTCCTCTCCTGCCCTCATCTAATCTAATCAAGGGGGCACCTAATTGTCTGGGTTTGCAGGATGTGAGGGTGTTGCTGGGTTGCTCCAAATGTCCTTCCCTGCCTTTGAAGACCAGTTTGGCAGACCTCCCACTTCCTGCTTTACTATCTGCTGAGGGGAGATCTCCTCCCCGAGGCACATCTCTTTGTGTGGAGCCAGGCCACTTCACACCTCATCAAGGCAGCCTGGCCAGGCTGCCAGGGGCTGGCCACTCAGAGCACAACAGCAAAAACACTGCATGGCTGAAGTTGGCAACTTTTCAAAGTTTAAAACTTTTTACCTGAACAAGTTATATTAAATCCAACAACTGGACGTTGTGGGATTTATTATAACAATTAATTTGAAACCAAACTTCTGATATATGTTACTTAAGGCGACTTTTAAAATTAAAATAAAGTCTCCCCATTCTAGCCTATGGAGGCCATTCACTACAATGAGGGAAAAACAAATGTGGCTGTTTTACCTTACCAGGGCTTATAAAACTATTCTTATAACGTCCCTGCTTATAGTTACTTGGCAAACAGCCCTAGGGGCACATAGGGCACACCTTAGGGGTGACTAATATGTTAAGATAAGGTAGTTTAAGACTTTGGAACTACTTTTAATTCCAAAGTCGAATTTGCATGTAACTTTAATTCAGAAGCAGCCAGCAAGGCAGGCCTGCCTTTAAAATGCCACTGGGCACCTCAGCAGTGCACCCTGCACTACCTATGCTGGGGTCCCTAAACCTCCATGCCCTACCATATACTAGGAACTTATAGGTAGGTTGACTTAGACAATTATAATTAGCCTAATTTACATACTGATTTTACACAGAACACAGGCCCTGGGACTGGTTAGCATTACTCAGGGCACCCTCAGAATCAGGAAAACACCAGCAAAAAGTGGGAAATGGGGGCAAAAAGTTAGGGGGCCTCTGCAATCAGCCTTGTTCTCTCACACACCACTTATGCACTCACTCACTTATCCATACATACAATCATACACACAATGAGTCACCCATGCACCATTTGTACTCTCATCTAATCCTCCAAACACCATCATAGATTCATTAACTGACACATACAGCACTCTTGCAGAGACTTACACACCCATATAGCACATATGTAATCACTGCCTCACCCATGCAGCACTCATGCACTCACTCTCAGTCATTTGAACATTTACACATTCAGTCAATCTTCCAGAAACTACTCATGCCCTATCTCAGTTATACATACATTCACTCATACACTCAATCACCAATACACTACTAACCTGTTCACTCAATAACGCATACAAACACTCATGCACTCATTCAATCACACATATACCACATATGCACTCAATTATTGAGTCATACATGCCATTATACACTCAGTCAAGCAATCATGGATCAGTCATGCACTCACCCAGCTTTACCTTCAGTCATACATACATTGACTCACACATGCACCATACATACCATCAGCCACTCACCCATTTACCACCTATACATTTCTCCACTAACATATACATCAGTCTTCAACACTGCCATACACTCATTTAACACGTATGCATTCACTGTCTCACCTATGCAACTCTCATCCACACAGCCATATGCTCACTCATCCACCAACTCAATGTGCAACATAACCACTCACACACTCTCTTACTTTTACATATAACCACTCACACACTGAGATAATCACTCATACTCCACTTATCCATTCACTCATTCAGCCATACAAACACTCATACTGTCAATCACCCATGCAACACTTATGCACTCACTCAATCACACACTCATTCTCTTAGTCAATCACCCATTCACCATTCATGCACTCAGCCATTCGTACATGCACTGATAGACACAGAAAGTTTCCCATGCACCATTCATACCTTGAACTATAAACCATCCATACATTCATTGACTATCATATGGAATACTCATGCAGAGTCTCACACACCTGTATACCACTCATACACTCACTATCTTACCTATGCAGCACTCATACACTCATTGAATCAGCCATATCTGAACTAATCCACTTACCCAATCTACTAATAATCACTCACACACTCTCATACTTGTAACCACTTTCACTTATTCTGTCAGTTAATCACCTTTGCAACAGTTATATACTCACTCTTTCTCTCATACTCTCATCCATCCACTCTCTCAATCAGCCATGCACTCATGCATACAGTGAGTAACCCTTGCACCATCCTTACCCTCACTGGCTCACCTATACACCATCCATATATTCATTCACCGATGCATACAACACACATGCACTCCCTCATCTATACAGTACTCATACACTAACAGTCTCACCAATGCAGTTCCATACACTCACTCTCTCTTCCACGTGCATTCACAAATTCTCGAAATCTCCCAAAAACTACTCACTCCCTACGTCACTTATCCATACAAACACGCTTACACTCAAAGAATCACTGACACACCACTACACCATTCACTCACTCATCCATACAATCATGCACTTATTTAATCAGATATGTACTACTTATACCTTAACTCATTCACTCATGACGCACTATTGCACTCACTCAATTACACATGCACAACTCATGCACTTGTTAACTTATCCATATATGCACCCTTTCACAATTCATGCACTCACTCATCTATAGTCCTCTGATATAGTTCTTTACCAATATACACACATACAATTTTGATTTCAGGAAAAGTTTTTTTTGGGGGGGGAGATGATTTTCCATATTTTTTAATGCTTTTGTAACGTTTCATTTTTTTCCCTTTTGTTTGATACCAAACAGGCAATTTTAAATTCTAAAAAGTAAATCAAGCAGAAATAAAATACTGTAAGTTGCAAAAAAAACCTTCTTAATATGAAATTAGCATTTGTGCAGCTTTGCTGCAAGATGGAGTAGTTTAACAAACTGTTCTCCAGTAGATACAATCGTCTTACAATCCATGCAGTACATGGCCATTGGACTAAATTATGCAGCAACATCTTCTATCTGAGTGTCCACTTCAGCAGAAATTGTTTTGCCTGTTGTAGCTTCTGTTTCTCCTCCAAGTTCTTTTTGTTTCCTGGCTCTTCTCAGCTGGTTGCCATGATATGTTTTTAAATGGTACAACATTGAACCATATGAATATTTATTCTTGGTTCCTCTTGACAACAGTTTGTCACGAAGAAAGCATTTAACAAGTTTTGCCATAGTTTTAGATTCTCCACTAGGGATTGTGAAGAAATCCCAAGCTACACTAGCTTTGCGACTAAAAGGTCTTTCTTCTGCAGAGTCTTCTTTTTCCACCTCTTCAACCTCTTGTTGATGCTGTAAATGTCGAGTCATTTCATCGTCTGTTCCTCCTGTTGCTATGTTTCAGGGAAGTTTGCTGTGAAAAATACTAATTCAAAAAATGTCCCCTCTATCTCACCTTCTTCCTTCTTCAGGTGTGAGCTGTAGAAAACAATAGAACCTTCCTATACAATGAAATGGGAAGGGTGCCTCTGGAAGTAATTGAAAACTCTATTATCCAATCATATCAGTCAATTTTAGGCCACAAGATATCCGTAATTACGAACATAATTGCGACGTTCAAAAAATGAAAGAAAAGGTTTTAGCTATAAAGTAAGTTCAGTTCTAGAACTTAGGAAACTATGGGCCAGATGTAGCAAACTTTTGCGAGTCGCAAATGGCCCGAATCGCTATTTGCGACTATGCAAAATCGGAAATGGGATTCAAAAACCCCATTTCCGACTTGCAAAAAACGATGCGAGCCGTTTGCGACTCGCAAAATTTGCGACCCCATTTTGCGTCCCGCAATTAGCAAGTCGCATTTTGCGAGTCGCAAAGCTTATGCAATTGCAACTCGCAAATTGCGACTAGTCGCAAAAAGCCCATTTTGCACTTGCAATTTACCACTAACTCAGAGCAGGTGGTAAACATAACCAAAGTATAAAAGGCGACCCAGAAAGCATCTGGGTTACTCAAGATGGCGGAGATATACCTGATAGCAGTGAGGAGGAGAGTCCACGCCGCACAGCAGAGGAGGAGGAGGGGCCACAGACAGGAGAAGATATATAGAACAAGGCAGACTCTTTTTCAGCAAACTGAGGAAGAGATATACGATAAATATCGCCTTAGCAGCGCAGCCATACTAGAATTAATTGATTTACTGAAACCACAGCTAGAACACCAGACTCTGCGTGGCTGCGCCATCCCTACGCATGTGCAAGTGCTATGCTCACTGCACCTCTTGGCCTCAGGGAGCTATCAGGGGGTCATTGCTGTGGCAGGTGGGGTATCCCAAAGTGCAGTGTCAAGGTTCCTCAGGGCCTTCCTAGATGCCTTAGTCACACACATGTCTCACTTCATATACCTACCAAGGAATGAGGCAGAAATAAACAGCACCAAGCTGGACTTTTACAGGATTGCAAACTTTCCCCGTGTCATAGGATGTGTAGATGGGACACATATTCAAATATGCCCCCCTGGAACATCTTTTCCGCAACAGAAAGTGTACCCACTCACTGAATATTCAGGTTGTTTGTGACGCCCATTATGTCATCACTGACATTGTAGCTAAGTTTCCAGGCAGTACCCATGACTCATATATTTTTAGGCATAGTGGGATACATCAACGCCTGGAACGTGGGGAATTTGGAGACGGATACCTCCTAGGTAGAGCTACAGACACCTTGCAGATATACACACAGGTCACTGTGCACACCAACCAGGACTTCCTAACAGTGTACTTTTTGTGCCCAACAGGTGACAGTGCATATGCTCTAAGGCCATGGATCATGACTCCGTTTTTAACACCCAGCAATGAATGTGAGAGGCGATACAACAATGCACATAAGAGGACCAGAAACCTTATCGAGCGCACCTTTGGACTCCTGAAATCAAGATTCAGATGCCTCCACCGCAGTGGGGGTGTCCTCCAGTATACCCCCATTACAGCATTCAAAATTGTGGTCGCATGCGCCATCCTCCACAACATAGCCACCCGACGTGGGCTACCTCTCACCCCTGCAGACCCAGATCCTGATGATGAAGAGCAAGAGCAACCACATCGCCATCATGGGGATCGGAGTATAGCTAATCAAGGCAGACTGAGACGGGAACACATTGCAAGCCAATACTTTGGAAGGTACGTGTCAACTCCAACCATACTCACCTATTGACCAAAAACACCATTTGTTAAATGGAACAAAAAAACTATTTAATTAGTGCAGAAATAGAACTATATACAAGTAATGAATGTTCATGGGCATGAAAATGCAAACCAGGCATGTGGCACATTGACGTCATGTGCCACTTCAACAGGACCAGGGTAATCTCTATGTCCTTCTGCGCCTCCTGCCAGCCTGGCTGGTCCCTGGTGCTTCTGCTGTGCTCTGCCTGGTACTCCTGAGCACCCTATTGTCAGTGGCAGAGACACTGCTCACTGTAGAGCCCTCCTCACTGTCCTGGGGTGTTTCCCCTGTGCCCCTGGACAGATGCCGTGCCTCCATTAAGTCTATGACGTGGGTGAGACGTCCCAGGCCCCTAGCCGCATCCCCTGCGAAATGGCCCATTTCGACCTGGAGACCTACTGTCCTCCTCGACAGGCCTGTGGTGTTCATCGCCAGCCTGCCGATGGATGTGGCCATCCTGTCTAGTCTGTGCAGGAGCTGACGGTCCCTGCGCCGCCCAAACTCGGCCTGGGCCAGTAGTCCTGCCGGCAGTTCCCTCATGGCTAGGGCAAGGTCCCCAGTGTTTGTCACTATCATGTCCATCCTGGAGTTCAGTTGCTGCATGCTGGCCTCGTTAGTGAGCACGAAGCGGTGCAGCAGCCCACTAATCCTCCCTAAAATGTTATTTTGTAGGCACTGACCACGCAGCAGCTGTGCCTCACTGGTGCTGGGAGGTAGTTTGCCGGATGCAGACTGCAGCCCTGATGTCCTGGACCTGCGTCGCCTGCGCAGCGGTGGCTGCCCTGTGTGTTCAAATGTCTCACTCCTGCCTGTTGCTGGCGCAGCCTCTTGGGACACAGTTGCAGCAGGTGTGGATATTGCAGGGATGATGTTGGCTGTGCAGGTGGGAGTGCTGGCGGGTCCTGAGGTGTCCTCATGGGGCTGGCTGATTTGAGTTGTGGTGGTGTCTTGTGGGAGACCTGTGGGGCATGGGGAACAGACTGTCAGTGTCTACTATCTGTTGCACACTTCCTAATAAACAATTGCCTATGAACTGCCTACTTGACTACATTTCCCATAATGCATCATTCTGGTGTTTGCTACCCTGAAATGGAGCTATCTTGGTTGAGCATGCCCCTGTGTACATGGTGGGTGGGGGTATGGCATTGATAGGGGTACAGGCATGTCACATGGTACTCACCGGTTGATGTGCTGGGCTCTGAGGTGTCCAGGTCCCCAAATCCTGATACTGCCTCCTGCTCCAGGGTTTCCTCCACCCTTTCTTCCAGGGGTGTGGGTGGTGGCACTGACGATGGTCCCCCTTCCTGTGCCTCTCATCTCCTGGAGCCTTTCAGCCACCCTCTCCTTCGTCCGGGAGCGGAGGTCATACCACCTTTTTTTGATGTCATCAATACTCCTGTGGCTCACCCCCAGGGAATTGATTTTGTCCTGGATGTCCTGCCACAGTTGTCTCTTGGTGGCTTCTGGCACATTTCGTCTGTCAGCACCTCCAGCTCCCTCTCTGAGAACTTCAGTTTTCTCTTCCTTGGAGTTCCTTCCATGGCAGGTGCTGTTTCTCCTGTGTGCAGTTCAGCAGTTATAAAAGGGTGTGGTCCTCCCTCCTCCCAGGTGTATTAGTAAACTTCCTGGCTGTGATGTCATCATCATGTGCCAGGAAGTGTTTCCAGAGTGTTCTGGAGTGGTTTCTGGAGTGTTCTGCAGCACCTGTAAGCAATTAACAAGCTAATCGCAATTTGCGACACCCACTCGCAAATTGCGAGTTCGTTTTTTGCACGGTCGCAAAAAGCGACCTCGCAATCGGCGGACTCGCTCACTTCGTTGCGACTCCGGGTGCGAGTCGCTATTTCGGCCCTGTTATTTTACCTGCATTTCGATTAGCGACTCGCATTTTGCGAGTCGTATCAACTCGCAAATTGCGAGTCAAAATTTTTTTGTTTCCTACATCTGGCCCTATATTACTAAACCCCTGCTACCAAGCAGTACCTCTAATACTTCTATGCACATTTCCTACATTGTTTAGGTAGTATGCAGTATTCTCAAATAATGACGTCACAGAGGCTACTGCACTGTATGTCTCCAAAGAAACAGGACAAAAGGTGTATTTATATCCAACCATCAATACAAAAAAACCTTCAAAAACTCTTGAAAGCAGAACAAGTTCAAATATTCAATCCGTACCATAAATATGTATGACATTTTTTTATATCTGTGCAGTCATCGCTATAAACAATGGAATCGCGGTTTCAACATTTAGCACAAAATTGATAAACAAAATACTAGAATAAAACTTTGTTTCAGAGGCAAAACCCAAGGTGTTTCACAAAAGAATTAGAAGCAGGACTACAATTTTATTTCGCATATGTGCATACAGTAATAATACTCAATAGTAAACATTTACAGATCAAGTGCTAAGAACATAAACAAATTACAACTTTTAAAGGCAGTATAACGTCTGTTAATGAAACTGTTTTCTACTAACACCTGAGAAATATTGCAGGTTTCTAAAACACGCAGAATCAGTTTCCACCATTTTCGGATAAGCCTATAAAAAATCCTACAGTGCCTACATTTCCTAAAATGTTCAAAGACTCTAGGTAAAAACTTAAACTGTATTACAAAATTCAGGTCACCTGGTCGCTCTAAATATCTTTAATAGCTGTTTATAAGTTCTTAAATAAGTATTTATAAATATGGCCATAAAAGAAAGGCACAAACACCCTGTTTCTGTTAAAATTTGCTTTCTTACTAGCTTTTTGCATTTTTTTACACAAAGAAACTGTATACACTAAGGGGGTCATTATGAACACGGCGGGAGTCCCTGCCGTGTTCATGTTGCCGGTCTAAACACAGACTGCCAGCCTGTTGAAGACCCCACCGGCCCAATAATAAACATTCCACTGGGCCATTGGGCAGAAACACTGCTTCCGCCAGCCGGCCAAGCAGATGGAGCCATCGTCAATGCCGCAGTGCAGCGGGTGCAGCAGCACCTGCCGCCCATATCACTGCCCATAAATCAGGCAGTGACCTGCCTGACAGGGCTGTGCACGGGGGCCCCTACACTGCCCATGCCAAGTGCAAGGGAAGTGCAGGGGTCCCAAAGGGGGCCCCCGGAGCAACGCTTCTGCCAGCCTTTCCCTGATGGGGGAAACCACCAGGGAAAGGCTGGAGGGACACAGGTTTTTTTATCCGGAAGGCAGCCCTGCTTGCAGCGCTACCCTGTCAGATAGAGAACTCCACCATCATCAGGCTGCTTGGTGGTGGTAGCCTGGTGGTGGCAGAGGGCCCCCAGTGGCAGTCCCCCAGTGTTCATAATATGGCGGTCTAGACCGACATGCCGGTGGCGGTAATTTACACCACCGCAGATATGGCGGTCTGGGTCACCATGTTCATAATGAGGGCCTAATTATAGTATCACCACATTCACCCTATAAATAATAAAGTATGTAAACATTACTATAAATGTAAAATTAAAGGAACTTGTAATTAAGCACCAAGTAACAATAAACAGTGTCAGAAACATATACTTCTATGTATAAAAGTGTATCTTATATATTTTAGTATATCTCAAAGTGACAGCAACATCAGCCTAGTATCTTAAAAAATTATGTTTATCAAAAACCTTAGAAATCCACTGAAAAAAACAGTGGTTACAGGGACGTTATAGTTAGGAAAAATAATTTTAAAAAACATAGAAATTCATTGAAGAAACCAAAGGTTACAGGGACACTATAGATAGGACCTGAATTTACTTTCATAAAACAGAAAAAGTAAGCAGTTATAGTTAAATTAACTAACTATAACTTACGTCCCTGTAATGCACTGCTTATAATTTCACATATTACATCACTCATGACATAGGCTCTCATCATAACCCTGATGGTCTACCGACCGCCAGGGCCACACTGGTGGTTTCACCGCCAACGGGCTGGAGCTGAAGACCACCACATAATGTTTGTGGCGGGTTGGCCTCTGCCAACCTGCCACATCCCTGCCTGTCCCGCCAGGGCAGTTGGACTCACTGGGCCGGGGATCAGCATCTCCGACCCGGCAAGTCCAATGAAGACCACTTGTGATATTTGGAGCCGGCTTTCCACTAGGGTTTCTGAGGCGTTAGCACTGCCACAAAAACCCTTGCAGAAAGGCTACCGGTGACAGAAAATGTATTTCTTGTCACTGGCAGACTACTCCCCCACCCACGCCCCAGCAAGCCCAATACCCCCAACTCCTACCAGAATGGTGCCCCTGTTCTCCACTTCTAGTGCAGTGCGCCCACCTCTTCTAGCGCAGCACCATCCATCCCCTACCCCCTGTCCCCATCCCCCAGTCCCGGCCCCTACATGTACACATACAGACACCCAAACACACTCTGCATACACTCATTCACGCACCTCGCATACACTTATACACCTATACTGAAATATATGCATTCACTCACAAGCATCCATATACTCACATACATCCATACATACATACACTCACCCCAGCATTTATACATGCATACACTCACTTCAACATTCATACATGCTCTCACCTCAACATTCATACATGCAATCAACCACGCATACACACATACATTCACACACGCATACACATTCAATACATGCATACACACATTCATTTAACACACACATACACACACTCATATACACATGCATACACACACGCATTCCATACACTCATAAACACACACGCTTGCACGCATGCATACCCACACACATTCCCATTGATATGCACATATGCACACACAATAACCGAAACCCTCCCAACCTCTCCCATATTGGACGATCGACTTACCTTGTCCGGCAAGGAGGTCGTCCGGCAGGGAACGGGTGCTTCCACTGCCAGTAGCGCCAAGCCATCAGGACACCACCAAGCAGTATTACTTCTCATAATACGGCTGGTTGAGTCCCTTTGACAGGGTTGGGCTGGTGGTTGAATCACCCATGCGCCTCCGACTGCCAGCACGACTACAGGAGGATTTTCACCCAAAATGTTGGGGAAATCCTTCAGTACTCATGATCTGCTGGGCGGTAAAAGACCGCCAAAGTCAAAATGAGGGCCGTAGTCGGTGACATCACTGATGACATCACTGATGACATCTCAAATGACATCACTGATAACGTCATCTACATAACCACTCACAAACTCAATCATACTCTTACAAAATTCACATAGATCACCACACATCCATATAATAACATTCATTGACAGAGCATTATACCTACTGCCACACACCTACTCCCTCACTCACACAACACTAAAATATTGACTCACTCAGGCATACATAACTAACTATGCCATCACCACACTTGTACAACCAATCACACACCCACCCACATCCCAGTACACCATAGAAACAACCACTCACTCACCCATATATAACTCACAAATCTAGTATAAAGTACATATAACTATAGACACATCCACTCACTCTCACACACCTCAAAAAAGACATTCATGAACTCACTCATACAGACAGTTACACAACCACTTACCCATTAATACAAAGACTTACGCACTGAAACAATCACCAATGCAATAACTCCTGCTCTCACTCATTAATACATACTGACACTCACTCACCCACACTCAACCACTTATAGTCTCACTATTTTACGAATACATTTACTCACACATCCACTCACTCTCACAAAGACTCATTGATACAACACTCACTTTGGAGAACAGCAGCTCAAAGATAAAATCAGTCACTGATACATACACTAAATCACCCACTAACTGACTAAAAAAGATTATAACAGCTGCAAAGTCCTCCCTCACACATATACATAATGACCCATAGATCCACTAACCGACCATTTTTTGTTAGGTGTATACCTTGTCTCACACACACACACACACTCACACTTACTGTACCACACAAGAAGTAACAGAATCACTTTCCTGTTTATACAGGCACTTCTAAAGGCATTCACTCATCTATGGTCTCAATAACAGAGAGAGTTACACACTAACACAGTTGCTGAAAGATACAGGCTGTACTGTAAATAAACACACCTATTTTCTCAGTTATTCAGCTACTCAGATACCCACTCACTGTACCAAAATAGACTATCACACAGACACTTTCTTGTATATACACCTAGTAAAACATCTACTTATGATTCTACACAGAACCTAACTCACCAATTCAAACACACACACTGTGGTCAGTGATGTCATCAGTGATCTCATTTGAGATGTCATCAGTGATGTCACTGACTGTGTCATTAGTGATGTAATATGTGATGTCATAAGCAGTGGATTACAGGGGCTCAAGTTATAGTTAGCTCAGGCAACTATAACTGCTGAATTTGTCTCTGGTTTTGTGGAAGTAAATTCAGGTACTAACTATAATGTCCTTGTAACCTTTGTTGTTTTTCAGTGAATATATACATATGTGTATAGTCACTGAAAAAAACAAAGGTTACAAGGACATTATGTACATATATATGTAACTTATATTTGTAGTATTCATTAGAAGTTATTAATTTATATTGAGTATTTAGTAGATTGAGTTATATTAGTACATTAAGTTAGATTTAGCTGTTAGCATTTTAACATACTTTGTTAACAAGTTCAGTTGAGTAGGTTTTAGATTGTGCAGTATAATTTTATTTGGTTTGTTTATTTAAGTTGTGTTTAAATAAATGATATTAGTTTAATTTTAGACACACTTTATTTCAAGAATAAAAACAAAATCCCCAACAAACGCACACTCTTTTGCAGACTATCATTTTTTTCACTTTTTTAGTGGAACATTTAAAGTATCAACAGAAATGGTTGTTGCAAGAAGCACTAGTGACTAAGTTTAGCTGTCAAATCCTCCTGTGCTGCTGCTATTATTGCATGTGGGGGGGTCACAGCCAGTGGAGCAAACTGCCACAGGTGGGGGTTGCAGTGCAGTGCCCGAAATGGCAGCATTACAGCCACATGTATCATTATCGCCACTGCTATGGTGAATGCAGCAAAGGTTCCTCTCAGGAATACATCTGAAGAACTGCTGGAGAAGAAAATACTGGAAGTAGAGTCAGCCTTCAGCTATCTTGATCAGACAGACATGTGGCCACCTGGCACACCATTTTACAGCCCACCCACAGTTTGTAAGAAGGGGCCCCAAATGCCAGAGTCACAGGCTGCATATCCCTCCTAAGGGTTTCTCAGTAAGTTCCTGATTAAAAACCTATCAGATAAGCTCAAAACAGGGAAAAAATAATGTCCAAGCAGTGAGGTCTTCATGCAAAGTTCAACATGCTGGAGTAAAAAGATGAGCTACTGCCTAGTTTGATTAATTTGTTTTTGTTTGCGTAGGTTTCATTATTTGGGTTTACAGTTAGATTGCTTTAAGGGGGTCAATGTGTTATGGATAGGATTATCTTTCATTGTGGAATTGTGTATTTAAACAATATACTTTAAGATATAAAAACGGTGATCTTTCATATTGTGCAAATTATGATCCATCATGCTTTGTTTGAACTATCTATTATATACTTCTAAGGATCACTGAAAAGCAACAGAGGCCAGTGAGAAATTAAGGTTCATCGGCTACTCTTTCCTGAGCTCCGATCCCATGGCATACCATCACCAATCAAGGACTATATGCAACCGCTGTGAAAGCATTAACAATCAAGTACCCATACACTGAAGAAATAATACCAAATTGTATTAAATTACCTCTGAATCCAGACTTTTTTCTGGGCTGATGTGGAGATTCAGATTTAACATGAAACATGTGCAGACACCTAGAAGCTCCAGTCCTTTATTAGTCTACGGTACAGTGACCAGTGCAGAGGAGACTGGACTATTAAGCATCTACAATCAAGTAAAGAGTATTTAGTTCAGTAGTGATGCAAATGATAGACATGAACAGTAGGTCTCTCTTAAGGCAATGCATGTTGTCTATCGTTGCATTTTACATAAGGTTTATTTCAACATGATAAATAAGAAAAATGATTCTACAATTAAACGTAAGAAGTAAACATGAGAGGCAAATTCTAAACAATGACTTATATTATCAACAATTACATAACAAAATGTATCCCTTAAGTTAAATTCAGTATACTATATTTTCCAAATACAAAACTCGGCCAACTATTTTTATGTTACTACGATTTATAACCCAGTGTGAGGAAAACAATATGCTGCACCCATGCATTAGTATGCAAACTTGATCCTTGATGCTGCCAAATTGTTGAAACCATACATTCTGAGATCCACTGTACCTTAGGCGGTTTCATGGTTCCCGGGTCTCAGGAAATTCACCATGTAGCCCTCAGCTGCTGGCTCTGAGATTTGTGAGAATCACTCACCTGGACCTGGGGCTGTTTTCACATGTACTCCTTTGGTTACCTACCTGCTGTTCCTTGTGCCTCCAGCTCCAAAATGACAATCACCTGCCAGAGGGTTTGCAGTTGACTTTTCAAGGTGTTACACAACAATCCCAGTTCAGATTTTCACCCCGTTTCTTTCCATTTTCCATCTTGAATGTTTCTTCCTTGATTCCTTTCTGGTTTTTCCAATCTTTTGTTTTCCCTGTCATTTGATATTTTACACTATTTCCTTTTCCTGTTCTTTCACTGTATAAAGGCTTTGGTCCAGTTAGAGCATGCATAGCAACAAAGCTGTGTTCTTTAAATTGTGTCTTTGCTCTCTCCACTTACTGATTCTGACTTCTCCCTCCTGAGGAATTTTACTTTTGGCTTCTGGACTACTGGTTTTCTTCAATTTTCTGAGGTGCAGCAATAAAGTCTTTTTACCTCCGTTTGCTTTCTCCTCCTCAGAAAGTGGCAGCTTCTGAAGGGTACTTGCTTATCACTTATTCCTGTGGCATTGTGGCTTCTGGAAAGTCAGCTGTACATTGGACAGGGGAAGCCTCAGATTAGAGTACTGGTAGGGTCTAAATCCAAACACAAATGAACTACAACACATTGGTTCTGATTTACAAAAAGAAACTTAGGTCATAAGTCTCAGTTTAGACCAAAAGTGTAAACCTTGACCAAAAGTCAAACTTTACTACAAGTTTACAAAAGTTATACTTTTGATCTAAGTCTAGACTTTTGGTCTACACTTAAACCAAAAGTCTAAACTTAGACCAAAAGTGTAATTTACTACAAGTGAAGTTAGACTTTAGGTCTAAACTTACACTTTGGTCTCAACTTAAACGTTTTGTCTAAGCTTTTTGTAAATTGGGTCCATTGTTTGTAAGGCATTGGAAAATTAAAGAACGGATAACCTAGTCTTAGTCTACTATGGCAGACATATTCTAGCACCAGGATAACACATGGGCAGGACGAAAGATATTGTGTGGGACTTTGTATGCTTTGTCCTCCTTCTGAATGGGTTTAGTTCTGCTTACACCTTATTCACCTCAACTTGTGAAACATGTGATCATTAAAAAAAGAAATAGAAAAAACAGCAAAATATTAGGGACACACAGATCAAGTGTGTTAATAAAATAAGGATACTGGTTAGAGAAAAAATGGAGCAACTGAATTCTGATATTGTTCTCATTGGAAGCAGGACTGACCCACAGTTCAGAATCACCATGGAGTAATCTTTGCAAAGGCCTGTTGAATAAAAACAGGAAATGACAAAATTTAAAAGCAATGGAAAAGAGGACATCTAAGAAGAATCAAGGGGATGGCAGACGGAAGAACATTGTCTGACATACTGTTATCCTAGAGCCAACTGGTAACACTCCCAGGAAAGTAGAAATATGCAACTAATGTCCCTTTTTCTAATACAGATGGAAGATTACTCAGTGAGGAGTGATGGAGAGTTGCAACACATAACATGTATGCACATCGCAGGATGGGGAGGAGTCCTGCACAGGACTGCATGAAGGCCATATGGAGGCTCTACAGCGAATGACTGGACTCTAGTACCGGGCAGTGGGGGAGCATGGGGTGAACCCAGGAGAGAGTGTTTGTTTGCCTGCTGTCCAGCCATACACCATCCATGAGTCCAGGTGGCCCTTGATGGGTTGTGGCCTGGGTGCCAGAGTTGCATGTCTGCCACTCTTTGATTCCCCTGAGTTGTGACAGGTAAGGAGCACTGCAATCTGCGGGAGAACATTAGAGATTGCTACTGTTGCTGCTGCTATTTGTTACTCAGACACTGAAGTTGGGGCCATGTGGCTTCACTCTACACTAACTACCCCTCATATACTTGCCCAGCCCACCCCATTACCACCTTTACTATACTTAGAGCTGCGAGGATTAATGTGGCCCCACTTTAGTTGCCAGCAAGCAAGCTTTGCTTCATGGACCAGGAAAGGAAGTTATCTGAATTGAGCAGCTCCAGTGTGAGTGCCAGTATTATGCCAAAGTGAGGACCACACCACAGTAAGTGGGTCTGCTATCTCCATACTGTGGCTCTCCTGTTTCCTGCTTGGTATCTTGTGGCATATGGCCCTGTGGGGGGCTTTGACAGCAGGTCTCCCCTCAAGTAGCCTTGTGACAGAGGGGTACACTAGGGTCACAGCTCCACTAGGGCAGCTGCACTAGGTTGAGTCCCCTCTCAGCAGAAGTGTCCCGACGTGGCCCTGGAGCTTGCAGCCTGGGGATTGCTCCTGTGCTGTCCCCCTCTTTAATTATTACAACTTTGCAATTCCCTTGCTTCAATTTGTGAACTTACAACTTTTTACTGCAACTCTCCTTCAAAAATAAATAATAGCTACAGCCTCTTCCATCCCATCACTATCGGACCCCGTTTGACCCTGTATTCGCTCCTTTTACTCTGTCACTGTGTTGCATGTCTGTGTGAGAACTTGGAGGCAGTAGTGTTTTTCCATCGGTTGGTGATTGGAGGGAGGAGGATTACAGGAGAATTATAATTATATTCTCCTCTGTAAAGCGGGAAGAAGTAAGGATAGTCTCCTGTATATTTAAAAACACTACAGTACTGCTGCCTTGTCATGACACTAAGAAATAAACGTAAATCAAATTGACTGCCATAAGGCACTCATTGAGAGTCTATAACAAATCACTGGTGAACTATCTAAAAGGAAAAGGCAGTATACGAACGCATAACGTAAGCATCCCCCACCAGTCATTGTGGAAACGTGTAGAATCTGAGGTGGCACTTTAGAATGCCTTTCCAAATTCCAAGGCTATAGTCAGATTTGCTCCCACATTAATAACAAGAGTGATGCAAAAGAGAGTGTAACAGTACCGCCCAAAGGTGAGGTGCAGAACCGTGCAACTCCATTTAGGGGCCGTCCCAGAAATTGACAACAGATTGACCTAGAATTGATTCCTGGAGAAAGCAGATCTACTCTTTGCAGTGAAGATAGAATGGATAATGGATCCCTTGAAGGCATGTGTCACAAGTGCAACAGTGAGTATAGGGACAGCAATGTCTTCCAAGAGCCCCAATCTCAGCTCGAGGGGAAATGTAACCTCTTTCCCAAATAAGTGTAATTGATGCCTCACAGCATCTAGTGGAATTCCTGATGAAGCCCATAGAGAAGTCTAGTGAGAATCCTGTTGTTCCCTCTCCCTCTCTTGAGCTGGCTAGCTACCCCTAGCTAGCCTTGCAGGAGTGTCTGCCCAGCAAGTAGATAAATGTCAGCTGAGTGCCAGTTCCCTAATGTTTCTGGATTATACCTTGCCCGCCATACCGCTTGGTGGTCTAGCATTTGGTCAGGTACACAAAGAGGGGACTAAGTAGGGGCTGAGAATCTTAGTGGATCCAATCATCATATTGGAAGACTAAGTGGATGGCAAGCTTGCTTTAGATTCTCCACTGTCAGAAAGTAGAAGAGCCTCTATGGGAGGACCTCATTTTGACAACTCAGTCTTTTTTAATAAGATGGGAAACCATTCCATGGGACATATTTCACTCAAATTTGAGGTTCCACAAGACTTTGGGGGTCATTACAACATTGGCGGTATAAGGCGCTTACCGCCGTGCAGAAGACCGTCAATACACCGCCGCGGCCGCGGTAGACCGCCACAGCTATTATGACACACATCACGGAATCTGCCGAAATTCAGACACCCACACAACACTGCCACACCAAAGGTCAGCGATAAACTGGCGGAAACACATCCTCCACCTCCACGCCAACAGAAACACGCCCATGCCAATACGACCCACAAATCCACGTGGCGGTCTTTCAACCGCGGTATTCCATTGGCGGTACACACCGCCGCGCTCAAAATACACACACATCTCCAAAACACCGCCACATTGGACAATTTCAAATACACACATCTGATACACATACACACACCACTCCCACACACCCAATACTATATAAAACACACACCCACATCACGCACAAGCCCCTACGACCACAATTCTCGAACGAAGGCCAGAGAGATAGCACAGAACATACAACTCCATCACACAGAGGCACACAACACCATCACCCACGCAACATCCAAGCACAAAACACCACATACCACTACATTCACCACACTCATCAACACATACACCACCCCACACATCACACACACCACCCCATGTCACGCCAAAGACACCCACGCTTCTCCGAGGAGGAGCTCAGGGTCATGGTGGAGGAAATCATCTGGGTAGAGCCACAGCTATTTGGCTCACAGGTACAGCACACATCCATAGCCAGGAAGATGGAGCTATGGCAAAGAATAGTGGACAGGGTCAACGCTGTGGGACAGCACCCAAGAAATAGGGATGACATCAGGAAGAGGTGGAACGACCTACGGGGGAAGGTGCGTTCCACGGTATGCAGGCACCACATCGCGGTACAGCGGACTGGCGACGGACCCCCACCTCCTCCCCTTCAACTAACAACATGGGAGGAGCAAGTCTTGTCCATCTTGCATCCTGAGGGCCTCGGAGGAGTCGTTGGAGGAACGGACACTGGTAAGTCTAATGTTAACCATCATAACCCCCACCCTACCTGCATGATATCACACACCCCCACCATCACACCCTCCCCTACCACGCCATATCCTCACCTATCTACCCATGACACCAACCACCCATCCCAACACCAAGACCTGCTTGACATAACTAAGCATGGACACCCATCACCAAAGCATGCCCACTGCACAGACCCACAACACCCCCCAACCATCAGCACACAAGCCCCCACAGGAGGAATGCCTGCACTGGGGTTCACGAACACCCAACCATTGCACACCATGAAACACACACATGCAATAATCATGTACTTATACCCCCGCAGGAACCAGAAGGAACGTCACCACACCAGAGGGTCCAGACAACACCACTCCACCCCCAGAAGAGGCCCACAGTGACAACAGCAGCTCTGCCCACTGGATCTTGATGACCAGCCCGGACCATCGTGGGCCTCAGGACAGTCGGTTCCCCCTGCCCAGCCACAGCCCAACACCGAGCTTACACCCTCTGGTAACACCAGCACAGCACCCACCCAGCGGGCCCAAACCTCCCTACCCAGGACAGGTCAATCAGCTGTGTGTCCACCACTACAGGGCACCCAGGCTAACCCACCACCCCAACAACAACAGGGACCTGGGGGCAGTGGTAGTGGGCACACGGTCCAGGGGACGGAGGCACAGGAACACAGGGGAACTGGGAGGGCTGCTGTGCGACAGAGGGAGGACAGGCCAAGGGAACCAACTCTCAACGAGGCCCTCTCCTCCATCATGGTAGCATACCACCACTCCAAGGAGACGATGGCCACGGTCCTGGACAAGTTGCAGGAGACCTTGCGTCTGCAGGAGGAACAATATTTGGGGTTCAGGGAGGAGCTCAGGACCATCGGCTCCGCCCTGGGCACCATCATAGTGGTGCTGACGGACATTCAAAAGATCTTGAGGGACACCGTGGCACTCCAAGGGGCCCCTGACACTAGCCACGACGATGAAATGCCCACCACCTCCGCCGGCGCTAGTGGACAGGACGCCCCACCACAGGACCACCACACCAGCACCCCATCCCCTGCGGACGGAAAACCACCATGCAAGCGGGCCCTGAGATCCAGGAACAGGACAGACCAAGATGGCAAGACCCCCGCCAGGAAATAAGACCACCCTGTTTGTCCCCCCACTGTCCCACTTTGTTACCCTGCCCAAATCGGAACTGACCTAGCTCCACTTCCAATGCCCAGATGTACAATGTACCTGTGAGACTAATAGACTGGAGTCTGCCATGGACATTCCTCCACCATCACCCATCACCATTTTACAACCCCCCTTCATTTTTTTACACTTAAATAAACACCCTTGAAACACTAAAAACAAATGGAGTCAGTCTATGATTTGTAAATCTGTATTATCAATTACAGTTTCATAATGGGTTACCCATTGGAAGGCTAACATACCTATGTCACACATCAGAAGCCCTTCAAGGATGCAAACAGTTGACACGTAGGTTACCACATTTGTGAAAATGAAATGGAAGGGGACAACTCAGTTAACAAATAGTGAGTGAAATGTTGGTACAGGATAGAGGTAGATGTGTGAAAGTTAATGTAATGGTAAAAATGAAAATGTTCTCACCTGTGTCTATCTGGAAATATTGCTGTATGACTGACTCCCTGTTGTCGTTTTCGTCTTCCTCAGCTTCATCCTCATCACTGTCCACAGGCTCCACATGCTCCACAGCTGCCACAACACCGTCATCTGGATCATCCTCCTGCAGAAAAGGCACCTGGCGTCTCAATGCCAAGTTATGGAGCATGGAGCAGGCGATGATGATGTCGCACACCTTCTTCGGTGAGTAGAATAGGGATCCACCTGTCATATGGAGGCACCTGAACCTGGACTTCAGGAGGCCAAAGGTGCGCTCGATAACCCTCCTAGTCCGCCCATGGGCCTCATTGTAGCGTTCCTCTGCCCTGTTCCTGGGATTCCTCACTGGGGTCAATAGCCAGGAAAGGTTGGGGTAACCAGAGTCCCCCAATAGCCATACACGGTGCCTCTGGAGTTGACCCATCATATCAGGGATGCTGCTATTCCGCAGGATGTAGGCATCATGCACAGAGCCAGGGAACATAGCATTTACCTGCTAGATGTACTGGTCTGCCAAACAGACCATCTGGACATTCATTGAATGATAACTCTTCCTGTTCCTGTACACCTGTTCACTCCTGCGGGGGGGGACCAGAGCTACATGGGTCGGTCCCATCAATGGCACCTATGATGTTGGGGATATGTCCAAGGGCATAGAAGTCACCTTTCACTGTAGGCAAATCCTCCACCTCAGGGAAAATGATGTATCTCCTTACGTGTTTCAGCAGGGCAGACAACACTCTGGACAACACGTTGGAAAACATAGGCTGGGACATCCCTGATGCCATGGCCACTGTTGTTTGAAAAGACCCACTTGCAAGGAAATGGAGCACTGACAGCACCTGCACGTCAGGGGGGATTCCAGTCAGATGGCGGATTGGTGACATCAGCTCTGGCTCCAACTGGGTACATAGTTCCTGGATTGTAGCACGGTCAAACCGGTAGGTCACGATTAAATGTCTCTCTTCCATTGTCAACAGGTCCACCAGCGGTCGGTACACCGGAGGATTCCGCCATCTTCTCATATGTCCCAGCTGACGGTGCCTAAGAAGGACAACAGCGAAAAAACAGTCACTATTCCTCCAGGTATGTACCCACAGTTACACACAAGACTACACCAGACACAAAACCCTTCCTGTATGTGTGTTGAGTGTAGGCCTCAGTATGTGTGACGCAGTTGAAAATGAATCCATGTGGGCCCCTGAAATGGCGGCTGCCTGACCTCTAAACTGGGACAATGGGATTGTGGGGTAACAGCGCTGGCGTTGCACACCGTCGCGGTAGGCGGTCGTAGAGCGCGGCGCAATGCTGCATTGGTTAACATTGGACCCTATGGGTCCCAGGAGCCAATGAACAGGTGCGCCGGCGGTGATGATGCGCACCGCCGCGGACGTCACCACCATTTTCTATCTGTGCAATCACTAGATACCTGACCTTCGACAGGAAAGGACCTACACTGCTAGTGCTGCTGTGACCTTGGTCTGGAAGCGACAATGGCTGCTGCGTCTGGGGAAAGGGCCCCTGCCTTCACTGCACAGGAGTTGGAGAAACTTGTGGATGGGGTCCTCCCCCAGTACATGCTACTCTACGGTCCTCCAGACCAACCGGTTAGTACACAGGGAGCACGTTGTAGGGGCTAGGCCTGGGTGGACAGGGCTGGGTGGAAGAGGGAAGGGGGCAGAATTCATACTACAGTAAAGCATGGGAATAAATGGGCCACAGGGTCAGAGTATGGAGGGGGCCACACACATTGATGGTGCAATTGGTAATGAATGTTCCTCTTCCCTTGTGCATGTCATGTAGGTCAGCGCCCACCAGAAGAGGGACATTTGGCATGCCATCGCCAAGGAGGTCCGGACCCTGGGGGCCCACCAGAGACGGGGCACCCACTGCCGGAAGAGATGGGAGGACATTCGCTGCTGCAGCAAGAAGACGGCGGAGGCTCAGCTGGGAATGGCCTCCCAACGTGGGAGGGGTGCCCGTCGTACCATGACCCCCCTGATGTTCCGGATCCTGGCGGTGGCCTACCCGGAGTTGGATGGGCGCTTAAGGACATCACAGCAGACACAAGGGGGTGAGTACAACCTCATTCTGCGGACTTTGCGTGCTTTGGAGGTGTCTGGGTGGGGGAGGTGGGCTGTGGGTGTCCCTAGGCCAGGGCGAGTTAGGTAGGCAAGGCCCCTCCGTAATGTAGGCCATGTGGCACTCTACCCCACCTCAGTAAATTAGCAAGTTGAGGTATAGTTGCCCCTGTGGCATCCATGTGCGCAGATTTCCACTGTTGCCATGTAGGCCATATCCCAGAAATTGCATGTGCAGAGGGAAGGAGCGCGGTGTTGTGCATGGGGCTGCTGCGTCTGTCTTGTCCGCCAACGGTAGCGGTATGCCATGCACTAAAACTCTCATTGTTCTGTCTCCCCCCCTTTTCCTGCTCTCCCTGTCCTTTTGTACATCAGCATCAACAGGCGGAGGTACAGTGGCACCAGAGCACGAGGGAGCTGCATCCCACATGGCCATGGAGGGCCACACCACAGACTCTGAATACACCAGTGGGACGGAGGGCGAGGGGAGCTTCACGTCGGCCACCGGATCACCAACCAGTGACACAGACTCGTCTGCCGATGGGAGCTCCCCTGTGGTGGCGGCACCATCTGTGCACCCCACTTCTACAGGTACAGCCGCCACCCCCCCTACCAGCACCGCCCTCCCAGCAGCCCCTCAGCGTTCGCCCCGTGCCCGCTCACCCAGGAGGGTGGGCATCACCTTCGCCCCAGGCACCTCAGGCCCTGCCCCAGTCACCCCTGCTGCCCTCAGTGAGGAGGCCATTGACCTCCTCAGGTCACTCACTGTTGGGCAGTTTACCATTGTGAATGCCATCCAGGGTGTAGAAAGGGTGTTGCAACACGGTAATGCATTCCTGGAGGGCATTCATTCTGGTCAGGCTGTCCTTCAGCGAACCCTGCAATCTCTTGTCTCAGCACTGATGGCAGCAATTGTGCCTGTGTCCAGCCTCCCCCCTCCAACTTTCTCCGCCCAGACCCAATCCCCTGTACCCCAGCCCATCCCAAGCACACCTACAGCATGCACACAAGTCAACACACAAAAGTAGCTCAGGCAAACATAGGCACCACACATCCCACAGGCACTCACACAAGCATCACACCCATACAGACACAGCAACATCCACTGTCTCCACTGTGTCCTCCTCCTCCTCTTCTCCCTCCTCCCTCCCAGTGTCGTCTACACACACACCTGCATGCACCACATCTACAGGCACTAGGACTCGCACCAGGACACCCAGCACCACACGCCGCTCACCAGCACTCACCACCTTCACTGCCATTTACACGTCCGCTGTCTCCTCTCCCAGTGTGTCTGTGACGTCCCCTCCCAAAGTACCCAAACGCCGGCAATCACTCACCCAACATCCATCTACCTCACAACAGCCTCCAGTACCTGCCCCTGCACCCAAAACAGCTAAAGTGACACCTCCTACAACCACCTCCTCTTCCTCCACTCCCAGACCCCCTCCAGCTACCCATCCCAGTGTTCGTCAGAAACTGTCCCTCTGTCAAATTGACCTTTTTGCCCCCACCCCCACCCCTCCAATTCATCAGTCCCGTTGTAGCGCCTCAGCCAAAAAGCCTCCAGTACCAGTGGTGCGTGTTCCAGGTTTTTGGAGTGCACCGTCCACTAGGGCAGGCAATAGGACCCGGAGCCAAGGCACTGGCAGCCCACCCCCTGTAAAGGCTCTGAAATTGGAGAGTGGACGACGGGACCGTGTCAAGACTCCTGGTGGGACAACAAGTGAAATGCAATTGAAGGCGATTGGTGAGTCAGCTGTAACTCCAAAAAAGGTGGGGAAGGTCCAGAGGAAGTCTGCCCAGCCTGTTGTGAGTGTCACGGCGGAGAAGTGCGCCATCATTTCCGGCGGTCCAGACACAACCGCCAGCACCGTCGTCACTGGTCCAGAGACCACCGTCAGAGTCAGTGCCCAGGAGGGCCCAAGTATTGTAATTGGTCCAGAGACCACCGCCAGAGTCAGTGCCCAGGAGGGCCCAAGTATCGTCACTGGTCCTGAGACCACCGCACAAGACACAGCCCAGGGGGGCCCAAGTATCGTCACTGGTCCAGAGACCTCCGCCGCAGTCACAGCCCAGGCGGGGCCAGGATGCCACAGCCCCGCTGGGCAATGATGGAACGTCATGCCACACACCAATGTCCAGTATGGAGATCGTCATGCCACACACCAATGTCCAGTGTGGAAATCGTCATGCCAAACACCAATGTCCAGTGTGGAAATCGCCATGCCACACACCAATGTCCGTATCAGAACCGCCATGTCAAAGCACCGCTGAACAGGGCAAAGACCGCCATGGCAAAGCACTGCTGAACAGTCCAGAACCGCCATGTCAAACCACCCCTGAACAGGACAAAGACCGCCATGGCAAAGCACCACTGAACAGTCCAGAACCGCCATGTCAAAGCACTGCTGAACAGTCCAGAACCGCCAAGTCAAAGCACCGCTGAACATGGCAAAGACCGCCATGGCAAAGCACCGCTGAACAGGGCAATGCACCGGGTAGGAATGACTGGCCCACCACATCAGGCATCCTTATCCCATGTGCAACTGGGACAGTGACAGGACACTACCTTTCACGGGGAGACTCATCCAGTCTGGGCACCAGTCACCCCCCAGTACCAGTATGGACCTGCATCAACTTGAGAGACTTTGGCTTTGCACTCCACAGGATGGCACAGTGGGCAACCCACCCACTGTAGAGACTTGAGAGACTGTGGCTTTGCACTCCCCAGGATGGCACAGTGGGCAACCCACCCACTGTAGAGACTTGAGAGACTGTGGCTTTGCACTCCCCAGGATGGCACAGTCTGCAACCCACCCACTGTAGAGACTTGAGAGACTGTGGCTTTGCACTCCCCAGGATACATCAATGGGCATGGAGCCCCGTTGCGGATCTGGCTTTGCATTCATATGGCTGAGGTGCCCCCCCTTCCCTTCCCCCTGAGGTGCCTGTAGTGTTTCTATCTGAGGCCCCGGCAGTGTTCTCTCCGATTTTGATCAGGTATCTATTGTGGGCCTCGCCCATGCATTTTTTGACTGTTTGTGCACGGACATTGTTGTGTACATATCTGCAATACTTCTCGGATTGTATATGTAAATATGAATGATTTTGGAATACATATATTTGTATATTTTTGTATGACATGTATAGTGGCACATTACAAAGTTTGCCCGAAATTCACACTGTCTTTGCATTCTTCCGGGGGGATTGTGGGTTGTTACTGTTATGTTTGTGACTGCATTGGTGTGTAGGTTGCGATATGCGAGGGTGGGGGTGTTTGGTGGGTGTCCCCCTAACTTTTGCCTCCCCCCTCCCCCGTGTCGTAGGTGCAGTGCTCACCGGTATCTTCTGCGCCTACGTCGCTGTTGGTCGTGAAGGAGCAGAAAGACAAGGGCAGGTAGTATTTGCAGTTCCGGGTCCATGGAGTCGTCGTTCCTTGTGGGATGTGTAGAAGGTGAGCGTTTTCCCATAGCAAAAGCTGTTTCCGCCGTGTTTTTATCCACTGTGAATCCACCCAGGAAAAGGTGGCGGATTGGCCTGTTGTGATACTGTGGGCGGTACATTGTCTTCCGCCTGTCTGTTGGCGGTGACCGCCGCGCTGCTTGTCTGTACCGCTGTGGCGGGCGGTGTGTTAAAGTGGCTGTCTTAGTTGGCGGTTTCCGCCAGGGTCATAATTCCCTTTTTTTGTCCGTCTGACTGTTTGCGGTATTACTGCATCTTTAACACCGTCCGCCAGGGTTGTATTGACCCCCTTTGTTCTTTCCGAGGCTATGAACAATCTTAACAGAATTTTGTTTTTAATTCTCTCCCTCCTAGAAAAGTCACTGGGTGGGTCTGATAAGATAGCATCTCTGCTGACTCAGATACTCCATGTTCTAGCACACTCTGCTGGGGAACTGGATCCAGCTTCCCAGACAGACCCCAAAGTGGATTTGAGAAATTTGATGGCCCATATAAGGGGATAAGTTCCACCTTAACAATCTCTTAACGGTCGCACCCACAATCCAAGTTTGTGACACTAAACCTGGTCCACTAGCTCCCCCTTTAAATGTAGTAAAATATGCTGAAATGATTTACCTGCCAAGTTGCAGCAATGAAACCAAGTGGCTAGGATTGGGAGTTATCCCTAGTAGGGAGTACTCAGTGGCATGTTGATGCTCCACTATGCAATTTTGGGACCCCATGCTGCCGCCCCCCAATGATAAAAGTGTGAGTTCAATCGTAAGGATCACAGAGAAGAAGGGCAAATAAACAAAAAAAGACAAAACTGGTCCTCCCCTTCCTGTATACTCCCTAAAGTGGTTATTTTCGAACACTAAAGGTGGCCATAAGAGCAATGTGGTTCAAAGAGATGGTGCAGCAAAGACTGGCTCTGCACAAAGTGAAGTCGCCTGTGATTTAATCTCCTCCAATCCAAATAAAGTGGAGAATGATGCCAATGCCTTAATACGCCAAGCATCTCCTTGCCTGGAGGAGTGGACCAAGATCCCGAAAATAAGAATACTGTGAAAAGTTCCCCTATGCAAATCAAAAGGAAAAAGAAGTCAAAAGGAGAACCCATCTTATAAAAAGGGTTGCAGTGTTTATCCACCGAGATAGGGCAGAAAAGCTGAGTCCATCGACAACTTTAGAACCCAGCCCCACTGTAGGGCAGTCTGGGCCCTGAGTGCTAACTATGTAGGGGTGGCTTTAACAGTAACTGGTCTTAACCCTCTGGCTTCGTTCTTTGTAAGAAAGTACAACCGTGTGTCAAACTGTAAAAAAGGGCTATCAGTGGGACACCCCAGTTGACCAGGATGCAGCAGGCTGCTGCCTTGAATTTATTGATCTCTTTCCTGACATTGACTCTGCAAAATCCTTAAATAGATCTAGACTGTGACCCTCTTTTAGGTAATCACAGAGTTGAGAGTTGTCTCGTCAGGAAACCTGACGGTAGTGAAACTGTCCAAGGATCCTGGGCTAGCCCCAAGGGGAAATACTGCTTACACTGAAAATGTTGAATTCACCCTGCCCAGTATTACCAGACTGGCGCTCAGCCATGTAGATGATTTTCATCTTATGGAGGTTGATGTTTGGCCCTACTCAAGTCTTGATTATGAGGGTGTTGTTACATGAGGTCTTTATCAAGTGCAAATGGCAGCTATTGTCCAAGAGTGTCTTTTAACCTGCAAATTCCCAGGGGAGGATGACAAAAAGAGGCTCTGAGATTACAAATGGAGCCATACATCAGAACTTGTGCATTACATTGTGAAAAAATGTAAGGACAATAGAAGTACTAATCCCAGAGAGTAGTGATATAAAGCTTGTTTATAGAGACTGGTCATGGTTAGCAACAGTGTTGCCCCCTCCCCTGGAAAGTTTGACAGAGAGGGTACAGACTGTTATGATCAACTCTGCCTCCCAAGACAGCTGCTCTATCCCTATTAGACTCCTCTGAAGTAAACATGATGGGAAGAGGAGGTGATGATTATCTGTGTGTGCTGTCTTGGAACATCTGTGGCATGGCTGGTAAAATTAAGGAGGATAAGTGGTTAGAGATAATTAAGAAGTTTTCCATTAGCTGTTTCGAGGAAACCTGGGCCCTTGAGGGAGTAAGTATAAATGGGTTTCTTGAAAACAATAGCCAGGGCTATTCGGAGCAAGATGGGATGGCCCCCAGGAGTGGCGTGAGGGGGTGCTCTGCGAATGGGTGTCCTATAAATTGAAATGTTCAACATGTGAGAATTTTGCTGTCGGGGTCTGAAGTCAGATTGGTTGATGAGTTGAATGTTTACATTCTCCTGTGATGGTCCCCATTTGTTCAAGGGATATGGGAAGAATTTGCGTCCTACACTGAGAGTCTCAAGGGGGAGGTATCTAAATGGAAGTCATCAAAGTGGGGAAAAGGGAAGTATCTACTCCTGGTTTGTGGTGATTTTAATATGTAGCAATCTGAAACAATCATCAACAATGAGTTTCCAATGGAAGATCGCTGGGGTATAACCAAAAAAGCCTTGCTCAGTTTTAAATCCAACAAGAAAGGGGATGAGTTCTCCTACCTCCTGATGAAATTATCAACTGCATTTTCTTAATGGCTGCTGCCCCTCTGATTGTACTGCCATGCTCACTTTTGATAAAGGGAGAAGCCCAACGTTAATCAACTCTATTTTAATTAATGTAGAGGGATGGGAATTCGTATATGACTTGACTGTTGTAAGAAGGGTGGAGAGTGATCATGATCCTGTGGTACTTTGTTTAAACCTCTGTTCACGGTGGTAAGGCAGTGCAGATAGGCCCCGAGGATTTACTTTTGGCCCAACGATTACTCCATAGAATAGCAGGCTGGGAATACGTTGGAGTTTTGAGAAATATCAGAAAGGCCTCATTCTCCTTGGAGATGTTATGGGCAGTTTTGGACCTAGAATTTTGGACTCTCAGATCTGCCCTCCATGCTAGGGATTAGCTCAGCTTGTTAACCTAGGAGACTCCCCATGAATGATTTATATACTTTGTATGGGCCCCCAAGTGGAAGGTTGCCCTCCCTTTGTGGGACAATTCGTGCACCTTAGGTGTTTTGTTTTTGCTATCCACTTGGTGGGAATGTTACACTGATCTTAATAGTGGACTGGTATAGAATGTCAAAGTATTTTCCTTTTGCACTTGCACTATCACAGGCCTCCTTATCATATGATTGCTAAACTTGGATGTAATGTTGCGTGTTTAAGACTGTGGGGGTCATTCTGACTCCCGCCGGCCGTGGTATCCGCTGGGCCGGCGGGAGCCGCCAGAATACCGCTGCGCGGTCACAAGACCGCCGCGGGTATTCTGGGTTTCCCGCTGGGCTGGCGGGCGACCGCAAGAAGGCCGCCCGCCAGCTCAGTGGGAAACACCCTTCCACAAGGATGCCGGCTCCGAATGGAGCCGGCGGAGTGGAAGAGGTGCGACGGGTGCAGTAGCACCCGTCGCGATTTTCAGTGTCTGCATGGCAGACACTGAAAATCATGGTGGGGCCCTGTTATGGGGGCCCCTGCAGTGCCCATGCCATTGGCATGGGCACTGCAGGGGCCCCCAGGGGCCCCACGACACCCCATACCGCCATCCTGTTCCTGACGGCCAAAACCGCCAGGAACAGGATGGCGGTATGGGGGTCGGAATCCCCATGGCGGTGCAGCAAGCTGCGTCGCCATGGAGGATTCCCCAGGGCAGCGGAAAACCGGCGGTACACCGCCGGTTTTCCGTTTCTGACCGCGGCTGTACCGCTGCGGTCAGAATGCCTTTGGGAGCACCGCCAGCCTGTTGGCGGTGCTCCCGCGGTCCCCAGCCCTGGCGGTCCATGACCGCCAGGGTCGGAATGACCGCCTGTGTCTTTTTAGTTATTTGTGTTTAGTATGCTCTTTTTAACTATTGTATTGTATTTATTGTATCCTTTGTAATTGTATTTTAATTAACGTATGGCTAACAGCTGAACAATACATTTTACTTTTGCCTTTGAAATACATGTGGGTGTGCCTCTATATTTTTGTGGGTATAGGTATCCTGTACCTACAAAAGACAGAATTGATAGTCAAGGTAAACAGTGAGGGTTCAGCAGAAACAAGGACATGACACACTGGGGGTCATTCTGACCCTGGCGGTAATTACCGCCATGGCGGAGGTCGGCGGTAGCACCGCCAACAGGCTGGCAGTGCACCGCTGGGCATTCTGACCACGGCGGTTCAGCCGCGGCCAGAAACGGAAAGTCGGCGGTGTCCCGCCGACTTTCCGCTGCCCTTGAGAATCCTCCATGGCGGCGGAGCGCGCTCTGCCGCCATGGGGATTCTGACACCCCCTACCGCCATCCAGTTCCTGGCGGTTCTCCCGCCGGGAACAGGATGGCGGTAGGGGGTGCCGCGGGGCCCCTGGGGGCCCCTGCAATGCCCATGCCAATGGCATGGGCACTGCAGGGGCCCCCGTAAGAGGGCCCCAAAAAGAATTTCAGTGTCTGCCTAGCAGACACTGAAATTCGCGACGGGTGCAACTGCACCCGTCGCACCTTCCCACACCACCGGCTCAATTCTGAGCCGGCGTCCTCGTGGGAAGGGTGTTTCCCGCTGGGCTGGCGGGCGGACTTTCGGCGGTCGCCCGCCAGCCCAGTGGGAAAGCCAGAATGACCGCCGCGGTCTTTCGGCGGGAACCGCGTGGCGGGCGGCGACCGCCGTCTGCCGCGGTCAGAATGACCCCCACTACTATCTTTTGCCTGTATACGATTATCTTAGGTTCAATCAAATGTCATTCCCAGGAAAACAGAAGCCCATGTCCTGAATGATTGATCATTAAACATTTTTGTATGTACTGTAATTGTCATTTACCATGCAATAACTATTCCAAATCAACTGTTTCCAATCCAAAGTGCCTCTCTCTCTCCATGGAAGCTGCACACATAAACGTTAAAGTCATCTTAGTCATTCAGGACAGCAGAGAAATGTAATTGAAACTTAGAGATAGATACCACTTGTTGCATCTGTTCTCCCAAGAAATTGCAGTGCTTGTTGCAGAGGCCATTTTTTTAAATTTCAAAGTCTATAGTGGACCTGAAGTTTGAATTAGTTATATTTTGGTCAGTTTGTGACCAACCTTGCACACTGAGCACACAAGGTTTTTATTTTTTTATTTCTGTCTATATTAACATGCCCCACATAATATATTGTGTGATATTCAGCTGAATTAGTCTTTACTTATTCATAGCAGACATTGTTGTGTTAGTCTGGCATATACAGTTTATCTTCCTATTCAGTGGCTTCCTTTGAAGGAACAGTCATCATGATACTCATCTACGGCCTCTTTTCTTTCACTGTTGTGTCTTCTGGAGCATCATAGTTTTTAGAGATGATTATTCATTTACTGTGACTATTGGAAATCACTCCACATTTTAAGACAGAATGAGCCCTTTGGGCACATAATTTGCCCAAGCTGTAAGTGAAAAAATATTCTTAGGGATGCAATACCTGTAAAATAAATATGGCTATGTTTTTGCAAGCCTGTTGAGTTCTAACCACTGTTCTGTTTTTCAATGCCAATTTATCAAATGTTCATGATCTGCTCAGAATTAAGGTTTGTCATTTAAGCACTCCTGTATCATCTTCTCTAGTATCATAATTGAAAATTGTTCCACTTAAGCAATCACTGTGTGCTAAATGTAAGATCTTAAACTCCTTAAAACACACCTAGCTCAGAGGACATTCCTAATGATGCTGCTGGTATTGATTTTGAGTTCAAAATGTAACTTTTGAATGTGATTTATATACCAGTGAACATTCACTGTGCTCGGCAGATGATCGAGATTTGCCCAAGTTCTTGCAGGGTTTCACTTTCAATTTACATACATTCTTGATGATGTAACTCATGCAAACAAATTCACTCCCAATAAATAGTGAATGAAAGGTGTCAGCCCATGTTTGCAGTGCTGAGCCAATATATTGGAAAAGATATACTCTTTGAGGCACATGATATCTTGTTGCTGTTATTTGTTACCGTGTGAATGAGTGAGCTGTTGAGTAATCCAACTGCTTCACAATTAGCACTGTTTAACAACTGTCTTTACCTTAGGAAAATAGATCTGTAGCAGGTAAAACAATGGAATTATTTGGCTCAAAATGTATTCTTCCTTGCTGACTTACTGCATGAAAACCTCACAGGATACACACAGGCACTCTATTAGCCCAGTGATCAACCTAAAAAATCATGGCTTTCGCAGTTGCTTTTTCTCTACAATTAGCACATAATCATTTATTTATGAAAGCATTGCAGTATGTTAAATGTGAAGATCCTGTAAGCTTAGAACTCCAATATGAGTGTGTTTTTTAGTAAGTCTCAAGCTCATCTGGCCTTTAAAGGAATGTCTAAAATGTGTGCAAATACTGTGGCAGGTGATCATTATATTGTGAACTATTTTCTTTTGGTGCACTTCCTGCTCAGTCAGGGTTGGGCAAAACAAAACAATCAGACACATGTGCCGTCTACATGATATGTAAAATCTAAGTAACATTCTTATTGGCAATGATACCTATCCTGAAATTTCCAAATTAAAAACGGGTTGTAGACTTTGGCACCAAATTCCTGTAGGATGTTGATAACTGTGTGCATCTCTCCATGAAGAACATTCAAATCACAATTGCGAATTTCTTGAAGAGCAGAGATACTGTTAGGGGCAACTGATAAACTTTTCTTAATCCCACTGAATGTGACCCATTGTTCAGTGATACACATTTAATCTGTAGCTTGACTATTGGTCCACATGTCTATGTTGAGGTGAATGGACTGAACTGAGCTGTCCTTCATTCCTTAAGAAACACATCTTGCAGCTGTGCAATATCTGTGACATAGAAGCAGTTGAGAAAAAGGCACAACTTGGAATCTTCTATTTTGTTTTAAAAAGTAACTCCACAAATTCCTGATACTCCTCTTCTTCCACCTGAAAACAGGGGTAAGGGAAATGCCAACCTATTTTCTTGATTAACATAGCCTTGCTAGAACTTTTTTTTTAAGGCCCCACCTCAGATGACTTGTAAGGAGGTAGATTGTTTTGACTCTATTACATTCTCATATCCTTTGTACTAGGCAGTGGCTGCTGCTGGTATTGAATGCACACTGTGAGCTGTATAATTTGCTATCCTAGTGATGATTGTCAAAGCCATGCACACCTGCAATTCTGGACCTTGCTGCAGAGGTTATTTTGAGCCTACCAGTCCCTTGCCTAATGCCAGAGCTGGGCACAAACAAACACAACTAGCACTGAAGACAATGCAGGGACAGAGGGAATTGGAGTGAGAGGGAAAATTATGGTTCTCTGAATGTTGTCCCCAAAGAGCTCTTCACCATCTTAGTATGGATGGCAGCAACCCAGCAGAGCAATCTGGAAAAACACAGAGTAGATGTAGTGAATGGTTGGTAAAAACACATCAACAAGGACAAATGGTCAATGCAATAGACTAAACCTACCATATGTTTGATTGAATATGGAGTGTTCCTTCATCCTTGTCAGTTTCCAAATGTTCAGAAAAATGCTATGTAATTGTTGCTATGTAACGTTTAAAATCCAAAGACCTGATTGACACTTAAGTAGCTTTTGCCAGAGTTCAGTAACTTTTAAAGAATAAGCATTGGCTTCTTTGAAGGATTAATCAAGCACTCCTGCATTACAAAGTATTTCTTGATTTGCCAGACTTGCTTTATGCTCTGATATTTGTCTGAGTTATTAGGATATTATCTTTCTTCAGTCTACCAAATAGTGTACTAACCTTTAATTTACCTTTGTTGGGCTTGTCCCTCTACGCAACATTACTCCCAAATGTTTTGACTTCACCATTCCTTTTCTTTTTAATTCATTTTAATGGCCTTAGGATCACTGCACTTTACCACTGCTAACCAGGCTACAGTGCTTGTGCTCACTCCCTAAAACATGGTAAAATATTTAGTTGACTTTTAAGACCCTAGTAAAGAGGTATACCGTATACCCAGGGCCTCTAAATTAAACACTACCAGTGAGCCTGCAGCATTTATTATGCTACCCAAATATGTAGCCCCTTAAAGCACGCCCCACGTCTTTCATTGCAGCCTGAATGCAGTTTAAAACTGGCAATTCAATCTGGCAAAATAACCCCTTGCCAAGCCTCAAACGCCCCTCTTTTCATATATAAATCAACCCTAGGGTAAGCCGTAGGCAGCCCATAGGGCAGTGTGCATTGTAATTAAAGGATTGGACATGTACGTTTGAGGATTACGTTTTCTGGTAGTGAAAAACACTTAAATTAGGTAGGGGCATGCATAACTCATGGAATTTCACTCCACGGAACTCCGCGGAGTTACATCTAAACTCTGCACGATTTTGCAAAGTCTCAGAATGGGCAGAAATCAGCACATAACACTACTAGTTCACATTTTTTGTGCTTCAAGCTCATTCTGAGCAGAAAAATCAGAATGAGTGGTACCACATGGTGTGCCAGAGGGCTCTGCTTCTCAAATTGGTTTTGCAGCCCCTCAAGACTCTCTACTCAAGCATCAGCTTTCCCAACGTAAAATTGATGCAAGGGCCTTCTTGTGTTGCGAAAATCTCTCTTGTGCCCTCCTAGCACCTTAAAATCGTACTAGGGAATGACAATTCTGGCTTGCGCTCATATACTTAATGTTGGTGAACCAAACATGAGAAAAAACTCTAACACGTGGCACTTGGCACGATTAGCCAAAATCACTATTGTAACACGGAGTGGTCAAAATTCTGCCAACTCCCCACTTGAAGTGGAATTTATCACCCATCCCTAAAATTAGGTTTGTACTACTGCAAGGCCTACTTCTCCGTAAGGATAACCTTAGGTTGCCTTAATACATTTAAAAAGTGCTAACTTTTGATTAGGGGTAGGTAGGAAATTCAAGTTTGGTGCCTAAGAAATTGTAATGTAAATCCTCTTTAATGTTAAAGTCAGATTTTAAGTCAGAATTTTGAAAATGCCATTTTAAAAAATGTGGGATTATCCTGTCTTGACTATTTGATGCATGCAGCCTATTCCTGAGTCATATGTCTGAGCATAGTTCGCAGGTGGGCTTTGTTTATTCCTCCCAGACAGCTTGACTATAGAAGAATTAGATGTGCCTGGATTGGCCTTCTCCGGCAGGATTGGAGTGAGACAGACCCAACCTGAGTGAGTCTTAATTCTCCAAGTGGAATCCTTGAAGTCCTGGATGATTGGAAGTGGTCCCAAATGTACCCAGATAGGAAAATCCAAACTTTGGAATATGGAAACTTTGGTTCAAAAGTGGTCTGAGAATCGAGATGATACTGCAAACTACCTCCTCGTTGATCTCCCCAAGATGCATCACATGTTGCCTGACTTTTCCGCAGCTCCGTTACATTTTTCTCAGCAGCAGCAAATGCTGTTCAACAGTCATTCACAGGAGTATCTGGCCTCTGGGCATCCTTGTCAGCTACAGCCTGCAAGTTTGTCCTGCTGAAAATGTTCAACTTCCAAAAAAGAGACTTTGGACCTGATTGTGATCTTAGCGGAGGAGATTACTCAGTCACGAACATCCTTTCTGTCATATTACAAGTTCCATAGGATATAATGGAACTTGTAATACAGTGGACGTGATATCGATCACGTTTGTGATGGAGTAACCCCCCCAGTTCATAATCAGGCCCTAAGTCCTAACGTAGAAATCTTCACTGCAACTTCGTCCATCAGCTCCCCAATGACAACGCCTACTCCTCAGACAGCACCTAAAGCCTTGCCCTGCCGAACTTTACTTTCTCAAATACTTTCCAATAAATTTCTTCTATGTCCTAAGGTAACCCCCAACTAGGCCCAATTGACTTCTTGTATATGACCCACGCTTCATTGTAATCTGCCATATTCTCAACTTTGACCCATTCTCTCATGACTGGATGTCCGAGGTTGGCACTTTGACCTTTTAAGGGCCAGTTTCTACCTTAAATTTTATAAATTCATACCTCTGGTTCTACTGATTTGCTTTTTGTAGTTTTGGTGTCAAATAATAAATTAACATTTACTCTATCATTCTAAATTGGTGCAGAAATGTTCCTCTGATGTGTTGTCAATTACTGTTTGTGTGCTACTTAAATACTTTACACATTGCCATAAGTTAAGACTGACTGCTTTTGTGCAAGCTAACATAGAGTTAAGCATAGGTTAATTTAGTGACTCTTTATGGTTTACCCTGCAAGGGATTATGGCTGTTGCTTGACCATGGCTGCCCCCCCCCAGTCAATCAACAAACCAATTTCTCACAAGCATTATAAGGTTGATTGAGTAGGCTGATCATTGGTTAAGTGATGACTGATGTGTATTCTGTTGCCTTTTCCACTGTGGAAATCATATGCCCAATACATCACACTCAGTGCACAGAGCATGGCCAGACTGTGGATGCATTCCAACACAAAGGTATTGAATAAAGAAGATCATAAATATGTTCTCTTTGTTTTCTGACTGCCTCTCCAAATGGCCTTTTCTCAACTCACTTATATGAATTGAGCTGTGATACATCACGATGCTTGATACAAGTGAATAAGATCAATCACACTGGACTGTTAATGTTTGTTAATGAAAGTCAGCCCCTGAGAATATAGGAAGCTCAAAGATCTAGGGGGTCATTACGATCCCGGCGGTCGACGATGATGTGGTGGTGGTACAGCCAACAGGCTGGCAGTACTTACCGCCACATTATGACATTGGTGGGTTGGCTGAAGCCAACCCACCAATGTACCACCCCGACCCCCATGGCGGTAACAGCCGCTGGGCTGGAGATATCAATCTCCAGCCCAGTGACAGCAATTCTGCTGCCTGTGTGATTATGAGCTCGCCTACCGCCATTGTTTTTTATGGCATTTGTAATGGCACGAAAACCATGGCGGTAGGCCATATCAGTGACAGGGAATTCCTTCCCTGTCACTGATAGGAGTCCCCCTACCTCTCCAGATACTCCCCCACCCCCATACCTCCAATCCCCCGCCCTCCTCCTACATCATTGCTCCCATTCACACACACTCATTCACACATACATACATGCATGCATACATCCAATCACACACATATCCTTCCAAACATACACGGAGACACCCATTCACATTTCACAACATACACGCACTCACACATCCGTACATGTACACACGAATTGAACACTTAAAACACACCCGCATTCATGCAGACACATACATTAACACACCCACACACACACAGACAACAGCCTCCTCCACCCTCCCCTGTCAGAGACCAGACTTACCTAGATCCAGGGGGGTTTCTGGCAGGAAACAGGACTGGGCGCTGCTACCGCCAGCAGCGCCCACCAGCAAAACACTGCCAGGCCGTATCATGTGGCATGATACGGCTGGCGGCGGTCTACTGGCGTGGCGCTCTAGTGGTAGCAGCGCCACCTTACTGCCATCCACCAGTATGGCCACAGACAGATTTCCCCTATTCTTGTGTGGGAAATCTGTCTGTGGTCATATTTTGGTGGACACCTGGTAGCCGCAGTGATGGTCTTTTGACGGCCGTCTCCATGGAGGTAGGCTGTTTTTACCACCAATGTTGTAATGGCGGCCATTGTCCTTTCTGAGCAATAAGGATTTAAGAGAAGTAACTTTGACAATTTGGTTAAAATGTTTCCTGACAACTAAATCACAAGCCACCACAGCCTCATTGATGCACAACCTGTAGGTGCAACTCTTCGATTCCTATGTGATTATTGGGACATACACTTTTACCATATGGGAAACGACCCTCATCCCTGAATGTTCTGACCAATCTTACTCACTCAGTCACCAACTGTTTCATCAAGCGCACTGTATTGTGAACACTGGCCCTGACAGTTCAAGTTGTGACTTCAACAGCTGTACCCCTTGATCCCCCAGAATGTTTCTCTGAAGAGGTGAACACTAATTTTCTCAAGAAATAAAATTAGCATTTTCTTGAACGACCAATGTTATATGTAATTCTTAAATAAACAATTCAAGGTAGATTTTGTTTTATCATGCCTTTGATGAATAGCAGCTTTCTGATCAATTTAGTTTAACAGGATACATCATTTTTGGCCAATTACCAGAGATTTAAGAAAGAATTGAGCACATCTTTTAGAAAACACCCTCTTATTCAGTTGGTGGTCAAAGAGCACCTGAGTCCTAGACAAGGCATCAATGATCTTGTCTTATAATAGCAGGGGCAGTTGGCCAGCAAAGGAGGGTTTTGTTGTCCTACAGAGGAATTTATAACAATTCAAGGATTTCTTGGCACTGATGCTAGTGCCTGGAAATGTTGTACCAAACCCACTGATAAGGAGCAAAAAGCAACAGGAAAATCTTGGTGGATGATGAAAATCTTCATAATTCATAAAGAGAAACCCATAAGCCCCAGAAGGAGGTATGTTTCCAAACCAATGCAGATTAGAGTGGTTCATGGCCCTCTTACCAAGAAGAAAAGGTGAAGAGACGGTCACAATATCTTCAACTTTGATGTTCAAAAGAGGGGTCACTTCATAAAGGGATGTCCCTTCAAATGAAAAATGTGACCTAAAACATATGTAGGTTCATGCACAGTCAGGGACAGATGTACCTAAGAAGACCAAGAGACCACAGGCTGAGTCTTCCTGATGTGGTCTTGCACGACCAGGCACAGAGGAGCAAATTTAGGGTCTGTGGCTAATATCAGTGCCTGTTAGACTTTTCATCCTTGACGTGGTCTCCTTTAACTTTTTATCTCTGTTTCCCAGGTTGTTGATGTGTGCTGGACTCTATGTTTGCAGTTTTTGTTACTATGGGCACTTTACCACTGCTAACCAGTGCTAAAGTGCAAGTGCTCCTATACAAAATGTGTATGTAATTGGTTCATCCATGATTGGCATATTTGATTTACTTGTAAGTTCCTAGTACAGTGCACTAGAGGTGCCCAGGGCATGCACATCAAATGCTACTAGTGGGCCTGCAGCACTGGTTGTGCCGCCCACATTAGTGGCTCTGTAAACATGGCTCAGACCTGCCACTGCAGTGTTTGTGTGTGCAGTTTTAAACTGTAAATTCGACTTGGAAAGTGTGAACACTTGCCAGGCCTAAACCTTCCCTTTTCTTACATGTAAGGCACCCCTAAGATAGGCCCTACGTAGCCCCAAGGGCTGGGTGCAGTGTATGGTTAAGGTAGGACATACAGGCCCTCATTATGACATTGACGGTAAGTACCACTTACAGCCATGCTGTCTGCCGCCAACATACTGCCACCGCAACGGATTACCACCACCCATATAATGGCCCACACATAACAATCCATCAGCATACAGCCACATACACAAGTCCATCAGCCCAAAGGTCAGTGATAAACTGGCGGCAGCAAAACCCACACTGTTATGCCAACAGAACTACGCCCACAGCATTATGACCCACGAATCACCACGGCGGACATTCAATGGCACTAACCCATTGGCAGTACACACCGTCGCCCTCAAAATACACACAACCTAACAAAACAGCACCACATTGGACAATTTGAATAACAAACACCTGACACACATACACACACCACACCCACACCACTAAAAAACACACACCCACATTACCCACAACCCTTTACCATTAAAAACAATTGCCACAAGAGAGATAGCAAGACCACAGACAAGACCACAGCCGCACACCATTATCACCTATAGACCATTCACGTACCTTACATCACACACCCCAACACATCACCCCACACACCCTGACCCACACCACTCACACTACACCCATGGCACCACAACAACGCCCCAGGTTCTCAGAGGAGGAGCTAAGGGTCATGGTGGAGGAAATCATCCGGGTAGAGCCACAGCTATTCGAATCACAGGTGCAGCAGACATCCATTGCAAGGAAGATGGAGCTATGGCGGAGAATTGTGGACAGGGTCAATGCCATGGAACAGCACCCCAGAACAAGGGATGACATCAGGAAGAGGTGGAATGACCTACGAGAGGAAGGTGTGTTCCACAGCAGCAAGACACCAACTCGCTGTACAGAGGACTGATGGTGGACCCCCACAACTAACAACATGGGAGGAGCAAGCCTTGGCAATCATGCATCCAGAGGGCTGGCAGGAGTAGGAGGAGGACTGGACTCTGATAAGTCAGCTCTCCATTACTATCACTCCCCCAACCTGCATGCCATCACAAACCCCCACCCTTACCCTCACTCCCATCACTCTACCACCTCACATACACCCCACCATCACAACCCACCCCTCACAATACCAAGCACCGCATGTAACACTAATGCACGGACCTCCATCACAGACCTGCTTGGACATCCATCACTAAAGCATGCACAATAGGGAGAATCACCTAGACCACAAAATAACCACTCACACAAAGTAAAGCTGACAGGGCAATAACAACCATGGAGGGCAACACACCAATGCACAATATGACACACACAGAAACAATAACACTGTATTTACATCTTCACAGGTCCGCCAGCCAACGTCACCTTGAGATGAGGTGCCAGCAACATCCAGTCCCCCCCAGAAGAGGCCCACAGTGATGACAGCAGCTCCGGATGCCTGGATCTGGATGACCAAACACCACAGTCTCATACCACCACAGAGCCACCCCTCTCAGGAAACACCACTGCAGCACCCACCCAGCGGACCCATACCTCTGTCCCTAGGACACATCAATCAGCAGTGTGTCCACCACTACAGGGGCCCCAGGCCACCCCACAAACACTGGAAGATCAGGAAACTGGGGTCAGTGGCAGTGGGCACACGGTTCAGGGGACAGAGGCACAGGACAACAGGGAAACTGGGAGGACTGAAGTGTGACAGGGGGAGGACAGGCCCTGGGAACCGACTCTCCAGGAGGCACTCACCAACATCCTGGGAGCATACCACCATTCCCAGGAGACGATGGGCCAAATACTGGACAAGTTGCAGGAGACCTAGCGGCTGTAAGAGGGACAGTACCTGGGGATCTGGGAGGGCTTGAAGGACATCAACACCACCCTGGTCACCATTGCAGGGGTGCTGGCAGACATGGCCAACACCAGGAGGGAGGCAGTGGCACACCAGCCGACCCCTGAAACTAGCCAAACGGATGAACAGCCTTCCACCTCCGCTGCCGCTAGTGGACAGGAGGCCCTGCCACAGGAACAACAGCCCACCAGCAACCCCCTCCCTGCAGAAGGAGAACCACCCCGCTGCCTGCGATCCAGGCAGAAGCCAGGGACTATTGCCAAGACCGCCGCCAGGAAATAAGACTCTCCTGATTGTCACCCTTGTGTCCCACTCTGTCACCCTGCCCACCTTGAACTGGCATTGCTCCACTTCCTATGCCCCTTGGACAACATACCTGTGATACAAATATACTGGACCCTTACCTGGACATTCCTCCACCATCACCCCAGCCCATTACACATCTCCCTATACTTATTAGCATTTAAATAAACACCATTTGAATAAATACAAGTATGGAGTCTGTCAAATGATTGAACTATGTATTCATTTAACAAGCTTTAAACACTGCAATACAACTGTACAGTAATGTATACATTTGAATGACCTGTAGTTGGCTGCAGTCAACACACCAGTAGTGATAGTGGGACACAAATATCTGAAAATAGAGATACCAAAGGCTACAGTAAGTGGCCATATAAGTGGGAAAATCAGCGTGTCAGTGACAATGTAAAAAAAAACAACTGTGAATTTAAAGTGAAATTACTGTGTCTTACCTGTGTCATTGGAAGTATTGTCGTATTATAGCACTTCTGTTGTCCTCATCCTCATCCTCTGCCTTCTCATCTTCACTGTCCACAGGGTCCACTGCTGCCACACGCCAATCTCCAGCCTCATACTCCTCCAGAAAAGGTACCTGGCGACGTAAGGCAAGGTTGTGCAACATACAGCATGCCACGATGATCTGGCACACCTTCTTGGGTGAGTAGTACAGGGATCCACCTGTTAGATGGAGGCAACGAAACCTGGCCTTCAGGATGCTGAATGCCCTTTCTATTATTATTCTTGTTCGCCCATGTGCCTCATTGTAACATTCCTCTGCCATTGTCCTGGAATTCCTCAACAGGGCCAGTAGCCATGAGAGGTTGTGGTAACCAGAGTCACCTGCAAATATCGAGGGATAACTGTTAGACACACACTAACCCTTAGGGCCCATACCATACCATACACCAACACCTACTGGGTGGGAACCAAAGCTCACCTATTAGCCACATCCAGTAGCTCTGGAGTTGAGCCATCACATATGGGATGCTGCTATTCCTCAGGATAAAGTCATAATGCAAAGACCCAGGATACTTTGTGTTGACATGGGAGATGTACAGTTCCTTTAGGCACACTATCTGCTCATTCATGGAGTGAAAGCTCTTTTGATTTCTGAACACCTGTTCATTTCTCGGGGGGGAACAAATGCAATATGTGTACCATCTATTGCCCAAATAATGTTGAGGATATGTCCCATTGCATAGAAATCTGCTTTCACTGTGGCCAAATCCTCCACCTGGGGTAAAACGATGTAGCTTTGCATGTGTTTAATCAGGGCAGATAACACTCTGGTCAGCACTTGAGAACATTGGCTTCGACATTCCTGCTGCCAAGCCCACTGTCACTTGGAAGGAGCTAGTTGCAAGGAAATGGAGCACTGATCGCACTGGCACAAGACGGGGGATCCCGGTGGGCTGACGGATAGCAGATATCAGGTCAGGTTCCATTTGGGCACACAGCTCTGTGATTGTGGCCCTGTCCAGTCTCTAGGTGAGGATAATGTGCCTGTCCTCCATTGTTGCCAAGTCCACCAGTGGCCTGCACATGAGGGATGTCTCCATCTCCTATTCATCCGCAGCGGTTGCAATCTAGGGGGCAAACGGTGAACAGCTGGTCAGTATTCCATATTTCCAAACACTACACTGCATTACATGTTGTGACTGTACCAGTATATTGTTGGATAGGCCCAAATGGTGCCTAAGTGTGCTGTGACGCAGTTAGGTGCCATGGTCTGCCCGCCCCTGAAATCGCATCCGCCTGTCCTGTATGGAAGCACAGGTGGAAATTAGGTAATTCCGCTGATGTTGTGCGCCGTTGAGGGAGGTGGTCGAAAACCGGTGTGAAAACTCCTCATTGGATACCATTTGACCCTATGGGTTACAGTGGCCAATGGTGCTGTACACTGGTGGTGACGGTACGACCCGCCACAGATGTGACTGCCATTTTCACTTGCTACCTGACCTTCAACAGGAGAGGACCTACACTGCATGTACTGCTGTGACCTGTGTCTGGAACCGACCATGGCTCGTGTCACTGGGGAAAGGGCCCCTGCCTTCACCGGTGTGGAGTTGGAGAGGCTGGTGGATGGGGTCCTACCCCAGTATCGAATGCCGTATGGGCCTCCAGACCAACAGGTGAGTACACTGTGAATACAATGCATGGGGCATGAATGCATGGAGTGCTGTGTGTGAGGGCCTTGCGGAGAGGGGTGGTGGAAGGGCCCTGGGCAGCATGCTGCATGTATGGTGGGTAATGTCTGTGTGTCAGGGGATGTGAGGGCTATGGTGGGCCATGAGTGAAACAGTCAGGGCGGTCTGACTGATACCTTTTCCTATGTGTATTTCTCTGCAGGTTAGCGCCCATCAAAAAAAGGGCTTATGGTGTGCCATCACCAAGGATGTGCGGACTCTGGGGTCTACGGCAGGAGGAGCACCCACTGTCGGAAATGGTGGAAGTACCTGAGATGCTGGGCATGGAAGACGGCGGCGGCCCAGCCCGGGATGGCCTCCCAACTAGGAAGGTGCCGGTCGAGCTCTGACCCCTCTGATAGCCTGCATATTGGCAGTGGCCAATCCAGAGCTGGATGGGCGCTTGGGGGCATCACAGCAGCCACAAGGGGGTGAGTACAGTGCCCAAATATACTACCTGCACGTGGTGGGGTGGCATCTGGGTGGGGGATGTGGGCCTGTGGGTGCCTCTAGGCCAGGCCGGGCATTGCAGTGTAGGTCCCATGTTGGGCAGGGTCTGATGTACACCTCATCCAACCAAGCTAGTAGGCATCCACTACTGGGCAGGTGTCTTTGGGTCTCAGGTATGCTGCAATTGGTGTTAGGTATCCCTGTCCATGGACTGTTAGTGCATTGCCTAGTGCATAGGGCTGTTCCCTGTATGTGTGTGTCATGGTGTTGTTTCCGCCATTGACCAAGGAAATCCTTTGTCTCTCCCTCCCCTTTTTGTTTTGTCACCCTGTCCTTATGGGCATTAGCATCATCTGGTGGAGGAGCAGAGGCACTGGCGATGGGGAGAGCTGCATCCCACAGGGCCCAGGAGGCCGAATCCTCTGACGGTGAGAGCACCAGTGGGACAGAGGGTGAGGGGAGCACCACGGCGGAGACAGGAGGGGACAGTTCTGACAGTGATACCTCCTCCAATGGAAACTCCCTGGCACTGGCGGATGCCTCTGTGCCCACCCCAACAACAGGTGCATGCGCCACCCCGTACCAGCACCGCCCTCCCAGCAGCCCCTCAGCATGATTCCCGTGCCCGCTCCCCCAGGAAGGTGGGCATCTCCTTCGCTCCAGGCACCTCAGGCCATGCCGCAGTTAGCCCTGCTGCCCTGAGTGAGGAGGCTATTAACCTCCTGCAATCCATCTCTGTTGGGAAGTCAACCATTGTGAAGGCCACCCAGGGACTTGCAGCCCATTTGCAACAAACAAATGCATTCCTGGAGGGCATTCACTCTGGCATGGCGGCCCAACAGAGATCAATCAAGGCTCTGGCCTCCTCCCTGATTGCAGCCATTGTCCCTGTTTCTACCCTCCCCCCCTCCAACGTCCTTTACCCAATCCCATTCCTATCAACCCCAACCTATCCCAAGCACACAGGCAGACCATCCTGCACCCAGGACAACACATAGGAGTGGTTCAGGCAAACACAAGCACCACACATCATCCCACAAGCAGTCACAGAAACACCATCCAGATGCAGACATACCAACATCCTCTGTCTCCTCTGTGTCCCCCTCCCTTTCCTCGTCCACCTTCCTCCTAGTTGCATCTAAACTCACACCTGCATGCACTACATCCTCATTCACTACTACCATCACGCCTATCACTGCACGCCCCTCACTGGCAGTCACCACCTCCACATCCATGCACACGTCCTCTGTGTCCTCTCCCACTGTGTCTGTGCCCCCTCCTCCCAAAGTACACAAACGCAAACACTCAGACACCAAACAGCCATCCACCTCACAACAGCATCCAGCCCATGCACCGGCCCACAAACACAGCAGACAGACACCTCCTACAACCACTTCCTCTTCCTCCACTCCCACACCTTCACCCTCTTCCCAGCCCAATGTCCCTAAGAAGCTTTTCCTCTCCACTGTTGACCTCTTCCCTACCACCACCCCCCTCCTTCTCATCAGGCCAGGGTGGTCAGAACCCAGGCAAGCATCTCAGCCACCCAGTCCACGCCTCAGTAGTGTCAACAGCTACTGCAGGTGGGAGAGGAACCCGGGCACCAGGCAGCAGCACTGACAGGGTGCCTGCACCAGGTTCATCAGGAAGGGCAAGGAGGCACCACCAGCAACGTCTAGGAAGGGCAAGGAGGCACCACCAGCTGCAAGATGGAAGGGCAAGGGGCAATCCCCGGCTGCTGACAGACAGGGCAAGCGGCCTGCACCAGCAGGCAGGAAGGACAGGAGACCTGGTGCTGGGACTCATTCGGTGCTCCCACCACCAACCATGGTGGTTCAGCCATCTGAGGCTGCAGAGGAAGGGCTGGAACCTCCCCCCACCACTGCCAGAACTGCCACCAGTACCGCCACCAGCACCACTGCCAGCAGCAGCAGCAGCCCCAGTGGGCAGCTGTCCGAGGCTGTAGGGGATGGGCTGGAGCCTCCATGACACTGTGTAGTCCCGCCTCCATGGGCTGTTGTGTGTTCTGGCCCCTGCAAAGTAGGTCTGACATACAGGTGAAAGACTTTGACCTTACACTCCCCAACATCTGCATCACAGGGCACAATGCCCCCTCCAGAACCAGTGGAACAAACCATCTACTCACCCTATCCTCCCCAGGATGAAGCACACTGGGCACAATGTCCCCTCCAGAACCAGTGGAAGAAGCTATCCACTGACCCCATACTTCCCAAGATGAAGCACACTGGGCACAATGCCCCCTCCAGAACCAGTGGAATAAGCCATCCACTCACCCCATCCTTCCCAAGAAGAAGCACACTGGGCACAAGGCCCCCTCCAGAACTAGTGGAGAAGTGTTGGAGGCTGGACTGGCTTGTAGTGAGTACCAAGGGGTACTTGCACCTTGCACCAGGCCCAGTTATCCCTTATTAGGGTATAGGGTGTCTAGCAGCATAGGCTGATACATAATGGTAGCTTAGCAGAGCAGCTTAGGCTGAACTAGGAGACGAGTGAAGCTCCTACAGTACCACTTAGTGTCATATGCACAATATCATAAGAAAACACAATACACAGTTATACTAAAAATAAAGGTACTTTATTTTTATGACAATATGCCAAAGTATCTCAGAGTGAACCCTCAGTGAGAGGATAGGAAATATACACAAGATATATATACACAATACCAAAATATACAGTAATAGTCTTAGAAAACAGTGCAAACAATGTATAGTTACAATAGGATGCAATGGAGACACATAGGGATAGGGGCAACACAAACCATATACTCCAAAAGTGGAATGCGAACCACGACTGGACCCCAAACCTATGTGACCTTGTAGAGGGTCGCTGGGACTATTAGAAAATAGTAAGGGTTAGAAAAATAGCCCACCCCAAGACCCTGAAAAGTGAGTGCAAAGTGCACTAAAGTTCCCCAAAGGACAAAGAACTCGTGATAGGGGAATACTGCAGGAAAGACACAAACCAGCAATGCAACAACGATGGATTTCCAGTCGAGGGTACCTGTGGAACAAGGGGACCAAGTCCAAAAGTCACAAGCAAGTCAGAGATGGGCAGATGCCCAGGAAATGCCAGCTGTGGGTGCACAGAAGCTTCTACTGGACAGAAGAAGCTTAGGTTTCTGCAGGAACTACAAGGGCTAGAGACTTCCCCTTTGGAGGACGGATCCCTCACGCTGTGGAGAGTCGTGCAGAAGTGTTTTCTTGCAGAAAGACCGCCAACAAGCCTTGCTAGCTGCAAATCGTGCAGTAAGCGTTTTTGGATACTACTGTGGCCCAGGAGGGACCAGGATGTCGCGTCAGGAGAGAGAGGGGACGTCGAGCAAGACAAGGAGCTCTCTCAGCAGCAGGTAGCACCCAGACAAGTGCCAGAAACAGGCACTACGAGGATGCGTGAAACAGTGCTCACCCGAAGTCGCACAAAGAAGTCCCACGTCGCCGGAGAACAACTTAGGAGGTCGTGCAATGCAGGTTAGAGTGCCGTGGATCCAGGCTGGACTGTGCACAAATGATTTCCGCCGGAAGTGCACAGAGGCCAGAGTAGCTGCAAAAGTCGCAGTTCCCAGCAATGCAGTCTGGCGTGGGGAGGCAAGGACTTACCTCCTCCAAACTTGGACTGGAGAGTCACTGGACTGTGGGAGTCACTTGGACAGAGTTGCTGGATTCGAGGGACCTCGCTCGTCGTGCTGAGAGGAGACCCAAGGGACTGGTAATGCAGCTTTTTGGTGCCTGCGGTTGCAGGGGGAAGATTCCGTCGACCCACGGGAGATTTCTTCGGAGCTTCTAGTGCAGAGAGGAGGCAGACTACCCCCACAGCATGCACCACCAGGAAAACAGTTGAGAAGGCGGCAGGATCAGCGTTACAGAGTTGCAGTAGTCGTCTTTGCTACTATGTTGCAGTTTTGCAGGCTTCCAGCGCGGTCAGCAGTCGATTCCTTGGCAGAAGGTGAAGAGAGAGATGCAGAGGAACTCGGATGAGCTCTTGCATTCGTTATCTAAGGAATCCCAAGAGACAGAGACCCTAAATAGCCAGAAAAGAGGGTTTGGCTACCTAGGAGAGGGGATAGGCTAGCAACACCTGAAGGAGCCTATCAGGAGGAGTCTCTGACGTCACCTGGTGGCACTGGCCACTCAGAGCAGTCCAGTGTGCCAGCAGCACCTCTGTTTCCAAGATGGCAGAGGTCTGGAGCACACTAGAGGAGCTCTGGGCACCTCCCAGGGGAGGTACAGGTCAGGGGAGTGGTCACTCCCCTTTCCTTTGTCCAGTTTCACGCCAGAGCAGGGCTAAGGGGTCCCTGAACCGGTGTAGACTGGCTTATGCAGAAATGGGCACCAAATGTGCCCATGAAAGCATTTCCAGAGGCTGGGGGAGGCTACTCCTCCCCTGCCTTCACACCATTTTCCAAAGGGAGAGGGTGTAACACCCTCTCTCAGAGGAAGTCCTTTGTTCTGCCATCCTGGGCCAGGCCTGGCTGGACCCCAGGAGGGCAGATGCCTGTCTGAGGGGTTGGCAGCAGCAGCAGCTGCAGTGAAACCCCGGGAAAGGCAGTTTGGCAGTACCAGGGTCTGTGCTACAGGCCACTGGGATCATGGGATTGTGCCAACTATGCCAGGATGGTATAGAGGGGGCAATTCCATGATCATAGACATATTACATGGCCATATTCGGAGTTACCATTGTGAAGCTTCATATAGGTAGTGACCTATATGTAGTGCACACGTGTAATGGTGTCCCCGCACTCACAAAGTCCGGGGAATTGGTCCTGAACAATGTGGGGGCACCTTGGCTAGTGCCAGGGTGCCCACTCACTAAGTAACTTAGCACCCAACCTTTACCAGGTAAAGGTTAGACATATAGGTGACTTATAAGTTACTTAAGTGCAATGTAAAATGGCTGTGAAATAACGTGGATGTTATTTCACTCAGGCTGCGGTGGCAGGCCTGTGTAAGAATTGTCAGAGCTCCCTATGGGTGGCAAAAGAAATGCTTCAGCCCATAGGGATCTCCTGGAACCCCAATACCCTGGGTACCTCAGTACCATATACTAGGGAATTATAAGGGTGTTCCAGTAAGCCAATGTAAATTGGTAAAATTGGTCACTATCCTGTTAGTGACAATTTGAAAGAAATGAGAGAGCATAACCACTGAGGTTCTGATTAGCAGAGCCTCAGTGAGACAGTTAGTCACTACACAGGTAACACATTCAGGCACAATTATGAGCACTGGGGCCCTGGGTGACAGGGTCCCAGTGACACATACAACTAAAACAACATATATACAGTGAAAAATGGGGGTAACATGCCAGGCAAGATGGTACTTTCCTACAAGAAGCTATCCACTTGAGAGACTGTGGCCTTGCACTCCCCAAGACCAAGCAGTGGGCAAACCACCCACTTGAGAGACTGTGGCCTTGCAGTCCCCAGGACCAAGCAGTGGGCACACCACCCACTTGAGAGATTGTGGCCTTGCACTCCCTAGGACCAAGCAGTGGGCACGTAGCCCCCTCCTTTCCCTGTCCCACTGACGTGCCAGTGTTTTTTTGACCTGATGCCCCTGCAGTGTTCTCTCCGTGTTGATGCAGGAGTGAGGTGGGGCCTTGGCCTGTGTGAAGTGGCCCTGTAGCCCACGTACATTGAGGACTGGGCAGTGTCCCTACATTTGTACACATAAATATACGTTTGTATTTTGATGCACTTATTCATGCTATTTTATCATATTACACTCACTTTCTTCCAATAATTTTGTCCTTGCATTATTCCTGAGGGGTACAGGGTGGATATGTAATATTTGTGAATCTGATTGTGTGTATGGTGTTGGGTGTGTAGTGCTGCGTGTTGCATGTTGCGTGTGTGTGTTACTCTCTTTTTCCTCCCCCCTTCCTTGTGTGCTAGGTGGCATTACTCTCCGTGGTCATTTTCACTGGCGTTGCCGCTCATAATGCAGGAAAAGGTAGACGACCATGGAAAATATGTGTCACTTGGGCTCCATGGTGTTGTGGTTGTTCTCTGAGTCTTCAGTGGTGAGTCCTTTGACTTCTGTCTTCTGTTTCCACTGTGCTTTTGATGTCGTTGGTACTGCCCTGGAAAAGGTGGCAGATAGGCCTGTAGCAATAGAGTGGGCAGTGCATTGTCTTCCACCTGGCTGTTGGGGGTTACCGTCATGGTGCTTGTTGATACCGGCATGGCGGTTGGTGTGTTAAAATGGCTGTCTGTCTGAGCGTTTGCCGCCATGGTAATAATTCCATACTTGCTACCGCCAGCCTGTTGGCGGTATTACCGCTGCTTTATCACCGACCGCCAGGGATGTAATGAAGGCCATAGTAATGCGTTTTATATGTCCTGACAGTGAAATACTGCTAAATTTGTTTTTCACTGTTGCAAGGCATGTCCCTCTCATAAGTTAACATGGGGGCTACCTTTAAACCTTTAACTATGATTAAAGTGTATATTCCCTTTGGGAGTGGAAGGACACATTAAGTTTGGGGTCTCTGAGCTCACAATTTAAAAACACATCTTTTAGTAAAGTTGATTTTAAGATTGGGTGTTTGAAAATGCCACTTTCAGAAAGTGAACATTGTCTTGCTTAAACCATTTTTGTGACTCTTTCTGTTTGTGGATTCCCTATCTGGGTTAGTTTGACAGTTGGGCTGGTTGCAACTCTCCCTAGACAGTGACACAAAGGGAGCTGGGGTGTGTAGCCTGCATAGCCTGATGTGCTAGGAGGGAGGGGAGGAGTGGTCACTCACACCAGAAAGGGCTCTGCCTGCCCTCACACAATGCAGTCTCCAACCCCCTGGTGTGTGTTTGGGGCCTGGCCTGGGCAAGGCAGGATTTCACAAACAAGAGAGACTTTTCTTTGAAGTAAGCCTACTTCAAAGGGCAAAATGGATATAAGAAGGGCACCCAAAACCACAGACTTTAGAACACTTCTGGAAACCAAGAAGAACCTCTGCTTGGAGAAGAGTTGAAGACATGAGGAAGAAGAGCTGCCCTGCCTGTGACTGTGCTTTGTCGAGCTATCCTGCAGTTGCTGCTTCTGCCTGTGCTAGAGGACAAAGACTAGACTTTGTGTGCCTTCCTTCTTGTGAAGAACTCTCCAAGGGCTTGCATTAGAGCTTGCGTCCTGTTGTTTGAAATCTCAGGGACAGCAAAGACTTCTCTCTGCCAGCACCAGGAGCCTCTGCTGAGACACCAACTCTGCCAAGTGGTGCCCATCAAGTTCCTGGGACCCCGAAAGGAGAAGCTGGCAGACCAAGAGAGAGAAATCCACTCATTGACTGCTGTGCGGGGAATAGATTGATGCAACTCCGAGCTGCGGCTAAAAAATTGACGCGCCGCCGGCTTCACAGCTGAAAATTAACGCTCGCCTGCATCGCAGCTGGAAAATTTATGCACACGGCCGGAGAAACGATGTGCTGCATCTCTGACGGACACTGGTGAGATCGCAACCCGCGCTGTGTGGTTTTCAGATCGTCGTGCAGCAGGATTTCCGATGCAAACATCGCTGGGCGTGTAAAAACGACTCAAAGCCTGCCCGGACCCAACAGTGCAGTTCGAATCAACGCTTCTCTCTTCTGCGGAGAGAAGAAATGACGCTCGTCGACTCAACTGAAGGAGAAACAACACACGGTCTTGTACATGAGTGATATTGACGCAGTGCAAGCCCTTTTTGATGCACACTCGCCTGTGCGGGGTTATTTTTTACGCACCCAGGTACATTTCCAAGCTAACAGCATTAGCTTTGTGTTTAAAATTAAATGATGAGTCTTTTTGGTTTTTAATTGGTAACTTGACTTGTGTTTTGTGGATTTTTGTCGTTTGGTCTTGTTTTGTTTAGATAAATATTCTCTATTTTTCTAAACCTGTGTTGTGTCATTTTGTAGTGTTTTCATTAAGTTACTGTGTGTGTTGGTACAAATAGTTTACACCTAGCACTCTGACATTAAACCTACTGCTCCTGCCAAGCTACTAAGGGGGTGTGCCCAGGTTAGTTGAGAGTGATTGTCTTTTACCCTGACTAAAGTGAGGGTCCTTGCTTGGACAGGGGGTAACCTGACTGCCAACCAAAGACCCTATTCCTAACAGTGGCTATTACATCCCATACCCTTCATGTGACAATAACTATTCAGGGTAAATATATTGATCTAATACATGCAACACATTTTAAGATAATTCTGAGAATAATTTATCTTTGTTTTCACAATTCAGACATTGGGGAAGGGCATTGTCACATGTCAGTCAAAGTTTTACTAAGAAACATACCTTTGTTCCAACAAACATAGAACCTCTGAGTGCCATGGCAAAAAAAAGTATAAACATTCAGCAGTATGATGATGGCACCCACCTTCACCTGAAAACCTACAGCTCATCACACGGGGATTCACTTAAGCCCTTACTGATAAAAGTAGCAGACTGGATTAATGAACATGTTCTCTCAAACAAAATGCACAGTAAAAAGGTCTCTTATATCTTTATTCTAAAGGCCCCTCTCCTACAGGCTGCATATATTCTTCCTACTAAGCATCTCATCCAAATTGGTTTCTTCAGCTAAATCACCCTGAAATAAACTATGCAACCCCACATATCTAAACTGACCAAAATTCCCTATTTCCAATTCTACCTCTTCTGGAAGTTGAAGCACACTGTCCCATTAGACTTCACTGGTTCTGCCACACCAAGATGGCAGCAACGCCCCAGTAGCTGGTCTCACCAAAACCTCTGTGACACCTCTCAGAACTGCCCTACACTCTTTTTCAAACCTAGGCAATGGTGCAAAAGAATATGATGGAATTTCTTCCATTTAAAAATGGTTTTACAGGCTACCGCTCAATTTCAGAATGAACTTTGAAATTGTCTGCCTCACCTGCAAGATGCAAAAATAACTTATGATGTATGGAATGCTGAACAATGTCATACATTCACCCCAATCACAGATCTACATTCACCCCAATCACAGGTCTAAAACCAGTGTTTTCTTGCTGGTCACACCATTCCAGTTTGGATCCAGCCATATGAAAATCAGTCTTAATTTTGCTCCGCATGGGAAGAGTCCATTGTGAGCTGCAAGGCTAGTCCTCCCTGGATCAGAATCAAGCATCCTGGGACCAGTGTTGTGGTATCAACCCTCATAAGGAAGGTGAGCTTGAATCTGGTGGCATAGCAAGCATGGGACCCACGTCTGGGCATACCCTTTCCACTTAAAAAAGAACACATCAAAGGTGTTTTGCCCTAGTGTTCCTCCCATCAAAGAAGCAAAATCAATACCCCATGATGACAAAGAAACATTGGAGGCAAATCAATACTAGCTTATGCAATCCCCATAAAACAAACTCTCAACTAGGGATTCTCTTGTCACTCAGGCAAAATTCCAACATCTTAGATTTCTATAAAGTTATAAATACTCACCTATTCAGACTTAATTTGAAATTGAATAATAAATGGGACAAAGCCTTGCTGTTGGTTCAATGGTTAACTAATATTAAATTCATACAGTTTTACATTTTTTGGCTTATACATATATAATTTTTCTTCCCTGTGTTGTTAAGGTCTTTGCTCCAAATGTGGTGACACCTACACTGTAAAGTACCACAATAATTATAATCATAAAAGCAAAATTCTCTGCTGTAAATCCTACTGATGGGACCCTTTCAGTAGAGACTTTGCCTGATCAATACCTTGATTTTTGTAGTGTATTTAAAAACGTGAAGCCTGCATTGCACCAATCCATTACGACATTGAAATCAGAGTCGAACTTGAATCCAGATCCAAAATACAATCCTGTACACTTTATACCCTGACAGACAAAGAAATCACCTCAAGACCTATTAATTAAAATGAATTTTCAGGCTTAATCAGACACATAAAGTCACCAGTTTCCCCTTCACTCTTCATCATTCGTGAATAGTAGGTGAGTTGAATAGTGACTTTGAGTACTGAACCCTCAAAAAGGCCACTATCTAGAACCAGTAGAAACCACCTCTGATTCTGTGGCTCCCAGATCAATCAAAGCATGCTACAGTATACAGAAACATTTAGGGGGTCATTACAACCCTGGCGGATGGTGTTAAAGCTGTGGAAATACCGCAAACAGTCTGGCGGACAAAAAAAGGGAATTATGACCCGGGCGAAAACCGCCTGCCACCGCGGTGCAAACAAGCAGCGCGGCGGTCACCGCCAACAGACAGGTGGAAGACAATTTACCACCCACAGTATTACAACCCGCCAATCCGCCACCTTTTCCGGGGCGGATTCACCGTGGATAAAAACACGGCGGAAACAGCTTTTGCTATGGGAAAACGCTCACCTGAACACATCCCACGAGGAACGATGACTCCATGGAGCCGGAACTCCAAATACTCCCTGCCCTTATGTTTCTGCTCCTCTACGACCAACAGCTACGTATGCACCGAAGACAACGGTGAGTACTGCACCTACGACACGGGGGAGGCAAAAGTTAGGGGGACACACACCAAACACCCCCAACCTCGCATATTACAATATACATACCAATGCATTCACAAATATCACAGTAACAACCCACAATTCCCCAGAAGAATGAAAAGACAATGCGAAATTCGGTCAAACATTGTAATGTGGCAATATACATGTCATAAAAAAATATTCAGATATATCTTTGAAAATCAGTCATAAATATATACAATACGAGAAGTGGTGCAGATATGTAAATTACAATGTCCGTGCACCAACAGTCCAAAAATGCATGGGCGAGGCCCACAAAGGATACCTGACCAAAATCGGAGAGAACACTGCCGGGGCATCAGATTGAAATACTACAGGCACCTCAGGGGTAAGGGAAGGGGGGGCACCTCAGCCGGATGACTGCAAAGCCAGATCCACGACGAGGCTCCATGCCCATTGATGTATCCTGGGGAGTGCAAAGCCACAGTCTCACAAGTCTCTACAGTGGGTGGCTTGCCCACTGTGCCATCCTGGGGAGTGCAAAGCCACAGTCTCACAAGTCTCTACAGTGGGTGGGTTGCCCACTGTTCAATCCTGGGGAGTGCAAAGCCACAGTCTCTCAAGTCCCTACAGTGTGTGTGTTGCCCACTGTTCCATCCTGGGGAGTACAAAGCCACAGTCTCACAAGTCTCTACAGTGGGTGGCTTGCCCACTGTTCAATCCTGGGGAGTGCAAAGCCAGTCTCTCAAGTCTCTACAGTGGGTGGCTTGCCCACTGTTCAATCCTGGGGAGTGCAAAGCCACAGTCTCTCAAGTAGATGGAGGTTTCTACTGGTACTGGGGGGGACTGGTGCCCAGACTGGATGAGTCTCCCCGTGAAAGTTCCTGTCCTGTCACTGTCCCAGCTGTACATGGGATAAGGATGCCTGATGTGGCGGGCCATTCATTCCTACCCGGTGCTTGCCCTGTTCAGCGGTGCTTTGCCATGGCGGTCTTTGCCCTGTTCAGCGGTGCCTTGCCATGGCGGTTCTGGACTGTTCAGCGGTGCCTTGCCATGGCGGTTCTGGACTGTTCAGCGGTGCTTTACCATGGCGGTCTTTGCCCTGTTCAGCAGTGCTTTGCCATGGCGGTCTTTGCCCTGTTCAGCGGTGCTTTGCCATGGCGGTTCTGGACTGTTCAGCTGTGCCGTGCCATGGCGGTTCTGGACTGTTCAGCAGTGCTTTGCCATGGTGGTTCTGGACTGTTCAGCGGTGCCTTGACATGGTGGTTCTGATACAGACATTGGTCTGTGGCATGACGTTCTCTACACTGGGCATTGGTGTGTGGCATGATGTTCCATCATTGCCCAGCGGAGCTGTGGCATCCGGGACCCTCCAGGGCACTGACTCCGGCGGTGGCGGTGGTCTCCTGACCAGTGACGATACTCGGGCCCTCCTGGGCTGTGACTCTGGCGGTGGTCTCTGGACCAGTGACGATATTTGTGCCCTCCTGGGCTGTGACTCCGGCGGTGGTCTCCTGACCAGTGACGATACTCGGGCCCTCCTGGGCTGTGACTCCGGCGGTGGTCTCTGGACCAGTGACGATACTTGGGCCCTCCTGGGCTGTGACTCTGGCGGTGGTCTCTGGACCAGTGACGATACTTGTGCCCTCCTGGGCTGTGACTCTGGCGGTGGTCTCTGGACCAGTGACGATACTTGTGCCCTCCTGGGCTGTGACTCCGGCGGTGGTCTCCTGACTAGTGACGATACTCGGGCCCTCCTGGGCTGTGACTCTGGCGGTGGTCTCTGGACCAGTGATGATACTTGTGCCCTCCTGGGCTGTGACTCTGGCGGTGGTCTCTGGACCAGTGACGATACTTGTGCCCTCCTGGGCTGTGACTCCGGCGGTGGTCTCCTGACCAGTGACGATACTCGGGCCCTCCTGGGCTGTGACTCTGGCGGTGGTCTGTAGACCAGTGACAATACTTGTGCCCTCCTGGGCTGTGACTCTGGCAGTGGTCTCTGGACCAGTGACGATACTTGTGCCCTCCTGGGCTGTGACTCCGACGGTGGTCTCTGGACCAGTGACGATACTCGGGCCCCCCTGGGCTGTGACTCCAGCGGTGGTCTCCTGACCAGTGACGATACTCGGGCCCTCCTGGGCTGTGACTCTGGCGGTGGTCTCTGGACCAGTGACAATACTTGTGCCCTTCTGCGCTGTGACTCTGGTGGTGGTCTCCTGACCTATGACAATACTCGGGCCCTCCTGGGCTGTGACTCTGACGGTGGTCTCTGGACCAGTGACAATACTTGTGCCCTCCTGGGCTGTGACTCTGGAGGTGGTCTCTGGACCAGTGACGATACTTGTGCCCTCCTGGGCTTTGACTCCGGCGGTGGTCTCTGGACCAGTGACGATACTCGGGCCCCCCTGGGCTGTGACTCCGGCGGTGGTCTCCTGACCAGTGACGATAATCGGGCCCTCCTGGGCTGTGACTCTGGCGGTGGTCTCTGGACCAGTGACGATACTTGTGCCCTTCTGGGCTGTGACTCTGGCGGTGGTCTCTGGACCAGTGACGATACTCGGGCCCTCCTGGGCTGTGACTCTGGCAGTGGTCTCTAGACCAGTGACGACGGTGCTGGCGGTTGTGTGTCGACCACCGGAAATGATGGCGCACTTCTCCGCCGTGACACTCACAACAGGCTGGGCAGACTTCCTCAGGCCCTTCCCCACCTTTGGTGGAGTCACAGATGACTCTCCAATCCCCTTAGAACCCATGTCAGTTGTTTTCCCACCAGGAGTCTTAACACGGTCCCGTCGTCCACTCTCCAATTTCAGAGCCTTTACAGGGGGTGGGCTGCCAGTGCCTTGGCTCCGGGTCCTACTGCTTGCCCTGGTGGCCGGTGCACTCCACAAACCTTGAACAGGCACCACTGGTATTGGAGGCTTTTTGGCTGAGGCGCTACAACGGGACTGATGAATTGGAGGGGGTGGGGTGGGGGCAAACAACTTTACAGAGGGACAGTTTCTGATGCACACTGGGATGGGTAGCTGGAGGGGGTCTGGGAGTGGAGGAAGAGGAGGTGGTTGTAGGAGGTGTCACTTTAGGTGTTTTGGGTCCAGGTGCAGGTACTGGAGGCTGTCGTGAGGTGGATGGATGTTGGGTGAGTGATTGCCGGCGTTTGTGTACTTTGGGAGGGGGCGTCACAGACACACTGGGAGAGGACACAGGGGACGTGTAAATGGCAGTGGAGGTGGTGAGTGCAGGTGAGCGGCGTGTGGTGCTGGGTGTCCTTGTACGATTCATGGTGCCTGTAGATGTGGTGCATGCAGGTGTGTGTGTAGACGAGACTAGGAGGGAGGAGGGAGAAGAGGAGGAGGGGGACACAGTGGAGGCAGTGGATGTTGCTGTGTCTGTACGTGGGTGAGGCTTGCGTGAGTGCCTGTGGTGTGTGTGGTGCCTATGTTTGCTTGAGCTACTTGTGTGTGTTGACTTGTGTGCATGCTGGTCTGTAGTTGTGCTTGGGATGGGCTGGGGTACAGGAGATTGGGTCTGGGTGGAGGAAGTTGGAGGGGGGAGGCTAGACACAGGGACAATGGCTGCCATCAGTGCTGAGGCCAGAGATTGCAGGGTTCGCTGAAGGACAGCCTGACCAGAATGAATGCCCTCCAGGAATGCATTACCATATTGCAACTCTCGTTCTACACCCTGGATGGCATTCACAATGGTAGACTGCCCAACAGTGAATGACCTGAGGAGGTTAATGGCCTCCTCACTGAGGGCAGCAGGGGTGACTGGGGCAGGGCCTGAGGTGCCTGGGGCGAAGGTGATGCCCACCCTCCTGGGTGAGCGGGCACGGGGCGAACGCTGAGGGGCTGCTGGGAGGGCGGTGCTGGTAGGGGAGGTGGCGGCTGTACCTGTAGAGGTGGGGGGCACAGATGGTGCCGCCACCACAAGGGAGCCCCCATCGGCGAACGAGTCTGTGTCGCTGCTTGGTGATCCGGTGGCCGACGTGAAGCTCCCCTTGCTCTCTGTCCCACTGGTGCATTCAGAGTCCGTGGTGTGGCCCTCCATGGCCATGTGGGATGCAGCTCCCTCATGCTCCGGTGCCACTGTACCTCCGCCTGTTGATGCTGATGTACAAAAGGACAGGGAGAGCAGTAAAAGGGGGGGAGACAGAAGAAAGAGAGTTTTAGTGCATGAATTACCACTACCGTTGGCGGACAAGACAGTCGCAGCATCCCCCTGCATTACGCTGTGCTCCTGCCCTCTGCACATGCAATTTCTGGGATATGGCCTACATGGCAATGGTGGACATCTGTGCACATGTATGCCACAGGGACAACTGTACCTCGACTTGGCACTCTGCTGAGGTGGGGTAGAGTGCCACATGGTCTACATTACGGAGGGGCCTTGCCTACCTAACTCGCCCTGGCCTAGGGACACCCACAGCCCACCTCCCCCACCCAGACACCACCACTGCACGCAAAGTCAGCTGAATGAGGTTGTACTCACCCCCTTGTGTCTGCTGTGATGTCCTCAAGCGCCCATCCAACTCCGGGTAGGCCACCACCAGGATCCGGAACATCAGGGGGGTCATGGTGCAACGGGCACCCCTCCCACGTTGGGAGGCCATCCCCAGCTGAGCCTCCGCCGTCTTCTTGCTGCAGCGGCGAATGTCCTCCCATCTCTTACGGCAGTGGGTGCCCCGTCTCTGGTGGGCCCCCAGGGTCCGGACCTCCTTGGCGATGGCACGTTATATATGTCCCTCTTCTGGTGGGCGCTGACCTACATGACATGCACAAGGGAAGAGGAACAGTCATTACCAACTGCACAGTCATTGTGAGTGGCCCCCTCCCTACTCTGGCCATGTGGCCCATTCATTCCCATGCATTGTTGTTCTATGAACTCTGCCCCTTTCCCTCTTCCAACCAGCCCTCTCCACCCAGGCCTGGCCCATACAACGTGCTCCCTGTGTACTAACCTGTTGGTCTGGAGGACCGTAGAGTAGCGTGTACTGGGGGAGGACCCCGTCAACCAGTTTCTCCAACTCCTGTGCAGTGAAGGCAGGGGCCCTTTCCCCAGACGCAGCAGCCATCGTCGCTTCCAGACCGAGGTCACAGCAGCACTGGCAGTGTAGGTCCTCTCCTGTCGAAGGTCAGGTATCTAGTGATTGAACAGATAGAAAATGGTGTTCATGTCCGCGGCGGTGACGTCCGCGGCGGTGCGCATCATCACTGCCAGCGCACCTGTTCATTGGCTTCTGGGACCTATAGGGTCCAATGTTAACCAATGCAGAATTGCGCCGCGGTCTATGACCGCCTACCGCGACGGTGTGCAACGCCAGCGCAGTTACCCCACAATCCCATTGTCCCAGTTTAGAGGTCAGGCAGCCGCCATTTCAGGTGCCCACACGGCTTAATTTACCTCTGCGTCACACATAGCTGGGCCTACACTCAACACACATACAGGAAGGGTTTTGTGAGTGGTGTAGTCTTGTGTGTAACTGTGGGTTCATACCTGGAGGAATAATGACTGGTTCTTCGCTGTTGTCCTTCGTAGACACCGTCAGCTGGGACATATGAGAAGATGGCGGAATCCTCCGGTGTACCTCCGGTGTACCGACCGCTGGTGGACCTGTTGACAATGGAAGAGAGACATGTCATCGTCACCTACCGGTTTGACCGTGCCACAATCCAGGAACTATGTACCCAGTTGGAGCCAGACCTGAAGTCACCAATCCGCCATCCGACTGGAATCCCCCCTGCTGTCAGTGCTCCATTTCCTTGCAAGTGGGTCTTTTCAGACAACTGTGGCCATGGCATCAGGGATGTCCCAGCCTATGTTTTCCAACGTGTTGTCCAGATTGTTGTCTGCCCTGCTGAAACACGTAAGGAGATACATCATTTTCCCTCAGGTGGAGGATTTGCCTACAGTGAAAGGTGACTTTTATGCCCTTGGACATATCCCCAACGTCATAGGTGCCATTGATGGGACCCATGTAGCTCTGCCCCTCTCCCACTGGAGTGAACAGGTGTACAGGAACATAAGAGTTATCATTCAATGAATGTCCAGATGGTCTGTTTGGCAGACCAGTACATCTTGCAGGTAAATGCTATGTTCCCTGGCTCAGTGCATGACGCCTACATCCTGCGGAATAGCAGCATCCCTGATATGATCGGTCAACTCCAGAGGCAGCGTGTATGGCTATTGGGGGACTCTGGTTACCCCAACCTTTCCTGGCTATTGACCCCAGTGAGGAATCCCAGGACCAGGGCAGAGGAACGGTACAATGAGGCCCATGGGTGGACTAGGAGGGTGATCGAACGCACCTTCGGCCTCCTGAAGGCCAGGTTCAGGTGCCTCCATATGACAGGTGAATCCCTATTCTACTCACCGAAGAAGGTGTGCGACATCATCATCGCCTACTTCATGCTCCATAATTTGGCTTTGCGACGCCAGGTGCCTTTTCTGCAGGAGGATGATCCAGATGATGGTGTTGTAGCAGCTGTGGAGTCTGTGGAGCCTGTGGACAGTGATGAGGATGAAGCTGAGGAAGAAGACAACGACAACAGGGAGTCAGTCATACAGCAATATTTCCAGTGACAGGTGCACTGCCCATCTGGGCATAGGAAGTGGAGCTGGTGCAGATTAAGTATGGACAGGGTAACAAAGTGGGACAGTGGGAGGACAATCAGAGTGGTCTCATTTCCTGGCGGGGTCTTGCCATCTTGCTCTGTCCTGTTCCTTGATCTCAGAGACCGCTTGCATGGTGGTGTCCGTCTGAAGGGGGTGGGGTGCTGGTGTGTTGGTCCTGTGGCGGGGCGTCCTGTCCACTACCGCCGGCGGAGGTGGTGGGCAGTTCATCGTCCTGGCTAGTGTCAGGGGCCCCTTGGAGTGCGCCTCAAGGTCCCTCAAGGTCTGCTGTATGTCCTTCAGCACCCCTACGATGGTGACCAGGGCGGAGCTGATGGTCCTGAGCTCCTCCCTGAACCCCAAATACAGTTTGTCCTGCAGGCGCAGGGTCTCCTGCAACTTGTCCAGGACCGTCGCCATCGTCTCCTGGGAGTGGTGGTATGCTCCCATGATGGAGGAGAGGGCCTCGAGGAGAGTGGGTTCCCTTGGCCTGTCCACCCCCTGACGCACAGCAGCCCTCCCAGTTCCCCTGTGTTCCTGTGCCTCCGTCCCCTGGACCGTGTGCCCACTACCACTGCCCCCAGGTCCCTGTTGTTGTTGGGGTGGCGGGTTAGCCTGGGTTCCCTGTAGTGGTGAACACACCGCTGATTGACCTGTCCTGGGTAGGGAGGTTTGGGCCTGCTGGGTGGGTGCTGTGCTGGTGTTACCAGAGGGTGGAAGGTCAGTGTTGGGCTGTGCCTGTGCAAGGGGAACCGACTGTCCCGAGGCCCACGATGGTCCGGGCTGGTCATCAGGATCTAGTAGGGCAGAGCTGCTCTCGTCACTGTGGCCCTCTTCTGGGGGTGAAGTGGTGTTGTCTGGTCACTCTGGTGTGGTGACGGTCCTTTGTGTTCCTGAAGGGGCATAAGAGCATGATTATTGCATGTGTGTGTGTAATGGTGTACAATGGGTGGGTGTTTGTGTACCCCAGTGCAAGCATTTCTGTGTGTGGGTTTGTGTGATGATGGTTGGGGGGGTGTTCTGGGTATATGCAGTGGGCATGCTTTACTGAGGGGTGTCCATGCTTAGTTGTGTCATGCAGTGCTTGGTGTTGGGATGGGTGGTTTGTGTTATGGGTACATTAGTGAGGATTTGGAGTGATAGGGGAGGGTGTGAGGGTGGGGGGGTGTGATAGCATGCAGGTAGGCTGGGGGATATGATATTTATGATTTGACTTACCAGTGTCCCATCCTCCACCGACTCCTCCGAGGCCCTCAGGATGCATGATGGTCAAGACTTGCTCCTCCCATGTTGTTAGTTGTGGGGGAGGAGGTGGGGGTCCGCCGCCAGTCAGCTGTACCGCGATGTTGTGCCTGGATACCACAGAACGCACCTTCCCCCGTAGGTCGTTCCACCTCTTCCTGATGTCCTCCCTATTTCTTGGGTGCTGTCTCACTGCGTTGACCCTGTCCACTATTCTGCGCCATAGCTCCATCTTCCTGGCTATTGATGTATGCTGTACCTGTGAGCCAAATAGCTGTGGCTCTACCAGGACGATTTCCTCCACCATGACCCTCAGCTCCTCCTCGGAGAAGCAGGGGTGTCTTTGGTGTGACATGGGGTGGTGTAGGTGATGTGTGGGGTGGTATATGTGGTGATGAGTGTGGTGAGTGTAGTGGTGTGTGGTGTTTTGTGCGTGGATGTTGTGTGGGTGATGGTGTTGTGTGCCTCTGTGTGATGGAGTTGTCTATTCTGTGCTCCCTCTCTGGCCTTCGTTCATGATTTTTTTGTCGTAGGGGTTTGTGGGTGATGTGGGTGTGTGTTTTATATTGTGTTGGGTGTGTGGGAGTGGTGTTTGTATGTGTCTCAGGTGTGTGTATTTGGAATTGTCCAATGTGGTGGTGTTTTGGAGATGTGTGTGTATTTTGAGCGTGGCGGTGTGTACCGCCTATGGAATACCGCGGTTGAAAGACCGCCGCATGGATTCGTGGGTCGTAATAGCATGGGCGTGTTTCTGTTGGCGTGGAGGGGGAGGATTTGTTTCTGCCTGTTTATCACTGACCTTTGGTGTGGCGGTGTTGTGTGGGAGTCTGAATTTTCGGCGGATTCCAAGATGTGGGTCATAATAGCTGTGGCGGACTACCGCCGCCGCGGCGGTGTATTGGCGGTCTTCTGCATGGCGGTAAGCGGCTTTTACCGCCAATGTTGTAATTACCCCCTTAGTCATATTGGAGATGGTGACAAAGGCAGAATGACATTCCACATAGAACCTGGATTGTAATAATTATCAGAGCATGAACATTGTGAAAACATCCATGGAAAGGTCAGGAAATAAACATTTTGTGGTAGGTTAGCATTCTTTACTCAAATCATCTTGTCAGATAATGTAATGTCAACTATTCAGGACTAGTATGAGTAAACATGGTTGCCTACCACCATTTTTGCATTTAAATGAATATATTGTTCAGTTGAAGCCTACACATTAATTCTGCACATCATTGCATTATTGATCTCAACATTCTAAAATGTGTCAACACCTTCATGATTTGTAATCCTTTTGCAACCTGCCAATTATTCATCAACAAGGTGATCAAAGACCACATAGACGTGCACATGGATGTTCATCAACAATATCTTGATTTATTCTCACACTTTATCTATGTTTGTGTGCATGTGGTATTTGTATAGTGAAAACCTAGCTAAAAGATTCTTTGGTTCATAGACTCTTATTTCTGGATGAAGATCACACGTATCTAATACTCTGAAACCTGCATTGTCAACATCTTCCACATATTGACACTAAAGATTCTCACATGTCTTCAAGTCTCTTTGAGTGAAAAATAAGTAAAGAAGGACTATATAGACACTTGTTCTGAGCAATTGTAACTACACAGGGCATTTGATACAACATCTAAAATGGACTAACTTAATCTTGTAAAAGTGGCACCTACCCTGTGTTTGCTATTTTACATGACCTTATCTATTCTTTGCAGAGTACAACTGAAAAATGCCAAAAAGCTGATATCTATTGAATTTGTGTTTCTTAGGTTAATTATACATTATTTTCCTTTAAGGGAATGTATGATTCCTATACTGCATTACATTTTGCTTTACAGAGATTAGCTCACTCTTACATTTCTTTAAAAATGTTCTATTTGCCTTAACTGCATTCTTTTAGGAGATTTTTTTGTATTTGAAGAGTGGCACCATTACCTGTTGTGAAATAAACACTCAGGTACTCACTAAATAGAGAACATATCCCTTTCCTAATGTCAAAGATGTTATCTGCTCAACAGAAGCATTGGTCATAATTTTTAGTGACTGTGAATGTCATATTTTTTCAAGCATGTTGAAAGAATGTTTGAAAGAATAGTTGAAAGAAAGTAAAAGTCAAATTAATTCCACACTATGGACATGGGGATTCAGGGAAATACTTATGTCCAAAATTATCTATCATGCCTCTGAAATTATTTCTGGGGGGATAAATAAAAAACCTCATATACCAAGTTCACAAAGCACAGAATGATGTGACATTCTCAGATTACATGATCAAGATGACACAATGTGATGCTCTATATTTCCAGTGGGGGATTCTAAAACTACAATAGCAAGCATTTCATTGGTGTCACTCTTCACCTCTAGCTGGTCATACCTTGTAAAAGAAAACATTTCCAATTTTGCAGAAACATTTCAAGTGGCCATTGATGTCACAGGATGTCAAGTCTAATTTTTCCACTTGAGCAGTATGTGACATAAGCAAAAGCTCTCATCTAGCTAGGGGAAGGCCATCTTATGGCCATATGAGTGCCTCCAAAACCATGAAATACCATTTGACTCAATGGCAGTGTAGAATTACTCATGCAACAGGGGATGTCCACATTGTTTTGGTGATAATAAATGCGTTAACTAAAGAACCCTCACCATACTCCTACAGAACCTATAAAACACTTGGAAATTAGGCAAGTCTACCTAAATAACACAGTACATCTTAATGGCATTCCATTTGTAATGATTATTGAAAGTCTCATGGCTTGTCATAGGTCTTTGCCCACCTCCCATCCACCACTGGTCATGGACAGGTTCGGCTGCTCCTTCCACTCCTTCAACCTCTTGCTCAGGACAATGGGGGTTATTCTAACTTTGGAGGAGGTGTTAATCCGTCCCAAAAGTGACGGAAAAGTGACGGATTTACCACCAGCCGTATTACAAGTCCATTATATCCTATGGAACTCGTAATACGGCTGGTGGTATATCCGTCACTTTACCGTCACTTTTGGGACGGATTAATACTCCTCCAAAGTTAGAATAACCCCCAATGACACTTAGTATAACATCTGCCCTGTGAAACAGCAGTCATGTATACAAAACTGGACCCACACATCTGTAACATCTTGTCAGAGACTTTCTTGGGATACCTGACTGTGGGGGTCATTCTGACCTCGGCGGTAAAAGGCGCTTACCGCCGGTCAGAAGACCGCCATAACACCGCGGCGGCCGCGGAAAGCCGCCACTGTCATTCTGACCCACAACGGCCAAACCTCCAAAAATCCGAACTCCACTGCAGGCCACCAAATCAGCGGGCAGCGATAAACTGGAGATGACCAAACCTCCACCGTCACGCCAACAGAAAAACGCCCATGCCATTACGACCCACGAATCAACGCGGCGGGCTTTCCAACGCGGTATTCCATTGGCGGTACACACCGCTGCGGTCAAAATACACACACAGCACCAAAACACAGGCACATTGTACAATTACAAATACACACACCAGATACACATACACAACCCACTCCCACACAATCAATCAACTATAAAACACACCCCCACATCACCCACAAACCCCTACGACCACAATTACTGAGAGAAGGAGAGAGAGACACAGCAGACAATCCATAGCAATACACACTGAGGCACACTACACCATCACACACACCACATAGTAGCACAAAGCACCACACACCAACATACTCATCATCACGTACACCACCCCACACCTCACCCACACCACCCCATGGCACCCCAAAGGCACCCACGCTTTTCGGACCAAGAACTCCGGGTCATGGTGGAGGAAATCCTAAGAGTGGAACCCCAGCTCTTCGGCTCACAGGTGCAGCACACCAGTATAGCTAGGAAGGCGGAGCTATGGCAGCGGATCGTGGACAGGGTCAACGCGGTGGGACAGCATCCCAGGAATAGGGAGGACATCCGCAAACGATGGAACGACCTACGGGGGAAGGTCCGATCGATGGTCTCCAGGCACAACATCGCGGTCCAGAAGACTGGCGGCGGACCCCCACCCACCCCTCCCGAATTTACATCATGGGAGCAAGAGGTCTTCAACATCCTGCATCCTCAGGGCCTCGCAGGAGTAGCCGGAGGAATGGACTCTGGTAAGTCCAATCTCAACTACTAGATCCCCCCCACCCCACCAGCATGCCAACCCACACCCCCACCCTCACCCCCAGCACACATCCTCCCTGACAATGTCTCACCAGCACAACCCACCCATCCCAACACCAACTCCTGCATGCCAACACAATCCATGGACACCCATCACCCAAGCATGACCACCGCACTTACCCCCCCCCACTAACTACCCTCACAACACCTCCCTCAAGGGAATGCCTGCACTGGGGGACGAGGGCACCCATAACACGCACGCTATTGCACACACAGAAACAATAACCAAACTCTCTTACCCCATGCAGGACCCGAACGCCAAAACACCAGCCAGGAGGGTCCAGAAATGTCCATCCCACCCCCGGAACAGGCCCACAGTGAGGACAGCAGCTCTGTCGACACTGAACCTGATGACCAGCCCGGACCATCGGGGACCTCTGGGCAGTCGGTTCCCCTCACCCAGACACAGGCCACACCAGACACGACCCCCTCTGCCAACACCAGCACAGCTCCCACCCAGCGGGCCCATGCCTCTGTCTCTAGGACACGTCAATCAGCGGTGTGTCTGCCACTACAGGGCACCCAGGCTAACCCAACACCCCAACAACAACAGGGACCTGGGGGCAGTGGGAGCGGGCACACCATCCAGGAGACAGAGGCCGGGGGAAACCGGGCAGCTCGGAGGGCTGCTGTGCGACAGGGGGGGGAGGAGAGGCCCTGGGAACTCACTCTCCAAGAGGCCCTCACCACCATCATGGGTGCCTACCACCACTCCCAAGAGACGATGGCGACGGTACTGGCCAGGTTCACGGAGATCCAGGCACAGCAGGAGGAACGCTACATGGGGTTCAGGGAGGAGCTGAGAATCATCGGGACCGCAATGGGGACCATCGTCCTGGCCCTCAACAGGATAGAAGACGCGTTGCGGGACCATGTGGCACCACACAGGGCCCCTGCCACTAGCCCGGACCAGGAACAGCCTACCACCTCCGCCGGCGCTAGTGGACAGGAGGCCCCAACACCACGGCAGGCCACCAGAACCCCACCTCCTGCTGAAGAACAACCACCCCGTAAGAGGAGCCTGAGATCCAAAAAAAAGACAGAGTAGGATGTCAAGACCCCCGCCAGCAGGACATACCCCCTGAACTCTTCCCACTGTCCCACATTGCCACCCTGTCCAACCATGAACTGCCTCTGCTCCATCCTTCCACAGGCAAAAGGACAATGCACCTGTGAGACTGAGAACTGGACTCTGCCATGGACATTACTCCACCCCACCCATCACCCTTATAATCACATGTACCAATATCTAGCCCTGTAAATAAATCACATATTGCACACAAATCAGTTTGGAGTCATGCTGTATTATTAGCAAATGTATTACATATTACTGTTCAATATCTGTTCTGTCAATTAGTGATGACAACATACCAATGTCAATACGCTGTAGTTCATGGGCAAACCAAGCAGAAGTCAGGCACTGCGTCATACAGCACTGAGAAGGGAAGGGAAAATCAAAAATTACCCAAAAATATCTGGTGGGAACTACAGAAAGTACAGATGCAGGAGGCTAGAAGCAATTGTGAAATGGCGTGGGTGATTCTTACCTGGGTGTTACTGGAAATACTGTTGTATCACTCTGTCCCTATTGTCTGTGTCGTCCTCTGAGTCTTCCTCCTCTTCACTCTCCACAGGCTCCACGGCTTCTACAACACCACCATCTGGACCATCCTCCTGCAGGAAAGGCACCTGGCGTCGCAAAGCCAGGTTGTGAAGCATACAGCACGCCACAATGATATGGCACACCTTCTTTGGTGAGTACATTAGGGATCCACCTGTCATATGCAGGCACCTAAACCTGGCCTTCAGGAGGCCAAAGGTTCGCTCAATCACCCTCCTAGTACGCCCATGGGCCTCATTGTAGCGTTCCTCTGCCCTTGTCCGGGGATTCCTCACTGGGGTCAGTAGCCACGGCAGGTTGGGGTAACCAGAGTCACCTATTAGCCACACACGTTGTCTCTGTAGCTGCTCCATCACATAGGGGATGCTGCTATTTCGCATCACATACGCGTCATGCACTGACCCTGGGAACTTGGCATTTTACATGGGAGATGTACTGGTCAGCCAAACAGACCACCTGGACATTCATCGAATGATAATTTTTTCTGTTTCGGTACACCTGCTCATCGTCTTTTGGGGGTACCAAAGCCACATGGGTCCCATCAATGGCACCAATGATGTTGGGGATATGTCCAAGGGCATAGAAATCACCCTTCACTGTAGGCAAGTCACCCTCCTCTGGGAAAATGATGTAGCTCCGCATGAGTTTCATCAGGGCAGACAACACTCTGCTCAAAATCTTAGAAAACATAGGCTGAGACATTCCAGATGACATGGCCACTGTGGTCTGGAATGACCCACTGGCCAAAAAATGGAGGACTAACAAAACCTGCACCAGAGGGGGAATCCCTGTGGGTTGGCGGATGGGGGACATCAGGGCTGGCTCCAGCTGGGCACACAGTTCATGGATAGTGGCACGGTCAAGTCTGTATCGAAGTATTATATGGCGTTCTTCCATTGTCGACAGGTCCACCAGCGGTCGGTACACGCGAGGATTCCTCCTTCTCATCGCAAGTCCCAGCGGACGGTGCCTAGGAAGGACAACATGGAGCACAGAGTCAGCCAAACCACAGGTACGTACAGACAGCTTGCACAGTTAAAGAATGGCAATGGGTTGAAAGGCGTGTATGTGTGGCAATGCAAGGCCTAGGCCTGTGTGTCGCAGTCAAAATTAAGCCATGTAGGCCCTTGAAATGGCGGCTGCCTGACCTGTGAAGTGGGACAATGGGATGTGAGGTCAATGCGCTGGCGGGGCACACCGTGGCGGTAGGCGGTCGAAGACCGCGGCGCAAAGCCGCATTGGTTAACATTGAAGCCTATGGGTTTCAGGAGCCAATGACGAAGTGCGCCGGCGGTCGCGGTACGCACCGCCGCGGTACGCACCGCCGCGGGCGTGACCGCCATTTTCTATCTGCTTAATCACTCGAGACCTGATCATCCACAGGAGAGGACCTATACTGCAAGTGCTGCTGTGACCTCGGTCTGGAAGATACAATGGCTGCTGCGACTGGGGAAAGAGCCCCTGCCTTCACGTCTGAAGAGTTGGAGAAGCTCGTGGATGGGGTCCTCCCCCAGTATGCGCTACTCTACGGTCCTCCAGACCAACAAGTGAGTACACCGGGTGCACATGGAATGGGCTATGCCTGTGTGGATTGGGGTGGATGTAAGTTGGTGGGGTGGGGGGCGAATGAGGAGTGCAACGCCCGACAGATGAGAGCATGTGCCATATGGCAAAGTTGGTGGGGGGGGCCAATCACATCTAACATGCAGGTCATTCATGATTTCCTCCTTTCCACCCTGTACATGTCAAATAGGTCAGCGCCCATCAGAAGATCGAATTTTGGTGTGCGATCGCCAAGGAAGTCCGGAACTTGGGGGTCCACAACAGACGGGGCACCCACTGCCGCAAGAGGTGGGAGGACATCCGCCGCGGAACAAGGAAGACCGCAGAAACACTGCTGGGGATGGCCTCCCAACCTAGGAGGGGTGCCAGTCGCACCATGACCCCCCTGATGTCCCGGATCCTGGCGGTGGCCTACCCTGAATTGGATGGGCGCTTTAAGACATCACAGCAGACACAAGGGGGTGAGTATCAGCACATTCTCCTATCTTTCTGCGCAGTGGAGGCGTCTGGGTGGGGGAGGAGGGCTGTGGGTGACATTAGGCCAGGGCGCTTTCTGTAGTGTAGTCCTCTCCCTTAGGCATGGCCCTGTGCCCCCGGCCCCCACCTCGGTAGGGTGACAAGTACAGACATTGAAGGTCCAGCATCTCCCATGTGCGCGTTTGACGTCTCTTGGCCTGTTGTCTTAGTCAGTAGTACTGAGTAGTGTACCCCGAATGCGCGGCTTAGTGCATTAGGCACCTGTGTCTGTCCTCTCCGCCAACGGTGTTGACATTGCATGCACTCAAACTGGTCTTCTTTTTTCTCCCCCCACCCTTTCTCTTCATCTTCTTGTGCATGTGTGCATTAGCATCATCAGGCGGAGGAGATTTGGCATCGGAGCACGAGGGAGCTGCAGGACACAAGGCCCCGGTGGGCCCAGGAACAGACACCGAGGGCACCAGTGATCCGGAGGGCGAGGGGAGCACCACGACGGGGACCGCTGGTGAGAGCAGCGAAAGCGACACATCCTCGGATGGGAGCTCCCTAGGGGTGGCGGCAACATCCGTGGCCCCCGCCTCTACAGGTACAGCCGCCACCCAGCGCACCAGCCCCGCCCTCCCAGCAGCCCCTCAGTCTTCGCTCCGTGCCGGTTCGCCCAGGAAGGCGCGCGTCTCCTTCGCCCCAGGCACCTCAGCCCCTGCCCCTGTTGCCCCTGCTGCCCTCAGTGCGGAGCTCATTGACCTGGTAAGGACGCTCATTGTTGGGCAGACGACCCTTTTGAATGCCATCCAGGGTGTGCAAAGGGAGGTGCAACAGAGCAATGCGTACCTGGAGGGCATTCATTCGGGTCAGGCTGCCCATCAACGAGCGTTCACTGCTCTGGCCTCAGCACTGACGGCAGCCATTGTCCCTGTTTCAAGCCTCCCTCTTCTTACTGCCTCCAGCCTTTCTCTGTCTCCTGTTCCTCAGCCTATCCCATCCACACCATCACACCAGCCTGCACACACCTCAACACCCAAGAGCAGCTCATCCAAACACAAGCACCACAGATCCCACAAACACTCACCCAAGCAACACCCAGATGCAGACATGCCAACAGCCACTGCCACCCCTGTGTCCCCCTCCTCCTCGTCTCCCTCCTCCCTCCCTGTGACGTCTACACTCACACCTGCATGCACCCCAACATCAGCCAGTGCTTCCATCACCACCTCACCCTCCAGGACAGTCCACACTCGTGCAGTCACCACCCCCACTGCCATTTACACGTCCCCTTTGTCCTCTCCCACTGTGTCTGTCACCCCCTCTTCCAAGACACACAAACGCAGGCAGACACCCACCCAACAGCCATCCACCTCACGACAGCCTACAGCACCAGCACCTTCACCCAATGACAGCACACCTGACTCTCCTACAACCACCTCCTCTACCTCCACTTCCATCTCCACTTCTCCTACCCTTTACCTTGGCCCTAAAAAACTTTTCCTGGCTAACCTTAAGCTCTTTCCCCCCGATGAGCTCCCCCATCCATCTTCAAAGAGTCCCAAGAGCACCGCAGCCACCACCAGCCCAGCTTCGGGTGTCACTGTTGTGCCTGGGTTCTGGAGCCCACCCTTTGCCAGCAGTGACACATCGATCAGCAGCAAGGACACGTCCAGCCCCCCCCCCGGCAAGAGGACCCGCAAAAACAAGGGCCGCCGTGCGAGGACCGACAGGGCTGCCCCCAAGGAGCAATGTGCGGCCACTTCACCACCCACACCATCTAGGGGAGGCAAGGGCCCGAGAGCCCCATCAAAGGAGCGGAAGGGCAGCAGGAGCGCGGAGAAGGTGGACCCCTCATGCCACATCCCAGCTGGGAAGGAGGACACTAAGGAGGCCAGGAGTCCGTCCCCGAAGGGTCCAGAAACGTCACGGTCCGAGGGCGACTGAGCAGGGAGTCCAGGCCAGGTCTGGCTCCCTTGACCTGCTGGATGAGCACCTCTGAACAGGGCCCGCGGTGCAGAAGAGCACCGCTGAACAGGGCCCGCCGTGGAGTAGAGCACCGCTGAACAGGGCCCGCCGTGAAGTAGAGCACCGCTGAACAGGGCCCGCGGTGCAGAAGAGCACCGCTGAACAGGGCCCGCCGTGGAGATAGGCACCGCTGAACAGGGCCCCGCCATGGAGAAGAGCACCGCTGAACAGGGCCCGCGGTGCAGAAGAGCACCGCTGAACAGGGCCCGCCGTGGAGATAGGCACCGCTGAACAGGGCCCGCCGTGGAGTAGAGCACCGCTGAACAGGGCCCGCGGTGCAGAAGAGCACCGCTGAACAGGGCCCGCCGTGGAGATAGGCACCGCTGAACAGGGCCCGCGGTGCAGAAGAGCACCGCTGAACAGGGCCCGCCGTGGAGAAGAGCACCGCTGAACAGGGCCCCGCCGTGCAGAAGAGCACTGCTGAACAGGGCCCCGCCATCTCAAGCACCGCTCCGCTGGGCCCTTCCTCTCAAGCACCGCTCCGCTGGGCCCTTCATCTCAAGCACCGCTACGCTGGGCACCGCCGTCTCAAGCACCGCTCCGCTGGGCACCGCCGTCTCAAGCACCGCTCCGCTGGGCCCTTCCTCTCAAGCACCGCTACGCTGGGCACCGCCGTCTCAAGCACCGCTCTGCTGGGCACCGCCGTCTCAAGCACCGCTCCGCTGGGCCCTTCCTCTCAAGCACCGCTACGCTGGGCACCGCCGTCTCAAGCACCGCTCCGCTGGGCCCTTCCTCTCAAGCACCGCTACGCTGGGCACCGCCGTCTCAAGCACCGCTCCGCTGGGCCCTTCCTCTCAAGCACCGCTCCGCTGGGCCCTTCCTCTCAAGCACCGCTCCGCTGGGCCCTTCCTCTCAAGCACCGCTCTGCTGGGCACCGCCGTCTCAAGCACCGCTCCGCTGGGCACCGCCGTCTCAAGCACCGCTCCGCTGGGCCCTTCCTCTCAAGCACCGCTACGCTGGGCACCGCCGTCTCAAGCACCGCTCCGCTGGGCCCTTCCTCTCAAGCACCGCTTGTTACACCGCAGCGCTCGCTGCGGCCGCGGGCTCAGGTTGCCGCGGCACGTTAATTTTGCCACGGCCGACGCCCGGGCCGCGGTAGACGCCGAGGCAGACACCCAGGTCGCGGGGGTCGCCGCGGCTCCGGCGAGGGCCATAAAGGCTCCAGGGAGCCGGTCTGGGGGTCACGGCGCTCGCCGCTCCCCCTTTTTAAAGTTCTGCCTTAAAGGCAGACGCGGCAGAGCCTGAAACCCCGAGGGGGTTTCAGGCATGGCCGCACACAGCGCATTATGCGCTTAACATTTATTTCTCTTGCATGTATTCACCTGCCCACCACCACTTACCGATGTTCCTAGGACAAACCGAACCCTTACACTGGGGGTTCTTTATACTTGCCTTTTTTCTCTTCCCAGCATGCTTACCACTTCCTCTCTACCCAGCATGCATTGTCTAACACACATACCTAATTCATTACTGTTTTCTTTTCCCCAATCCAAGATGGCGGTGTTCTACTTCCTGTTTCCTGTTTCCTGTCCAGGGGTATTTAAGGGGATTCCAACTGCCTGTTCATTGCGTTGCAACACTCCTTGGTGATAGTCACGCTCCTATTTGATATCCTTCTGCGAATCCTGTCTGTTCCTGATTTGCTTTGTTTTCCTGCCTTCCTGAACTGCGGTCCTAATACCCTGGTGTCCTCCTTTCGTTTCAGGGAGTTCCTGTGGAGGTTTTTTACCCTACTGGGGTTTTTCCTCTGGGACTCCTTCTGGAGGGCACGGACTGTAGTGGTTCGCTCATACCAAATAGCACCGTGGCTACCGGAAGGGGTCGCCCCTACCTCGGCCAGAGCAGAACCCGTCGGAACAAGGACCGTTCCCCTACGCCTCTCCGCTGCGAGGGTAAGACCGTTGAGAACCGCGACAGATTGCAACGCCCACAATTCCTGTTGCAGTCCGGAACTATGGATAACCCAGTGGTAAACACGGAACCTACTAACCAGGACCTGCTGGCGACGATACAACAACAGGCTCAAGAACTCCAGCAATTACGTACTGAGAATACTGTTTATCGACAAACCTTTGCCTCCAGGACCACAAATGTCCCTGCAGTAGCCGCCTCTACACCTCGATTTTCCGGGGATCCCACCACATTAAAAGAATTCCTGGATGCCTTAACGGTGTACTTTGCCTTTCGCCCCTCGCAATTTGTACAAGATAAGACCAAGGTGGGGTATTTGATTAGTGCCTTATCAGGACCAGCCTTGGCCTGGGCCACACCTCTAGTAACCAGAAACGATCCCTGTCTATCTAATTATTCCACCTTTATCACTACTTTTAAACAGATGTTTGAACGCCCTGGACTCGAGGCGTCAGCAGAAGAGGCTCTTTGCGAAGTCCAACAAGGGACTCAGGATGTATTACAATACATCACCCGTTTCAGACAATTAGCTGCAGAAACAACCTGGGTGGAACGTACCTTGGTGACACTCTTCCGTAGAGGTCTAAGAGAGGACATCAAAGATGAACTAGTACATTCTGCCAGGATAGAAAAACTCAAAGGGTTGATGGACCAAGCACTAACTATAGAGTATCGGTTAAATGAACGACGAATGGAGAAAAAGAAGAGTTGTTTGCCTTTTCACTCAGTACCATCTCGTCCCTTCGCCCATCGTTCCGAGGAAGCCCGCCCTGAATCCAAAGGGAATACCGAGGAAGAGCCCATGCAGATTGACACAGCTCGCGGACCTCTATCCGCCAGCGAAAGGGAACATAGACGAAGGAAGGGGCTTTGCCTATATTGTGGTGCAGCTGGTCACCTAATTCGCGCCTGCCCCATTCGTCCAACCAAGCCCTTGGGAAACGCCAACTCCCGTCCCCAGTAAGAAGGGTGAGGACGGGATATCGTGATATACCTTCTATTTGCTCTTCCAGGGAGGAAGGAACTGCTCTTTTTCTCTTACCAGTTATCCTCCATTTAACTGATGGCCGCGAAGCAAGAACTTTGGCTTTATTGGATTGCGGAGCCAGTGGCCTATATTTAGATGAAACCTGGGCCAAAGAACAACAAATAACACAAATACCCAAAGAAATACCAGAACAGGTACATACTGTTGATGGGTCACTCTTGGCCTCTGGACCGGTACAATACACCACCCCTACTTTCTGTTTACAGTTCGGTAAACATCAGGAAATTCTCTCGTTTGACTTAATCTCATCACCACACCATGTCATGATCCTGGGAATTCCATGGCTTACACGGCACAATCCTTACATCAACTGGGAAACAAAAACCATTTCGTTATCCTCCCATTTTTGTCAACACCATTGCTATCCGGCCGGGGATTATTGGTCCCCAAAAAGTCTCTCAACAGCACCTGCCCAGGTGGGAGGATCCATTAATGTTCTACAGGGAGTTCCCAGACAGTATCAGGACTATATCGATGTATTCCAGAAGCCAGAAAGACCTGAATTGCCACCCCACAGAGAATACGACTGTGCCATTTCTTTAGAGCCAGACACTGTAGTTCCTTTTGGGCGGATGTACTCCCTCACCGAACCAGAGAAACAAATTCTGAAGGAGTACCTAGATGAGAATCTACAAAGTGGGTTAATAACTCCCTCCTCTTCACCCGCCGGGGCTCCTCTTTTCTTTGTACCAAAGAAAACCAAAGACCTGCGTCCCTGTATCGACTTCAGAGGGTTAAACAGGATCACTATCAAAGACCGGTATCCGCTACCCCTCATCAAAGACATCTTAGAAGTAGTCAGAGGAGCCAAGAGGTTCACTAAGCTGCTAAGAGTCAGAGAAGGTGATGAGTGGAAGACCGCCTTTAGAACACCTTTTGGTCACTACGAATATAGAGTAATGCCCTTCGGACTCACTAATGCCCCGTCCATCTTTCAAAGATTCATGGATTCTATCTTTTCTGATCTTTTGCAACAAACAGTGGTAGTGTATCTTGACGATATCCTAATTTATTCGGTTCATCCAGAGGAACATTCCAAACACGTCCGCCAAGTCTTAGAAAGACTCCGACAACATCATTTGTTCTGTAAGCCTGAAAAATGCGAATTTGATCAGATAGAAGTGAAATATTTGGGATACTGTATAGACCAAACCGGAATTGCCATGGACTCAGACAAAGTACAGGCTATATTGAACTGGCCATCTCCTTCTTCCATCAAGGAGACTCAATGTTTTCTGGGACTAGCCAACTTCTACCGGCAGTTCATAGCAGACTTTGCCCAGAGAACCAGCTTCATTACTCAAACCCTCAAAAAGGAACACCTAAAGAAAGGTTTTTGTTGGACACCAGGCGCTGAGTCAGCTTTTCAGGACTTAAAGAAAGCCTTTAGTCAAGCCCCTATTCTTCGACACCCAGACACTAGCAAACAATTCATTGTTGTCACAGACGCCTCAGAAAGAGCCATTGGGGCTGCCTTGTTACCAAGACAAGACGATGATGACCTAGAACACCCTGTATTCTATCTATCCTACATTCTATCTGATTCTGAGCGAAACTATTCCGTGCTAGAACGCGAATTACTCGCCTTAAAGGTCGCGTGCCCTGAATGGAGACACTTTTTGATGGGATCAAAGGAGCCCTTCGAAGCCCGGACCGATCATAGAAATCTACAGTGTTTAAGAAATTTCCAGTGCCATAATAGCCGGCAAGCTCGATGGGCCTTCTTCTTCAGCCAGTATGATTTCTATATCACCTACATCCCTGGTTCTCAGAACATCCTGGCGGATGCCCTGTCCCGATGTTATCCTGGGTGCGGTGATTCCGCGGTTCAAAACTTATTCGACAACAATAAAATCATAGGGGTAGCACAGACCTTTTTAGATCAAGTTAAGTCTGAATATGCCCGTCTACACGAAACAGAACTAAAGAGGTTACGTCCACAGCTGCACATAGATCATGACTACTATTATCATGATAAGGCCCTGTTTTTACCCACTAAAACAGTGCAAATCGAAGCCTTACACATGTGCCATGATTCTCCTATTGCGGGTCATCGAGGAGTGAAAGCGACTCAAGATCTTTTGCTTCGCTCTTTCTGGTGGCCAACTCTCAAGGCTGACACTGAGGCATATGTGTTATCCTGTCCTACATGTGCTCAAGCCAAGACACCCCGAACCAGACCTGTGGGCTTACTCCGCCCATTACCTGTTCCCCCAGGCCCATGGCTTACCATATCCACCGATTTTATGTGCGCCTTACCTTCCTCAATGGGAAACCACGTCATAATGGTAACTGTGGACTCCTTCACCAAGATGGCCCACTTCACGGCCTTGAGAAAGTTACCCACGGCAAAGGAGTTAAGTCAGGTCTTTACTCAAGAAATTTTCAGGCTACATGGGCTACCCCAAGTTATTATATCAGACAGAGGTCCCCAATATATCTCCCGTTTCTGGAACCAATTCTGCAAGATCTTGGGGATCCAGGTGGCCTTGTCATCCGGGTTCCACCCTCAAACCAATGGACAAACAGAACGACTCAATCAGGGTCTCGAGCAGTACTTACGTAGCTTCTGTAACGCTACACAAAGTAATTGGGCTCCCTACTTACCGCTTGCCGAATTCTCGTATAATAACTCTCTACACAGTGCCTCTAAAGTCTCTCCTTTCTATGGCTCCTATGGTTTCCATCCCAGGGCCTTCCCAACTCCCCTGAGAGACAACTCCAACCTTCCCGCCATCTCCTCTTTCGTTCGACAGCTACGGGGTATACAGCGAATTATCCATTCTAACCTTGTGTCCACCAAGTCCCGCATGAAGACAATAGCAGATAGGAGACGCTGTGCGGCTCCTCTATATCAAGTCCATGATAAGGTCTGGCTCTCCTCTAGATTCCTACCTCTCCGACTCACCCAAAACAAATTCAAGCCCCGCTTTTATGGTCCCTTTCTCATTCTCAAGAAGATCAACCCAGTGTCCATGCGTCTTCGCCTACCTCGGACATGGAAGATCCACCCAGTATTCCATGTCTCGCAACTGAAACCTTACCGTCCTGATCTCTTTCATAGGCAGTTGCCCTGTCCCCCTCCTTTGTTGGTTGACAATGTGCCTGAATACGAAGTGCAGGAGGTCTGTGACTCTCGATTTTTCCATGGGCGCCTCCAATACCTTATTCATTGGAAGGGGTACCCTTTGAGTGAGTGTTCCTGGGAGGATGCCTCTTCAGTCCATGCTCCTCTTTTAATCCGCCGCTTTTTTCGGCTCTTCCCTCACAAACCCGGGGCCTCGGGGAGGGGGCATACTGTTACACCGCAGCGCTCGCTGCGGCCGCGGGCTCAGGTTGCCGCGGCGCGGCACGTTAATTTTGCCGCGGCCGACACCCGGGCCGCGGTAGACGCCGAGGCAGACACCCAGGTCGCGGGGGTCGCCGTGGCTCCGGCGAGGGCCATAAAGGCTCCAGGGAGCCGGTCTGGGGGTCACGGCGCTCGCCGCTCCCCCTTTTTCAAGTTCTGCCTTAAAGGCAGACGCGGCAGAGCCTGAAACCCCGAGGGGGTTTCAGGCATGGCCGCACACAGCGCATTATGCGCTTAACATTTATTTCTCTTGCATGTATTCACCTGCCCACCACCACTTACCGATGTTCCTAGGACAAACCGAACCCTTACACTGGGGGTTCTTTATACTTGCCTTTTTTCTCTTCCCAGCATGCTTACCACTTCCTCTCTACCCAGCATGCATTGTCTAACACACATACCTAATTCATTACTGTTTTCTTTTCCCCAATCCAAGATGGCGGTGTTCTACTTCCTGTTTCCTGTTTCCTGTCCAGGGGTATTTAAGGGGATTCCAACTGCCTGTTCATTGCGTTGCAACACTCCTTGGTGATAGTCACGCTCCTATTTGATATCCTTCTGCGAATCCTGTCTGTTCCTGATTTGCTTTGTTTTCCTGCCTTCCTGAACTGCGGTCCTAATACCCTGGTGTCCTCCTTTCGTTTCAGGGAGTTCCTATGGAGGTTTTTTACCCTACTGGGGTTTTTCCTCTGGGACTCCTTCTGGAGGGCACGGACTGTAGTGGTTCGCTCATACCAAACAGCACCGTGGCTACCGGAAGGGGTCGCCCCTACCTCGGCCAGAGCAGAACCCGTCGGAACAAGGACCGTTCCCCTACGCCTCTCCGCTGCGAGGGTAAGACCGTTGAGAACCGCGACACCGCTCCGCTGGGCCCTTCCTCTCAAGCACCGCTCCGCTGGGCCCTTCCTGTCAAGCACCGCTCCGCTGGGCCCTTCCTCTCAAGCACCGCTCCGCTGGGCCCTTCCTCTCAAGCACCGCTCCGCTGGGCACCGCCGTCTCAAGCACCGCTCCGCTGGGCCCTTCCTCTCAAGCACTGCTCCGCTGGGCCCTTCCTCTCAAGCACCGCTCCACTGGGCACCGCCATCTCAAGCACCGCTCCGCTGGGCACTGCCGTCTCAAGCACCGTTTATGGTTCACTGTGCCCACCATGCCTCCTCCTTGACCAGTGGAGACTGTCATCCACCTGATGGACTTTGGCTTTACACTCCCCAGGATGGTCCAGTGGGCAGCCCACCCACTGTAGAGACATTGAAAGACTGTGGCTTTGCACTCCCCAGGATGGTCCAGTGGGCAGCCCACCCACTGTAGAGACATTGAGAGACTGTGGCTTTGCACTCCCCAGGATGGTCCAGTGGGCAGCCCACCCACTGTAGAGACATTGAGAGACTGTGGCTTTGCACTCCCCAGGATGGTCCAGTGGGCAGCCCACCCACTGTAGAGACATTGAGAGACTGTGGCTTTGCACTGCCCAGGATGGTCCAGTGGGCAGCCCACCCACTGTAGAGACATTGAGAGACTGTGGCTTTGCACTCCCCATGATGGTCCAGTGGGCAGCCCACCCACTGTAGAGACATTGAGAGACTGTGGCTTTGCACTCCCCAGGATGGTCCAGTGGGCATGGTGGCTCCTCGTGGATCTGGCGTTGTGGACTCATGTGGCTGTGGTGCCCCCCCCTTCCCTTCCCCCTGAGGTGCCTGTAGTTTTTACATCTGATGCCCCTGCAGTGTTCTCTCCAAAGGACTCAGGTCTCCTGTGTGGGCTTTGCCCTTATTTCTCAAGACTTTGGCCCACGGACATGCTGAATTTGTAGGATGTGCAGGACTTGGTACTTCAGTTATACACTGATGTGTATGTCATTAGTTTTGTTGTGAATATCTTTCATGGTTGTACGATAATTTTCTGGAGCTTTTTGGTACATAAATATTTATTCCAAATATGATTATGTCCTAGCATTTTTCAGGGGTGTTTGGGTGGTGTCACTGTGACTTGGTGCTCTGCATTGGTGAGTACATATTTGGGGGAGGGGGGGGTCGCATATGTGTGTGCCCGTAACCTTTCGTCCTCCCCCTCCCGTGTGTCGTAGGTGCAGTACTCACCGTTGTCGTCTGCGCCGGACTTCGTACTCGTGGTAGATGAGAAGGTAGACGAGAGCAGGTAGGATGTTTAATTCGGGTTCCATGCTGTCCTCCTTCCTCCTGGAGTGCGTAGTGGTGAGCGTTTTCCCATCCGTAGTCTGTTTCCGCCGTGTTTTTATTGGCGGTGCTCCCGCCCCGGAAAAGGTGGCGTATTGGTGAGTTGGAATAGTGTGGGCGGTACATTGTCTGCCGCCTGTCTGTTGGCGGTGACCGCCGCGCTGTTTGTTTTTACCGCCGTGGCGGTCGGAGTGTTAAGGTGGCTGTCTGTGTTGGCGGTTCCCACCAGGCTCAGAATCCCATTTTTTTTACCGCCAGCCTGTTGGCGGGTTGGCCGCCGCTTTAACACCGACCGCCAGGGTTAGAATCACCCCCTGTATCTGTGTTTATCTATATAGACAATATTTTAATCTACTTCCAAACTGAAGCAGTGCACATGGAATTGATGTGGTCTTCAATGTCCACGTAAGCATCATCATTTCACTAACCTTGAGAAATGTATTTTCCTTACTATAAAATTTGAATTTCTAGGCTCCTTTAGCATCCAAGCATGGATATGAATGGACCAAAGCAGTGTGGATACCATTTGAACTCGCCTCGACCCTCTTGTGTCAATGAAGTTCAAAAATGTGTAGGACTTGCACGTTTCTATGGGTAGATTACTGAAAAATTCTTAAGTATTAATCCCCCTACAATCTGTATCCTGAGGAAAGGACTATTCTCGATTTGGACCAGAGAAGCAGATGTCTCCTTTCAAAGTTTGAAAGAGAATTTCACCTCAGCAGCTAAACTGAGGCACAGAGACCTTTCAGTTTCACATATGTGTTTGAGGTTAATGTTTCTCAATTTCAGATTGGTGGAGTAATGCTGAACTGAGGCATGACCAGTGAATTTCATCCTAAGGTGCTATTCTCCAGAAAGCTGCCCCCTGCTAAATGAAATTATACAACAAAGAAAAAAAATATTCACCATTAAAGACAGCTTCCAGGAATGGAGACATGACTTCTCAGGGCCTACCATAGATTGACGATATATGCAGACCACAAACACCCACATTGTCTACTCACAGTACAAGTTTTGTCTCCCAGACAGTTCCACTAGATGTTTTTTTCAGGGACTTAAACATTGTCAGAACATGCCAGTCAAAAACAAAAAGCATCAAAACAGATACTTTGTCCAGGTTTGTAGCCTTACATAATGACTCATGGAATAACACTCCCTTGAAAATCCTCTAGGAAGGAACCATGATGTGTTCAATAATATTTGAAAAGTTTCTTGATGAGGTGTACTCTTCTTCCATTCACATTGACCCCCTTGAGTGATTGCAAGATCCCTCGTTTTGTGGCCAGACCACCATCATGGTCATAGTGGATCGATTAACCATAATGGCATATTTTGAACCTACCTGTACACTACCTGATGTCAAGGGAGAGACAGATATTTTCATTCAACAAATTGTGTGACTATGTAGGATTCCTGCTGCCAATATTTCTTACCGTGGACCTCTATTCACTGCAAAGTTCTGACACACACATGTACCCTTAGACACTGATGTCTGTTTCTTCCCCACCTACAACATGCAGAGTGATGGACAAATAGAACATGTAAATCAAAAGATGGACAGTTCATAGAATTCTTGTGGACCACTTATGACACTAACTGGATAGAAGCCGTCTGTTTTGCTGAGTTTTCTTACAGCAACTGAACTCATTTGACTGTGGGGATTTCACCATTGTATTACTTTTTTGCATATCACCTAAAAATCCATTCCACTACAAGTGTAGAAGGCGATCTAGGTCACAATTTCGAAAGAGTTAGTAGACTAGAAAGGATACGGCTTCAGGAATAGTCCATGGAGTCAACTGGGCACATCCGTGTTCAACGTTTAGTTCATCTATTCCACTATCCTCACCCAGGCAAATATCAGTCTGTTTAGTGGCTTTTGGAGGGGTATTGTAATGGCTTGTTGCAAGTGCTTGCTCACAATCCCATGTATCTCCTGTCCTTGGCATTATTGGTTGATTTTTCCTTATTCATGGCATTGCCACTTTACATTAGGAGTCATTGTAGGAAAGTGCTCTCTTTCTTGGTACGGTTACCCCTTTTTTCTGCCTGATGTCAGTGTGTTTAACTGTGTTCACTGGGATCCTGATAACCAAGACCACAGCGATTATGTTCTCTCCCATAACTCTGTATTTCATACCACAATTGGCACACTGGTGTCCCATTACAAGTCCCTAATATATGCTACCTAGGTACTAATGGCATTGGGGTTCCAGGGTATCCCTATGGGCTGAAACATATATTTTGCCACCCATAGGGAGCCCAAGCTAAGGGTCCTACAGGACTGCCATTAGAAGCACCCTTTCATTGCCACTTTTCAGTGCACCAGGTCACCCCGTGGCATGCCTTCTAGGCCAGAGGGCAGGGTGCAAAGTACCTGTGTGTGAGGGCACCTCTGCACTAGCAGAGGTGCCCCCACAAACTCCAGGCCCATTTTCTTAGACTTCGTGAGTGAGGGGATGCCATTATACATGTGTACTTGACATAGGTCAAACCTTATGTCCACCTACATAATGGTAACTCTGAACATAGACATGTTGGGTATCAAACATGTCAGAATCATACCCCAATGCTTTTGCAAGCATTGGTTGTATGATTCCATGCACTCTGGTGTCTCCTTAGAGAACCCCCAGTCTTGCAAGTACAACCTTCTGAGGGTTTCCCAAGCTGCTACCTCCTCCCAGACTGCTTTCTGCCCTCCGATGCTTGAGATGCTCAGGCCCAGGAAGGCAGAATAAAGGATTCCCTTTGGGAGAGGGGTGTTACACCCTTCCCCTTTGGAAATAGGTGTTACAGGAATTGGATGGGTAGCCTCCCAGAGCCTCTAGAAATGCTTTGATGGTTCCCTCCTTGCATAATCCAGTTTACACTGGTTTAGGGACCCACATTCCCTGCTCTGGCATGAAACTGGACAAAGGAAAGGGGAGTGACCACTCCCCCTGTCCATCACCACCCAAGGGATGCGGTCCAGAGCTCCTCCAGAGTGTCCCTGGGTTTTGTCATCTTGGATTCCAAGGTGGTGGGGAACTCTGGGAGCATCTGAGTGGCCAGTGCCAGAAGGTGACGTCAGAGCCCTCCCCTGATAGGTGCTTACCTGTGTAGCTGACCAATCCCCCTTTCAGGGCTATTTAGAGTGTCTCCTCTGGGTGTTTCCTCAGATTCGGATTACAAGACTCCAGCAGGAATCCTCTGTATCCTTTACTTCATCTTCTACAGAGAAAACTTCATCTAAACCCTCCAGGAACTCTACAAACTACAACAAAGAAGCATAGATGACTTCTGAAATATTGTATCTTCAGCTCCTGCCAGCAACTGCAAGTGTTTCCAGGTTGTGCATTCTCTGAGGACTGCTTGTCTTTAGCCTGCACGAGAAGAAGCAAAGGAATCTCCCTTGAAGTGAAGGAGTCACTTCCCTGCTTCAGCATGCACCCCTCTGCAGCGAAGACCGCTGGTGTGCTTCCCCTCTCCTGATGAAAAGCGTGGATCCAGCAACACAGGTGGCGGACTGAAGTGACTGAAGTGACCCCGATTGTCCTAAGGTCCAGCTGTCCAACTTTGGTGGTGGTAAGAGTTTCCCTCCCCATGCAAGACAGTGTTGTATGGCTATCTTAGTTAGATTTTAGACACATTGTTTCAGCTAACTAGGCCTGCCGCTGTGCGCTTTCACCCTAATACATGTTACACGGCACTGCTTTATATTTCTAGCAATAGCTTCATTTGCGGTGCTGTTTTATTTCACTCTATCCTAGTTTACTTTGTGCTTTCTCCAAGGCCACAGTCAGATAGAGTTGCCGACACATGTGGTATGCTGTGTCTCCTGCATTCACAGAAAACAACACACTAATTCGTCAGGACCATTTCTTAGAATGCACCTGTTTTTCTAAAACAACACCCATTAGTCCTAGACACATTAGAGGGAGATTCCAGCCAGATGACCACGACTGTATGCTGATCGCTGCAAGCTTTGATACAGCTACCTGTTTAGAAGGCTGAGCCCTGAACCAGATGGGGACGGTGTCTTTTTAGTCCTCAGGCCTTTTCATCAGGTATGAGGGATGATGTTCTCTCAGGGAGAAACCCGAAGGGAAGATTAGGCTTAGTATGCTGTGCTCATACTTAGTTAAGGTGATGGGTTATAGATCAACTCCCCTGTTTAGACAGCATGATAGGACTGTTCTTGTGTTTTACACTTTTAGTCACATGCCTTCTCCTTTTGTTTTTCACTATCCTCATTATTGCTATGCACCTGTTTATATCTAAGAGGCAGATATTTTAACAAATGCTTATTTAAAAATATTCTGCCTTTGTTGTCTTTGCCGGAGTGAGATCTTGGTAACTGAGAGAACGGGATGAGATCTGATGTACCATGATTCCCTGGGGAGTCTATCTTACCATGAGCTCGGTTGCCACAATCATTTCGGTCAGAGATGGGGTGCTGCTAGTTAGCGGGAAACCCCAGATTAGGCCGACAGGTTTCACCAGGTGTGGAATTGTACTCAGTACCCACAACCTAGGCGATCCTACTTCTCAAATCCAATAGTCTCATCACCCTAATGAGAACCTATGCGACATGGCACCACCAACGCTTGGTCAGGCATGAAAAATCAGACCCTCCTAAGTATCTCTGTCTCACTGAAGGCTAAAGACACCTCACTACTACATATGGAGACGTCTGTGGTATTGGGGATTTCCTCCTCAGCTAGGTAGGTGGGACTTACCCAGAGCTGTAGGTTGTTCAAGCTTGAACCATAAAAAGATCGATCCCCAGTTGGTATCCTTATCTCTGAACACAATATACCAGTGATATGGCGAACCCTCAATGGGTAGCAAAAGCAGTAAATATAAGAGGCCTCCCTACCAGCACATTTATTGGCAAATGGCTTAATGTCCCAGGGGGTGCAGTTACATTTCTTGTCAAGGCTCACGCAGCCTATAGAACATAAACATTTTATTCTTGGGTCACCTTTCCAGCAGTGGATGGGAACACAAATACATTTCATAATTGTACACCCGCAAATCCGCCAGCACAATACAGAGCTATTGCATCCCAAGAGATTTGTTATGCAAATGTTAAACACAAACCCAGCACAAGCTGCTCCAGCGTGAGCACATGAAGCAGAGCCAGGTATAAATCCTGCAGCTGTTCATTTGATCATGGGTAAAGTACCCGCCAAACAGGAGGAGATTCCATTTTGGTTAGCTCAAAAAATAAGTGGACTGGAAGCAGTCTTTCCTCATACAGGACCTCAGGATAAAAACAGAATTTTGTCAAAGTGCTTGCCTTTTGGGATGGTTCCCACAATTGAAAACTGTAATACATGGAGCACAATATTTGCCTCCCTCTGCACAACTGCACACAGGACGACAACACTTGCCAATCTTCCAGAAGTGTTGAAACAAATTCAAGATGAATACAGGGCAGCCCCCGCCCTAGATTTGGGGATGCAGTTAATTGGTAATTTTGCCACTGTATCTTCAATCATATTAAGAAACGTTCAAGGGGAAGCAGTTGCACTGATAGTGCGCATGTGGCTCCATGACATTCCGGCACAAGATCCGGAACGTGAGCTGCCAAAAATTATCTCTAAAAGCCTACTCCCGTATAGGTCAAGATAGTTTGGGAGCTAGACCAACTAAGCCACAAAAACAAGGTAGATCCAATAAGGATGCTGCCAAACAAACACCATAGGGTTCTAAAAAATGCTGGGATCCAAAACAACAAACACCTATAAAAGAAAGGGGAGAATCTCCACATTCGGAGACCTCAAAAAATAGATGCAACCTTAGAAACAGGAATAATATAAAAACGCCTGACAGATATCAGTATACTGATACACACAAATCTCGTTCCTTTCAGGGCTCACTGGAAAAACGCAGTGAGAGAGGTGGGCAGTTAGATTAGCAGACTGAGTAAGTGAAACTGAGAAAGGACTCACAACACTCGTTGGACGTTTCTGTAAAAAAGAACACAAATTTCCACAACAGAAACCACATTTTGAAAAGAAAAAAGTGGCAGCTGTTGCAATACAACATGCCACTCAAGGAGAGGGTTTTACTAAAGAACAAGAGGTGGGCGTTAGCACTGCTGAACAGTGCAGCAGAAGTCACAATACTTCTCTGGGTTCTTCTAGAGAATCTGGAACCTGAAAGCAACTGATGACAATCTACAAGTAGATAATGGGGGCATGAGTGTCTTCACACCAGATAGAGTGTATAAAGTAACGATTCAGTTAGAAGGGGACATCAAACGCATGATAGATGCCATCTTTTGGGATCATATCATCTATATTTATGATATTTTTCTGGCCAAAAAAGATTGGCCACCAGTATTTGTCCGAGATCTCCAATATGGAGAAGACATTATAGAAAAATAATTTTTGCCCCTTGTTCCGAAATAGCTAATTGAAAAATGCCCCATTGATTGGGCAGTGGTGCAGGCACCTGCATTATATCGTAATCATGTAGTTTGGGACATAGATTCTACCTACCATATAATACCAATAAAATCAACACCTCAGCCCCAACCTCAATATCCAATCAAATATGAGGCGAAAGCCCTGGTGTGGGAAATCCACACACAATTAGGGTACGAGGGTGGCGTTCAACCCTCATATTCATCAATGAACAATCCATTATTTCCAGTTGCTAAACCCGACCACTCATACAGAATAGTATTAGACTATAGGCACTTAAATAGTCACACGAAGACATATGCTATATAAAACGCACATAGTACAGCAATTGATGAACATCATTGTGCAGAAAATATACAAAACAACCTTGGATATATCCAATGGGGTTTTCTGCCAAAACATAGCACCTGAAAGTAGGGACCCTAGCAAGTTTCAGCACTTTAGGCTCCCAGAAAAACATTTTGCCGACTCCCAAAAGGCTAAAAGAATAGTCCTGGACTGTTCTCAGCTCGTGTGACATCAATATTACATGACATAGACCCTGATGCGTTGTCCTATGTGGATGATATCTACCTCACGGATGGTGACCTCATACAACATTGAAGACAGGTAGCCCGCGTTGTTGTAGGATTCGCAGAAATTGGCTACAAATTTACCTTAAAAGAAATGAAAATAGCCTTTCTCAGTGTCCTGCTTCTGGGATACGAGTTGTCGGATGAAGGCATTAGAAAAATTCACACATCTACAACTATCAAATACAATAAAAAAAGCTGCAATCGGTGTTGGGCTTTCTGAATTTTGTTAGAATTTATATTACAGATTATGCACAACGCATTAAACCATTATATGATCTAATGCATCCCAACTTTGCCAGCAAACACTGGACAGTTGAACACACACACATTCTCAAAGCACTGCAAAACGATATGCTTGAAACTAAACATCTACATACAAGGGACAATAAAAACCCTTTGGTCATCAGAGTAATTGCTGGTGCCATTGGTTTCACCTATGTGACTTTCAATGAGGGTGAGACGTCCCAATAGCATATAAATCACACTTATATTCTACAGCTGAACAACATTTTGCTCCCACTGAGAAAATTGCCACTGCTGTTCAGATGGCAGTCCTTAAATAGAGACTTCTGGCCCCAAGGAAACGCATTATTGTCTTGTCACCAGTCCCAGCCCTTGAGGCTGTCACTAAAGTAAGCGTTCTGAATGCTAAAGAATTACATCCACATTGGATTCAATTGGCAACGTCATTGAAGGCCACTGATGCTGATTATGTGTTTGATTCCAAATTACAGACCCAAGAATTTCTACAATATGAGCTTGAATATCCTGTTCCAGCAAATACACTACCTATTGAACAATACAAAACAATCTTGTACACTGATGGTTCAGCTCAACCTGCTATATGCATCAAACACCAGTACTCAGCTGCTTACGCCATAGTCAATGAGTATATGAAGGATGGCAAGTTCCATCCTGAAACACTTCCATCCTGAAACAACATATGTACAAACTCTAGGGGAATGTACAGTACAACTTCCAGAGCATAGGGCTTTGGTGATGGCACTGGAACATACAGATCCGGACCAGATGACTGATTGCCTGTGATTTGTACTACTGTGTCCAGCCCTTTAATGAATACTTGCATTACTGGTGACAAAATGGGTTCAGAGATTCAAAAGGTAATACAATAGAACACAGAATTCTGTGGGGAAAGGTAGCAGATATGAAGGAAAAACTACTGAATGTCCATGTTGTACAAACACTAGGACACCAACGTATGGCAATACACATTGAAAGCAACACTTTGGCTGGTGAAGCAGCAAAATCGTCAGGAGCGATGACTTCTGTCGCGCCAGTAACATGCTCTAGAACTAGAGTGGATGATGAAACATTAGCAGTTATAGGAGCGATGGCTGAGGGTACACCTATGCCTAAAGCCTATCCTACTAAATATTCCTACCGGATGGGAGGCATGTTTGATGTAGCAGCAAATATTCCAGGCGTTCAGGGTCCGAGTGATTCCCAATAAAGACTTAAGACCAGAGTTACTAAAAGCAGAGCATGTGGGAGTTGCATCTTCACCTGCTACTGGGGCTGTTACAATTTTGATACTGCAATCATGCTATTGGTGGCCAGGTCTTTATAAACCTGCCAAGCAGAATGTCCTTTGCTGTGACATCTGCCAACAAATTAAAAGCTCCAGCGTTAAGCACCCACCACAGACACCCTTCGTAATTAAACCTTTACACTGTGTGTACTTGGACCACTGTGGTCCCCTGACACTGAACAGTGCATATAAATATATTCTAGCCGCTGCAGACTCATGCTCCAGATTTCTATGAGTCTGGCCACAACGCTCGGCTGACGCTCAAACTATTATAAAAGATTTGCACGTTTTTTCAGTACATATGGTGTTGCGGCTTTCCATTCGGACTGGAGCCCTGCGTTTGCCTCAAGGGCTTCGTCAGGGGTCCAACTACATTACTCATCTCCATTTCATCCAGAGGGAAATAGTGTCATGGAGCAACGAAACTGCTATCTAAAGCAGTCCTAAACAGCAAGCGTATTAGGCATGTGTCGTAGTTCGCTTACACACCTGTATGGAGTTTCGAGAGCACTTAATAATCTGCCTAAAATGGTCCCAGGGGGTCATACTTCATACGAGTGCCTGTTTGGAACTTGAATGTATGCTCCAGATCTTGATGGTCCTGGCATGGAGGCGGCAGGTACTTAAATGATCGTGTCACTGTCTTGCAGGAGTTACAACAATTCCATTATCACAACACATCAGTGAGTGCTGCCTCCTCTGAAATTAGGGATGTACCAGTAACATCTAGCGGCTAGATTCCCAAACTTGCGGATCTTGTATGTGAAAATGTTGCTGTAAAAAAGGAGTTCAGTCCTTATTGTGTACTGGTCCCAGTCCTGGGAATACACTTTACCAGAACTGTTGTACTACCACGCTGCCTGGTTCGAAAGAAAAACGCTTTGGTGGTCATTACAACCCTGGTGGTCGGTATTAAAGCGGCGGTAAAACCACCAACAGGCCGGCGGTAAAAAAAATGGAATCACGACCGTGGCAGAAACTGCCAACATAGACAGCCACTTTAACACTCCGACCGCCACAGCGGTACAAACAAACAGCATGGCGGTTACCGCCAACAGACAGGTGGAACACAATGTACCGCCCACAGTATTACAATAGGCCAATCCGCCACCTTTTCAAGGGTGGATTCACCGCGAACAAAATCACGGCGGAAACAGGACTTTGAAGGGAAAACGCTCACCTCTTAACACCCCACAAGGAACCAGGAAACCATGGAACCGGAACTCCAGATTCTCCCTGCCTTTGTCTTCCTGCTCCTCTACCAGTAGCACAAACGCCGGCGGCGATGACCACAGTGAGTATTGCACCTACGACACAGGGGAGGTGGGAGGGAAAAAAGAGTGACACACACATGCAACACCCCCACCCTCACCCACTACAACACACACACTAATACATATTGATACATTACAGTTACACCCGCCAAACGCCCCCTGGAAGAATGCAAAGACAAAAGGAAATGATTTGAATGTTTGTAATCTATTAAAATCCAGTACTCAAAAATATATATACACTACAAACAAATATATACACCAAGAATGCAAGTCCAGGTATTGCACCATTAAAGTCCATGGACCCCTGGGCCCAAAATGCATGGCCCACACAAGATACCCGATCAAAACGGAGAGAACACTGCTTGGGCATCAGATCGACATAAAACAGGCAAGGGAAGAGGGGGCACCTTAGCCGGATGAGTGCACGATGCCAGATCCATGATGGGTCTCCATTCCCACTGCTGTATCATGGGGAGTGCAAAGCCACAGTCTCACAAGTCTCTCCAGTGGGTGTGTTGCCCACTGCTTTATCCTGGGGAGTGCAAAGCCACAGTCTCACAAGTCTTTTCAGTGGGTGGGTTGCCCACTGCTTTATCCTGGGAGTGCAAAGCCACAGTCTCTCAAGTCTCTCCAGTGGGTGGGTTGCCCACTGCTTTATCTGGGGAGTGCAAAGCCACAGTCTCACAAGTCTTTTCAGTGGGTGGGTTGCCCACTGCTTTATCCTGGGGAGTGCAAAGCCACAGTCTCACAAGTCTCTACAGTGGTATGCCCACTGTTCAATCCTGGGGAGTGCAAAGCCACAGTCTCACAAGTCTCTACAGTGGGTGGGTTGCCCACTGTATAATCCTGGGGAGTGCAAAGCCACAGTCTCACAAGTCTCTACAGTAGGTGGTTTGCCCACTGTTCAATCCTGGGGAGTGCAAAGCCACAGTCTCAGAAGTCTCACAAGTGGCTGGTTTGCCCACTGTTCAATCCCGGGGAGTGCAAAGCCACAGTCTCACAAGTCTCTACAGTGGGTGGTTTGCCCACTGCTTTATCCTGGGGAGTGCAAAGCCATAGTCTCTCAAGTCTCTCAAGTGGGTGGTTTGCCCACTGCTTTATCCTGGGGAGTACAAAGCCACAGTCTCTCAAGTGGATAACAGTTCTCCACTGGTTCTGGAGGGGGGCTTTGTGCCCAGAGTGCTTCATCCTGCCAAGGACTGAGGTAGTGGATGCCTTTCTCCACTGGTTCTGGAGGGGGCTTTGTGCCCAGAGTGCTTCATCCTGCCCGTGGCGGACTCAGTAGCGTGAGAATCATTGGCGCTCACTGGCCTGCGGTGCTGCTGGCGGCGGTGTCCTGGGCAACGGTTCAGCTGGTGGCGGTCTTGTCCTGGCCTGCAGTGCTGCTGGCGGCGGTGTCCTGGGCGCAGCAGTTCAGCTGGTGGTGGTGTCCTGGGCAGCGGTTCAGCTGCTGGCGGTCCTGTCTTGGGCAGCGGGGCTGCTGCTGGCAGTCCTGTCTTTGGCAGCGGGGCTGCAGGCGGTCGTCTCCTGGTCAGCGGGGCTGCTGCTGGTGGTCCTGTCTTTGGCAGCTGGGCTGCTGGCGGTCATCTCCTGGGCAGTGGGGCTGCTGCTGGCGGGCCTGTCTTTGGCAGCGGGGCTGCTGGCGGTCACCTCCTAGGCAGCGGGGTTGCTGGCGGTCGTCTTCTGGGCAGCAGGGCTGCTGCCGGTCTTGTCCGCCGTGCTGATCTTCCCAGACTTGCTGGATTTACTGTGCCCATTCCCCATCTTGGATGGTGTCACAGCTGTCTGTCCCCGCCGTGGAGCTCCCCTCGCCCTCCGTCCCACTGGTGAATTCGGAGTCCGTAGTGTCGCCCTCCAGGGCCATGTGGGATCCAGCTCCCTCCTGCTCTGGTGCCACTGCTCCTCCGCCTGATGATGCTAATGCACACAAGAACAGGGAGACCACAAAAAAGGGGGGAGACAGAAGAAAGACATGTTCAGTGTATGCAATACCGCTACGGTTGGTGGACACGACAGACACAGAAGCCCCCTGCACTACGCCAAGCACTTGGGGTCCACTATTCAGTCCCTGGGACATGGCTTACAAGGCTATGGACGATTTCTGCACACATGGATGTCACAGGAGCCTGACTAGGTGTAGTTGGCACTGTACACAGGTGGGGTGGGATGCCACAGGACATGCCTGAAGAAGGGAATTTGACTACCAAACTCACCCTGGCCTAGGGGAACCCACAGCCCACCTCCCCAACCCAGTCACCAACAATGTGCGCTGAATCAGCAGAATGAGAGTGTACTCACCCCCCTGTTTCTGCTGTGATGCCCTCAAGTGCCCATCCAACTCCGGGTATGCTACAGCCAAGATCCGGAACATCAGGAGGGGGGTCATGGTGCGACCGGCACCCCTCCCACGTTGGGAGGTCACCCTCAGCTGGGCCTCCGCCGTTTTCTTGCTCCAGAGGCGAATGTCCTCCCATCTTTTCCGGCAGTGGGTCGTCCGTCTGTGGTAGACCCCCAGGTTCCGGACTTCCTTGGCGATGGCACGCAAGATGTCCCTCTTCTGGTGGGCACTGACCTACAGGAATTGTACAGGGGGAAAAGAGAAGTAATTACCAACTGCAGCGTCACAGTCATTGGCCCGCATCCCTACCCTTGCTATGACGCACATGCACTCACCGTTGTTTCATGCACGCCTCATTCTCACCCCCCTATCTTTCATCCACCCCACTCCACACAGGCATTGCCCATACAGCATGCTCACAGTGTACTTACCTGTTTGTCTGGGGGACCGTAGAGTAGTGTGTACTGGGGGAAGACCCCATCCACGAGTTTCTCCAACTCCTCCGTGCTGAAGGCAGGGGCCTTATCCCCAGACACACGAGCCATTGTCTCTTCCAGACTGAGGTCACAGCAGCACTTGCAGTGTAGGTCCTCTCCTGTCGAGGATCAGGTATCGAGTGATTGAACAGAGAGAAAATGGCGGTCACTTCCACGGCAATGCGTACCGTCACCGCCGGCGTACATCGTCATTGGCTCATGGGACCCATAGGGTCCAATGCTAACCAATGCAGAATTGTGCAGCAGTCTTCGACCGCCTACAACGATGGTGTACAACGCTAGCGCAGTTACCTCATATCCACTTGACCCACCTTACAGGTCAGGCAGCTGCCATTTCAGGGGCCCACATGGCATTATTTTTGACTGCGTCACACATACCTAGGCATTGCCTAAACACTCATACAGGCACTTTTTGATTTATGAATATTTTCAGAGTAAGCTGTGTTTACGTACCTCAGAGTTGGTTGACTCTATGCTCCCTGTTCTCCTCCATAAGCACCGTCTGCTGGGGCATGTGAGGAGATGGCGGCATCCACTGGTGCACAGACCGCTGGTGGACCTGTCGACAATGGAGGAAAGACATGTGATCATCACCTACAGGCTTGATCGTGCCACAATCCAGGAACTGTGTGCCCAGTTGGAGCCAGACCTGATGTCAGCTATCCGCCATCCCACAGGAATCCCCCTCAAGTGCAGGTGCTGTCAGTACTCCATTTCCTAGCAAGTGGGTCTTTTAAAAAAACAGTGGCCAGAGCATCAGGGATGTCCCAGCCTATGTTTTCCAACGTGTTGTCCAGAGTGTTGTCTGCCCTGCTGAAACACATGCGGAGCTACATCGTTTTCCCTCAGGTGGAGGATTTGCCTACAGTGAAAGGTGACTTCTATGCCCTGGGACATATGCCCAACATCATAGGTGCCATTGATGGGACCCATGTGGCCTTGGTACCCCCCGCAGGAGTGAACAGGTGTACAGAAATCGGAAGAGTTACCATTCCATGAATGTGCAGATGGTGTGTTTGGCAGACCAGTGCATCTCCCATGTTAATGCAAAATTCCCTGGCTCAGTGCATGGCGCTTACATCCTGCGGAATAGCAGCATCCCTTATGTGATGGGGCAACTACAGAGGCACCGGGTGTGGCTATTAGGTGAGGACATGGACCCAATACAGTGTGACTAGGTGTCTAGGTCTGGGGATGTCCCTATGAGTTAGTGTTTGTGTAACAGTTGTCCCTCGCCATTTGCAGGTGACTCTGCTTACCCCAACCTGTCATGGCTACTGACCCCAGTGAGGAATCCCAGGACAAGGGCGGAAGAGATGAACTAGGAGGATTATAGAGTGGACCTTTGGCCTCCTGAAGGCCAGGTTCCAGTGCCTGCATATGACAGGTGATTTCCTATTCTACTCACAAAAGAAGGTATGCCCAATCATCGTGGCCTGCTGTATGCTTCACAACATGGCTTTGCGACGACAGGTGCCTTTTCTGCAGGAGGATGGTCCAGATGGAGGTGTTGTGGCAGCTGTGGACCCTGTGGACAGTGAAGACGAGGAAGCAGAAGAAGAGCATATCGAAAACAGGAACACGGTGATCCTGCAATACTTCCAGTGAGACACAGGTAAGAAGACAACACTGCCTGCTACATCTGATTTAAATCTAATACCTCTCTACTGTCTGTCATTTTCACCCAGTGTATGGTCACTGAGTTGTCACTTTCCCTTACGATTTCACAGATGTGGGTCCCACTGTGTGACATCTGCTTTGTTTCCTCATGGACTATAGCTGTGTGACATAGGTATGTTGACATTACATTTGCAAGAGCATTTTGGCACTGTAATTGCTAATACACTATTTTGAAATCACAGACAGACTCCAGATTGTTTTGTGCTTTAAGGGAGTTTATTTAAGTGCTCAATATTGGAGGGGGTTGTAAAATGGTGAGGGGTGATGGTGGAGGAATGTCCATGGAGAGTCCAGTCTATTAGTCTCACAGGTGCATTGTCCAAAGGGGCATACGAAGTGGAGCTCGGGCAGTTTATGGATGGACAGGGTGACAAGGTGGGACAAATGGATGACAAGCAGGGTGGTCTCATTTCTTGGTGGGGGTCTTGGCATCGTTCTCTGTCTTTGTCCTGGATCTCAGGACCGTTTGCGGCGTGGTTCTCCCTCTGCAGGGGGTGGGGTGCTGGTGTGGTGGTCTTGTGGCGGTGCCTCTTGTTCACTAGCGCCGGCAGAGGTGGTGGGCAGTTCATCGTCCAGGCTAGTGTCAGAGGCCCCTTGTTGTGCCACAGTGTCCCTCCTGGTGTTGACGAGTTCCTTCAGCACCCCTACAATGGTGCCCAGGGTGGAATTGATGGATTTGAGTTCCTCCCTGAAGCCCAAATACTGTTCCTCCTGCAGCCACTGGGTCTCCAGAAACTTGGCCAGTACCGTTGCCATTGTCTCCTGGAAATGGTGGTAGGCTCCCATGATGTTGGAGAGGGCCTTGTGGAGAATGGGTTCCCTGGGCCTGTCCTCCCCCTGTCGCACAGCAGCCCTCCCAGTTCCCTTGTGTTCCTGGGCCTCTGTCCCCTGAACCATGTGCCCACTGCCCCCAGGTCCCTGTTTTGTTGGGGTGGTGGGTTAGCTTGGGTTCCCTGTAGTGGTGGACACACTGCTGATTGACGTGTCCTGGGGACAGAGGTATGGGCCTGCTGGGTGGGTGCTGTGCTGGTGTTTCCAGAGGGGGGAAGCCCTGTAGTGGCTTGTGCCAGTGTGAGGGGAACCAACTGTCCAAAGGTCCTATATGGCCCGGGCTGGTTGTCTAGATCCAGTTGGACAGAGCTGCTGCCATCACTGTGGGCCTCTTCTGTGGGTGGAGTGGACATGTCTGGACCCTCCTGTCCGGTGACGTTGGGTAGGGGTCCTGCAGGGGTGTAAAAGCATGATTATTGCATCTGTGTGTGCCATGGTATGCAATGGGTGGGTGACCATGTACCCCAGTGCTTGCATTACTGTGTAGGACCTTGTGTGATGATGGGTTAGGGGGGTGTGCAGTGGCCATGCTCTGGTGGTGGGTGTCCATGCTTTGGTGTTGCATATTGGGACATGTGTGAGGAGTAGGAGTGATGCGGGTGAGGGCGGGGGTATGTGATAGCATGCAGGTAGGGTGGGGGGTGAAGTAGTGAAAAATTTGACTTACCAGAGTCCATTCCTCCAGGTACTCCTGGGAGGCCCTAAGGATGCAGAATAGCCAAGACCTGCTCCTCCCATGTTGTTAGTTGTGGGTGAGGAGTTGGGGGTCCGCCTCCAGCCCTCTGTACCGCAATGTGGTATCTGGAGACCACGGAACGCACCTTCACCCGTAGGTCGTTCCACCTCTTCCCGATGTCATTCCATGTTCTTGGGTGCTGTCCCACTGCCTTGACCCTGTCCTCGATTCTTCGCCATAGCTCCATCTTCCTAGCTATGGGGGTGTGCTGCACCTGTGATCCGAATAGCTGTGGCTCTATCTGGATGATTTCCTCCACCATGTCCCTGAGCTCCTCCTCAGAGAACCTGGGGTGTCTTTGCGGTGCCATGGGGTGGTGTGGGTAATGTGTGGGGTGGTGTGTGTTGTGATGTGTGGGGTGATATTTAGTGGCGTGTTGTGTGAGGTGCGTGGATGTTATGTGGGTGATGGTGTTGAGTGCCTGTGGATGCTCGTTTGTAGATGGTGGTGTCTCTCTTTGGCCTTCAGTCACAATTGTTGTCGTAGGGGTTTGTGGGTGATGTGAGTGTTTGTTTTATATTGTATTGGGTGTGTGGGAGTGGTGTGTGTATGTGTATCAGGCGTGCGTATTTGGAATTGTCCAATGTGGTAGTGTTTTGGAAATGTGTGTGTATTTTGAGCGCAGCGGTGTATACTGCCAATGGAATACCACGGTTGAAAGACCGCCGCGTGGATTCGTGGGTCGTGATAGTGTGTGCGTATTCCTGTTGGCGTGACGGTGGAGGATTTGTTATCACCGATTTTATCTTGTGTGGGTGTCTAGATTTTGCCGGATTCCGGACATTGGGTCATAATGACCGTGGCGGAATACCACGGCCCTGTCGGTGTGTTGGCAGTCTTCTGCACAGCAGTAAGCGGCTTTTACCGCCAATGTTGTAAGGACCCCCATAGTGTAGGGAAACTATGCCAGCAATTGATTAAGGTTTCCTCACTCGATGCATTAGAACATCTTGGTCTCCTGTCCAATAACACAGATTTAAAGGCTGTCCTGTTAGGCCCCAGAAGACAGCGCAGAAAATGCATCATATATGAAATATACAATGAAATTTGGAAACTTTCCCAACAGGAAATGGCTGCTCGGTTAAAGCAAATAGATCAGGAAAACTTACAGAAAGCAGTAGCTGTCATAGATAATGGAATTAACATCTTGTCCGACTGCAATTATACCCTAAAAAACATAATGTCCTCTGCAATAGTTATAGTACAGAGTTATGTTTGGTTTCTGCAACATGGACAAAGTCAGCTACGATCCATCATGCACTTAGGTTGGACACTACAAACATTGAAGGCAGGTCGCGTCGCCTGACAACATGTCAGCGCAAGGTAGATTTTTTCAACATTTAATTTAATGCAACAGCAACAAATGATGGCTAAGAAGGAAGCAACATGTTGAGAATAGAGAAATTAGAAAAGTTGCCTTTTACTGTGGCTGAGGTACCCTCTGCTGAATGTTTAATACATGGGGTTATGAATCTGCCTATTTCAACACTTCAATTCACATCCTGCTTGAGACACATTCTGGTAGGCAGATATGAAAGGTTGGGAGATAATTACATACACAAGGTGTGGGAGCTACACTTTTCATACAAATGTTTCAATGGCATGAAAGAGGTCTTTCTTAGCAGCAGTGAATGCAAGACTTCTGTGAGCCATTCAATGGTTTCCTTGCACTCGGCATGCAATCCCTCTGTGGTGAATTTAGCCTGTTATCTGAGGGGAGTACCGGTATCCTTAATTAGACCTGCGTTCCAGATGCTCTCCAATGGCAGCTATGCCGTCCTTAACATTGAGGGCTGTTGTGGAATGCGAGCCGGAATACCTTACGCCTTTCCGTCTCCAAAATGTGTTGCAGGAATGTCCTCCCCCACTGCATAATTCAATAGAGTAACAGACATGTGGCCCCATATTGCTACTTCTGCTGTTAATATTGACAAGTTGAGCAGACTAAAGGCCTTATTGTTCCAAAAACATGTGGCACTTACATCAGACTGTGAAACCTATGCGCTTCAACTTGTGAGGTCATCGGCGGAGATTCAGTCCCTTTTAAATACTTTCCGAGACACTTTGGTGAACTCATGGGATGAATATTCAATGCATCTAGTACTAGTGGAATCGCCCCCTTTTTCAAGGCTGTTGGTTCTGCTTTCATTCACACCTTCTCCTCTATATTCAGGATAATACCTTCAGCCATAGATTCACTTTTTTCAAGTGTTTTGGGGGGATTCCCGATCACTTTTGCTTTAATTGGTGGCATTCTGCTGTTGCTACATTTTCTGCGCAATGGCTGTCCCTTTATAGCAAGGAGAACTGAAAGCACTACCACCAGCACAACTGTGTTGTGAACGCATGATGCAGTATTTCAGGGCACCTCTCCTGCAACAGCTGAAGTGTGACTTGTCCTTGTCATTTTTACCAGTTTTGGATTGAGTGCAGCTCGTGTTTCAATGCCTCTGGTGCCTCTTAGAATGTGCACTAGAAGTCTGTCTTTATATGCAGCGTTTACTTTCACTGGAAGCTGATCTGCTGATGTTCTCGATGAGGGCTCATCATCAGACATGCATGTTGAGAGTGTACTTGCTACGAGAAGCAGTGTGTGAGCTGCCCTTTGTGGATTCGGCAACTGTTAACTGTACAGTGGGCATGACACGGAATGCTGCAGTCTTGGCTGAGGTTCAGGCTCTGGAACACAAGTGATTTGTGGTCTTCCCTGGAAATTACTTGGATATTTTGTCACCTGCCGAAGTTGACCATCTCCAGGCTTCCATTGTCCCTGATACGATTGGCAATGTCTAAATTACTTTAACTTTTAAAGTTTGATTCCACGTGCCACATTGTGGTATTCAAAATTGTCCTTTCCTATTGCTTATGTTCATTGAACTTGTCATGATTAACGCTTGGCTGATGTTTAGTTTAGGGTTTTATATATGCGTTACCTTTGAACCACCTTTGACCACCAAGGAGAGGGTGTTGTATGGCTATTTCAAATAGGTTTTAGGCACGTAGTTTTAGCTAATTAGGCCTACCACTGTTTACTTTCAGCCTATGACTTGTTACACAGCATTGCTTTATTTTTCTAGCCATAGCTTAATTTTTGGAGCTGTTTTATTTCACCCTATCTTACTGTCCTTTCACCTAGACAAGCATCGTGTTCTTAGTAGGCTACAGTTAGATAGAGTTGCCGACTGTTAGACCTGACAGCCTTAGGGTGGTCACCCCTAACTGTTTGCCTGCCTCCCTCCTTTTTTTAGATACTGTTTTTGCTGGTTTCTGCACACTTTACTACTGCTAACCAGTGCTAAACTGCATATGCTCTCTCCCTTTAAACATGATACCATTGGATCATACCCAATTGGATTATTTAATTTACTCATAAGTCCCTAGTAAATATTACTAGTGGGCCTGCAGCACTGATTGTGCCACCCACTTACGTAGCTCCTTAACCTTGTCTCAGGCCTGCTATTGCAAGGCCTGTGTCTACAGTTTCACTGCGAATTCGACTTGGCATTTAAAAGTACTTGCAAAGCCTAAAATACCCTTTTCTACAACTAAGTCACCCTTAAGGTATGCACTATGTAACCCATAGGGCTGGGTGCTAAGTAGGAAAAAGGCAGGACATGTACCTATGTAGTTTACATGTACTGGTAGTGTAAAACTCCTAAATGTGTTTTTACACTGCTGTGAGGCCTGCTCCTTTTATAACCTAACATTGGGTCTACATTCATATACTGTTTGAGTGGTAGCTGCTGATCTGAAAGGAGTAGGAAGGTCACATTTAGAATGGCCAGAATGGTGATACAAAATCCTGCTGACTGGTGAAGTTGGATTTAATATTACTATTTTAGAAATGCCACTTGTAGAAAGTGAGCATTTCTCTGCACTTAAATCCTTCTGTGCCTTATAATCCACGTCTGGCTGGGTTCAGTTGACAGTTTCCATGGGCATTCACTCAGACACACCCCAAACACAGGATACTCACCTTCACTTGCATATACCTGTATTTTGAATAGGTCTTCCTGGGCTGGAAGGGTGGAGGGCCTGACACTTGCATGTCAAAGGGTAGTAGCCTGCCCTCATACAAAGGACTGACACACCCCCTACTGGGACCCTGGCAGATGGGATTGAACTGAAAGGGGACATTGTGCACTTCTAAGACACTCTTTGAAGTCTACTCCACTTCAAAGGCACATTTGGGTATTTAAATAGGGCCTCTGCCCCTACCAACTCAGACATTTCCTGGAGAAGAGAACCTGAACCAGAATCTGCAACCTGCCAAAAAGACCTGCCTGGCTGCCCAAAGGACTCACCTGACTGCTTTCTGTGAAGGTCTGTGCATTGCAGTTGCCCTGCTGCGTTGCTGCTCTCTGACTGTGCTGAGAAATGCTCTCCAAGGGCTTGGATAGAGCTTGCCTCCTGTTCCCTGAAGTCTCAGGACCAAAAAGACTTCATCTCTACAACAAGAACTCCTTGTGTGGTGAAAATCGACACCCAGCCTACCAGAAACGACGCACAACCTGCATCGCATTGAAAAATTCACTGTTCGCTGAACCAGTACGATGTGTCCCGACTTTGCAATGAGAACATCGACACAGCACCAGCGTAGTGACTGGAAATTCGACGCACAGCCTACTGGATTGATGCACAGCCAAGCTGGAACGACGCAGCCTGACTTCCAGAGAGGAATCGATGCAGTGCCTGCCATGTGGTAGAAATTTTCATGCAACGCCCACCGGATCCATGCAGCCCCTGTGACTTCGTCCTGTCAGTGCCAGTAATCCACGCATCGTCCCTGGGGCATTTGAAAACCCCGCAACCCTAAGAGTATCCATGACCGAGTGCCGGAAATCGGCGCACAGCTGTCCCTGCGTGAAAACTAAATGACGCATCGCTGTGTGGGGCCCGAGAAATCGACGCAGACCTCCTTGTTTTCAACGCATCTCTTCCTCTGTGGTTTGATGTGGAGATTTTGAATGCAAACAAGGTACTTTGTGCTTAAAAGAGGCATTTAGGCCCTCATTACAACCCTGGCGGTTGGTGATAAAGCGGCGGTAATACCACCAACAAGCCGGCGGTAAAAATAACGGAATCACGACGATGGTGGAAACCGCCAACACAGACAGCCACTTTAACATTTCGACCACCACAGCAGTAGCAACAAACACCACGGTGGTAAACGCCAACAGACAGGCAGAAGACAATGTACCGCCCGCACCATTACAAGGCACAAATCCGCAAGCTTTTCCGGGGCGGTAACAACGCCATCAAAAGCACGACAGAAACAGCCTTTGGAACGGAAACCACTCACCTCACAACACCCAAAGAGGAACCAGGGTGCCATGGAGCCCGAGTTACAGGTCCTGCCCATGTTGGTCTAGCTCCTCAACTACCAGGAACATCAAAGACGGTGGCGACGACCACGGTGAGTACTGAACCTAGCACACAGTGGAGGGGGAGGAAAAAGAGAGTGACACACACACACAATACGCAACACTCCCACCCCCACCCTCACCCACAACACCTTACCCACAAACACATCCAATGACATCACAGATAGACCCCGTCACCCCCTGGAAGAATGCAAGGAACAAATGAAATGATTTTAATGAGTGTAATAACCGCAAATTCAGATAGGCCAAGATAACTTTAAATGATCAGTATATACAAATATTTACAGTCTGTATACTGTTCCATTAAATGTCAATGGACCAGTGTGGTCCCAAAAAGCATGGGCGAAGCCCACACATGACACCTGCCTCAAAACAGAGAGAACATTGCAGGGGCAGCCGGTCGAAAAAAACACAAGCACCTCAGGGGCAAGGTGAGGGGGGCACCCCAGCCGGATGATGGGATGACGCAATCGCTCCTCGAGGGGGCTCCATGCCCACTGCTTGGTCCTGGGGAGTGCAAAGCCACAGTCTCTCAAGTGGGTATTTTGTCCACTGCTTGGTCCTGGGGAGTGCAAGACCACAGTCTCTCAAGTTGATTGTTTGCCCACGGCTTGGTCCTGGGGAGTGCAAGGCCACAGTCTCTCAAGTGGGTGGTTTGCCCACTGCTTGGCCCTGGGGAGTGCAAGGCGACAGTCTCTCAAGTGGGTGGTTTGCCCACTGCTTGGTCCTGGGGAGTGCAAGGCCACAGTCTCTCAAGTCTCTCAAGTGGGCCGTTTGCCCACTGCTTGGTCTTGGGGAGTGCAAGGCCACAGGCTCTCAAGTGGGTGGTTTGCCCACTGCTTGGTCCTGGTGAGTGCAAGGCCACAGTCTCTCAAGTGGGTGGTTTGCCCACGGCTTGGTCCTGGGGAATGCAAAGCCACAGTCTCTGTAGCGGATACTGTTCTCCACTGGTTCTGTAGGGGGCTTTGTGCCCAGAGTTCTTCATCCTTCCAAGGACTGGGGTAGTGGAGGTTGTTCTCCACTGGTTCTGGAGGGGGCTTTGTGCCCAGAGTGCTTTATCCTACCAAGGACTGGGGTATTGGATGCTGTTCTCCACTGGTTCTGGAGGGGGCTTTGTGCCCAGAGTGCTTCATCCTCCCAATGATACGGGTAATGGATGCTGTTCTCCACTGGCTCTGGAGGGGGCATGGTGCCCAGAGTGCTTCATCCTGCCAAGGACTGGGGTAGTGGATGCAGTTATCCACTGGTTCTGGAGGGGGCATGGTTCCCAGTGATGCTGCACCTGGGGTGTGGCAGTTCCCTTTCCCTCACCTGGGTGTCTGAGCCACGAGATTTTCAGGGAACAGGTTGCATGATACTCCATGGAGACAGAGCCACACTCCACCCTGCGGCGACTTAGCCTGTAAACTGCTGGTAGTGCCAGTACTGGTTGTAGTGCCTAATGTAGTGTGTGCAGGGTCCAGGACATCTCCTGCAGCCTTGGACAGCTGCCCACTGGGGATGCTGCTGATGTTCGTATAGTGGCACTGGCTGGGCACATCGCGGGGCAGGTGGCAGTGGCTGCGGCAGTTGCTGCGGCGGTGTCGGCGGTCAGAGATGCTGCCGGTGGTGCAGGTGTCTGCACTTGTGGAGGGAGACACCAGACCGCCAACTGCAGTCTTAGAAGGGTGCCCACTGGTGATGATGCTGGTGACTGTAGTAGAGGAAGCAGACGTGCAGGTGGCAGTGCAGGTGGCGGTGCAGGTGGTGGTCGTTGCGGCGGTGGCCACCGCCATACAGGTTGCTGATCTGTCTTGCAGAAGGGGTGACACCAGTCCCTCACCCGGAGGCTCTGTGCCCTGAGCTGACTTCCCTTTGCCCTTGTGTCCCTTCCCCACCTTGGAAGTCGCTGCTGGGACCTTGGCACTATCCTCTTTGGTTCTGAAAGAGGCCTTGCTGGGTGCTTGGTGCAGCTTTTCTCTTCGGCATAGGCCCCCTTCTTTACCTTGGCAGCTGGAGGAATAGGGTGGTCCTTGGTCTCACTAGGTGGCACACTAGCAGCCCTGATGGGTGCTGCCTTCAATGTTCCCAGACTTGCAGGGACCACACTAGACGAGGATTTGGTGGCTGAGGTGCTGGGCTGGGATCTGGACATCCTAGCCCTAGGGGAAGGATTGGTGGAGGTGTAGGGAAGATGTTGCGCAGCGAGCCTCTCTGCAAGCCGACGGGTCAGCTCAGGACACGGCGCACGGGTGCAGGACGTGGCGCGCAGCAGCAGGACGCGACGCGCCCCAAGCCTTGCATATGTTTATCCAGGACACAAATTGGGCATGGGGCCTCGTTTTCTCTTCAGTGCGGTGCTTCCCCAGTAGATCCTGCTCCCCCACTCAACTCTTTTCTTTCTTCTTTTCTTTCCTGTCACCCTTGTTTAAAGCTCCTTATATACTTACTATCTTTCCCATGTTTCTTTCTCTTTTCCCAGCATGCTTCCTTTTTTCCCTGCATGCACTGGTTCTCAATTCACTATGGTAGTTTTCTATAGCATTCTAACACTAAATCCCAATTCAAGATGGCACCTTTTTACTTCCTGTCGGTTACTTCCTGTTCCTGGGGTATATAAGGTGTGTGATTCTTGTTCTCTTTTCGCTGAAACACTTCCTGTTTGGTGGTGATCTTCGCTCCTGTTTCTCTGCATCTGCTGTTGAAACTCTGATTTTGTTCCAGCTTTTTCCTTGTCATTTTTCCTTTCCTTTTGTTTTGATTTTCTTTTACACTTGTTTGTTTCAGGAGTTCCCTATTGTTGAGGGTTTTTCCCCTTTTTTTTTTTTTTTTTCCCTCAGGGACTTCTTCTGGAGGGCACGGACTGCCTTTGGCGTTCCCTCCATCAGCAGCACCGTGGCTACCAGAAAGGGTCGCCCCTATTTGGGCCAAGGCAGAACTTACAAGAACAAGAAGTCTGCCACACTTCCTGTGGGTCACAGACACAGACTAAGAGTAGGTCGTGACAGAAGAGGTCAATGGAAGTTTTTTAGACACACTGGGACGGGAAGATGGAGGGGGTTTGGGAGTGGAGAAAGAGGTAGTAGTTGAAGGAGGTGTACGTCTGCTGAGTTTGGGTGAAGGTGCATGGGCTGGAGGCTATTGTGAGGTGGATGGCTGTTTAGTGGGTGTGTGCCGGTGTTTGTGTACTTTGGGAGGAGGGCTCACAGACACACTGGGAGAGGACACAGGGGATGTGTGCATGGTAGTGGGGGTGGTGATTTCACATGAGCGGTGTGTGGTGATGGGTGTGCTGGTAATGGAGGTAGTGGTTGAGGATGTAGTGCATGCAGGTGTGAGTGGAGACCATACTGGGAGGGAGCTTGACGACGTGGAGGAAGGGGACACAGTGGAGGCAGTGGATGTTGGTGTGTCTGCATGGGGATGGTGCTTGTGTGAGTGCCTTTGGGATGTGTGGTGCTTATGTTTGCCTGAGCCACTTTTGTGTGCTGCTGTGTGTGCATGCTGATCTGATGGTGTGCTTGGGATAGGCTGAGGTAGAGGGTATTGGTTCGGGGTAGTGGAGGTTGGAGGGGGGAGGCTGAACACAGGGACAATGGCTGCCATTAGTGCTGAGACCAGAGCCTGAAATACTCTCTGGTGGGCCGCCATGCCAGAATGAATGCCCTCCAGGTATGCATTTGTTTGTTGTTGCAAATGTCTCTCGACACCCTGGATGGCATTCAAAATGGTTGACTGAAAAACAGTGAGGGATCTCAGGAGGTCAATAGCCTCCTCACTGAGGGCAGCAGGGCTGACTGGGGGAGGGCCTGAGGTGCCTGGGGCAAAGGAGATGCCCACCCTCCTGGGTGAGTGGGCACAGGAAACACGCTGAGGGGCTGCTGGGAGGGCGGTGCTGGTAGGGGGGGTGGCGGCTGTACCTGTTGTTGCTGTGGGCACAGAGGTATCCACCTCCGCAAGGGAGCTCCCATCAGAGGAGGAGTCGCTGTCGCTGGTGTCCCCTCCTGTCCCCGTCGTGGAGCACCCCTCACCCTCCGTCCCACTGGTGCCTTCAGACTCCGTACATTCACCCTCCTTGGCCATGTGGGTTGCAGCTCCCTCCTGCTCCGGTGCCACTGTTCCTCCGCCAGATGATGCTAATGCACACAAGGACAGGGTGACAAAACAAAAAGGGGGGAGAGACATGACAGCAATAACACTCCTGTTGGCGGACAAAACACACAGGGAGCAGCCCTATGCACTCAGCCATGCACTAACAGTTCTTAGGAAAATCACCTGCCCATGGGGGACTATGTCTAAGCCTATTTGCTGGAAACCTGGAACCTACAGGAGCCTGACTAGGTGTAGATGGCCCCTACCACTATTGGGGTTGGAGTGCCACAGAGGCTGCCTAACAAGGGACCTTCCCTAGCAAGTTCGCCCTGGCTTAGGGGAACCCACAGCCCACTTCCCCACTCAGACACCTTGTAAAGCATGCAGAGCCAGATGAATGAGACTGTACTCACCCCCTTGTGGCTGCATTGATGGCTCAAGCCTCATCCAACTCTGGATATGCCACCGCCTGGATCCAGAACATCAAGGGTGTCATGGTGCGATGGGCACCCCTTCCCCATTGGGAGGCCATCCCCAGCTCGGCATCCGCCATCTTCTTGCTCCAGCGGCACAGGTCCTCCCATCTCTTGCGGCAGTGGGTGCTCCGTCTATTATAGACCCCCAGGGTCCGCACTTCCTTGGTGATGGCACGCCAAATACCCTTCTTCTGGTGGGCGCTGCCCTACAGGAAAGGAAAAGTAAGAATGGATTTTACTCCCCATCCGGTTATTCTTACTCATTGGCCACAACTTCCCAACCATGCCCTGAAACACATACACTGACCATCCTCATATGCAGGCCACAGCCCTCCCATGTATCTTCCATCCACGCCACTCCATACATTAATGTCCCATCCACCATGCACATAGTGTACTCACCTGTTTGTCTGGTGGACCGTAGAGTAGCGTGTACTGGGGGAGAACCCCATCCACCAGGTTGTCCAACTCCTCCGCGGTGAAGGCAGGGGCCCTGTCCCCAGACACTGTAGCCATTGTCGCTTCCAGACTCAGGTCACAGCAGCACTTGCAGTGTAGGTCCTTTCCTGTTGAAGGTCAAGTATCACATGAGTGAACAGATAGAAAATGGTGGTCACGTCCGTGGCGGTGCGTACCGTCACCACTGGCGTACATCGTCATTGGCTCCTGGAACCCTTAGGGCCCAATGATAACTAATCCTGAATTAAACAGCGGTCTTCGTCCGCCTATCGCGACGCTGTACAACGCCAGTTCAGTTACCTCATTTCCCCTAGTCCCTCCTTACAGGTCAGGCAGCCACCATTTCAGGGGGGCACATGGCAGGGCACCTAACTGTGTCACAGCACTTTTGAGCAGGAATACAGACAGACAGTGGCACACACCGATTACATCACAATTGTGCAAAACACCCTTGTGCAACCTATGTGGTATGTGACACTCTGCTCACCATTCTCCTCCATAGGACACATCCACTGGGGCAGATGATGAGATGGCGTCATCCTCCGGTGTGGAGACCCCTGGTGGACATGTCGACAATGGAAGACAGACACATCATTATCACCTACAGACTTGATCGTGCCACAATCCATGAACTGTGTGCCCAGTTGGAGCCAGACCTGATGTCAGCTATCCGCCATCCCACAGGAATTACCCCTCTAGTGCAGGTCCTGTCAGTGCTCCATTTCCTGGCCAGTGTTTCCTTTCAAACAACAGTGGCCATGGTGTCAGGGATGTCTCAGCCAATGTTCTCTAACATGTTGTCCAGAGTGTTGTCTGCCCTGCAGAAACACATGCACAGCTACATCGTTTTCCCCCAGGTGGAGGATTTGCCCACAGTGAAAGCTGACTTCTATGCCCTGGGACATATCCAAACATCATTGGTGCCATTGATGGTACACATGTGGCATTTGTCCCACCCCGCAGGGTTGAACAGGTGTACGGAAACCGCAAATGCTACCATTCCATGAATGTGCAAATGGTGTGTTTGGTAGACCAGTACATCTCACATGTGAATGCCAAGTATCCTGGCTAAGTGCATGATGCTTACATTTTGAGGAATAGCAGCATCCCTTATGTGATGGGCCAACTCCAGAGGCGCAGTGTGTGGCTAATAAGTGAGCCCAAGGTCCCCACACAGTTTGAATAGGTGTCTGAGTATGGGAGAGTCCCTAAGGGTTTGTGTATGTCTTACAGATACCCCCCGATATGTGCAGGTGACTCTGGTTACCCCAGCCTGTTATGGCTACTGGCCCCAGTGAGGAATCTCAGGACAAGGGCAGAGGAACACTACAATGAGGCACATGGGCGAACTAGGAGGATTATAGAGCAGACTTTTGGCCTCCTGAAGGCCAGGGTCCCGTGCCTCCATCTGACAGGTGGCTCCCTATACTACTCACCGAAGAAGGTGTGCCAGATCATCGTGGCATAATCTATGTTGCACAACCTGACTTTGCGACGCCAGGTGCCTTTTCTGCAGGAGGATGGGATGGATGTTGGTCTTGTGGCAGCTGTGGAGCCTGTGGACAGTGAAGAAGAGGAAGCAGAAGAAGAAGATATTGATAACCAAAACAACATCATCATGCAATCCTTCCAGTGAGACACAGGTAAGAGACTGGCACTGCTCCTCTCATATCAGACTACTGTAGGACATTGCATGATTTTGCCTTTTTACCTCTGTTATGGACCCTGACAGTTCACTTTGCCTTTCCTTTTCACAGATCTGGGTACCACATTCTGCCTTCTGCTATGTTTACTGCTGGCCAACAACTGCCATACTTTGGTATGTGAAAATGAACATTGCCATTGATATTTGTCAGAGAGGTTGTAATAACACATTTTTGAAAGTACAGACTGACTCCAGATTGTTTTGTGATTCAAGGGTGTTTATTTCAGTGCTAATAAGTGGAGGGGAGTTGTGCAATGGGCTGGGGTGATGGTGGAGGAATGTCCATTGTAGAGTCCAGTCTTTATGTATCACAGGTGCATTGCCCAAGGGGGCATAGGAAGTGGAGCAATGGTAGTTCAAGGTGGTCAGGGTGACATGGTGGGACAGAAGGGTGACAATCAGGAGAGTCTTATTTCCTGAAAGGTATCTGGGGGGGGACACCAACAAAGGTGGTCAGGGTTCCCAAAAGGAGAAAGAGGGGGGAGAAAAACTTAAAGATAAGGTAATCTCTCAAAAGGCCCACAAAGCAATTCCCAACGGAGGTGGTAACCATTCCTCTTCTAAGTTTGGGAAGAAACCAGGGTACTTCGACTAGAAGAAAGGGAAGTTCATCCCCAAATGCTTAGTGTGCTACCAGCATGGACACTCTAAGGGTGACTCCCAGTGTTTCAAGAGAGCACAGCCCATCACTGAAGGGCAGACACCTGGGTTGTCTAGTGGAGCGCTCAGGGGGGACAGTCCCAGTTAGCTTTGCAGGGCAGGTGGAGGTGTCACTAGTATCCCTGGAAGATAAGGGGATGGTGCCAAAAGCCCACATGCCTGCCAATACTTCCAAGTATAGTCAGTGGGTCACTATTGATGGGCAAAGGGTGGAGGCTCTGCGTGACACAGGAGCCAGTATGACTACTGTCAAGAGTCAGCTGGTGTCAGAAGAGCAGATAGTCCCTAATACATTCCACCAGGTCATAGTCTCTAACAATCGTTAGAGTCACCTACAGGTGGCTCTGGTTCCCTTTTAGTGGGGGGTCTCTGGTACTTTGAAAGTAGTAGTGAGTCCTGCCATGCCAGTAGATTGTCTGTTAGGCAATGATCTTGAGCATTCTGCCTCAAAAGAGGGAGAGCTCAGATCCCACCTGGAGATGTTAGGTTTGCCTGAGTGGGTCTGCATGACCACAAGGTTCCATGGCTTCCCGGGAAGATAGTCAAGGGTGTCTGGAGCCTGGAACAATGGCCCAGATAGCTGCACAGGGGAAGGGCAAGAGGTGCAGGAAACCTGCCTCAGATATTCCCACAATGGTGGAACGAATCCCAGAGGAGGAGGCCCCTGAGCCAACCGGAGAGGATATAGCTAACCTGAGCAATCTGCCTGAACTTGCTGGCTGGCAATTAGAGGGGGAGACAAACAGGGCAGAATTCTGCAAGGCGTACAAAGAATACCCCACCGTTGAGGGTCTGAGGGAACAGGCCACAGCCCAAGCAGCTGGTGAAGCCTCTGGCAATCACCATATCTACTGGGAGAATGATCTCCTTTACAGTGAGCCTAAGGCTCCAGCCATTGGGGCAGCTTGTGTGCTGGTGGTCCCCCAGTGTTACCGGGCATTCCTACTGTGTCTGGCTCATGACATCCCCCTGGCAGGACATTTGGGCCAAGACAAGACCTTTGCCAGGCGTGTCACCCACTTCCATTAACCTAGAATGCAGGTAGCCTCAGATAATTTCTGTAGGGCCTGCCCCACCTGCCAGGCTAGTGGAAAGACAGGGAAAAAGCTGAAGGCCCCCCCTGATCCTGCTCCCCATCGTTGGTACCCCCTTTGAAAGGGTGGTGGCCAGAGCCCTGATGGGAATATTTACCCGTGTAAGATTCCCTAAGGAAGTTGTGTCTGACAGAGGCACAAACTTCATGTCTGCGTACATGAAGTCCATATGGGATGAGTGGGGTGACCTACCGATTTACCACCCCTTATAATCCTCAATCCAATGGGCTTGTTGAGAGATTCAACAAGACCCTAAAAGGCATGATCACTGGCCTACCTGAGGCCATGAGGTGTAAGTGGGACATCCTCATGCAATGCCTTCTCTTTCCTTATTAGGAGGTGCCCCAGAAAGCCCCTTTGAGCTTCTCTACGGTCACCCTGTCGGGGACCGCTAAGCATAGTGAAAGAGGGCTGGGAGAAAGCTCCCAAGACACCTCTCTAGGATGTGGTCAGCTACATGCTGCCCCTCCGCAACCAAACCCAGCGCTTCTGGAAGCAGGCCAAAAGTAACCTTGAGGCCAGTCAAGAGGTGATGAAGAAGTGGTATGACCAGAAGGCCACTCTGGTCGAATTCTCACCTGGAGACAAGGTTTGAGTAATGGATCCAGTAGAGCCCAAAGCTTGCCAGGACTGCTGGACTGGCCCATTTGAAATCAAGTAGTGGAAGGGGGAGGCCACTCACCTAGTGGACCTCAAGTCCCCTAGTCACCCCCTAAGGGTTCTCCACCATAACCGACTCAAGCCTCATTTTGAGAGGTCTGAGGTCAGTATGCTCCGTTTGACAGATGAGACCATGGAAGAGGAGAGTGAACCTCTCCCTGACCTCCTTGCTGCCAAAGAAGGTGATGGGTCAGTGGAGGGTGTCAATCTCTCTGACTCCCTGACTCTAAACCAGAGAGGAGACTGCTACGAGTTGTGGGAGCAGTTCTCTTCCCTGTTTTCCCTTACTCCTGGACTCACCCACTTGTGTGTCCATGATATTGACACAAGAGACACCCCCCTGTAAAGAACAAAATGTACAGGTTGTAAGATAAGGTGAAGGCCAGCATCAAGGAGGAAGTTGCCAAGATGGTGGCCCTAGGGGTTATTGAGAAGTCCAGAAGTCTCTGGGCCAGCCCTGTAGTGCTAGTACCCAAGGCTTCTGCACACGATGTCAAACCAGAACTCCGGTTCTGTGTGGACTACCGGGGTCTCAACTCAGTCACACGGACTGATGCTCACCCCATCCCTCTTAGATGCTGAGCTCGTAGACAGACTAAGCGTTGCCAAACTCCTCAGTACTTTTGATCTCACATCAGGGTACTGGCAGATCGCCTTGACTAAGGGGCCTAAAGAGAGATATGCATTTTCCACAACTGAGGGCCATTACCAGTTCCGGGTGATGCCCTTTGGGTTACAAAATGCCCCTGCTACCTTCCAACGGTTAGTTAATGGGGTCCTAGATGGCAAGGATGCCTTCTGCGCAGCCTACCTGGACAACACAGCCATCTATAGTTCCAGCTGGGAGGAACACCTGCTCCACCTCAAGGAGGTGCTTCAGGCTCTGCAACAGGAAGGCCTGACCATCAAGGCTAGTGAGTGCCAGATTGGGCAGGGTTCCATGGTGTACTTGGGACACCTAGTAGGCGGTGGCAAGGTGCAGCCACTCCAGGCTAAGATTAAAACCATCAAGGCCTGGCAACCACCTAGAACACAGACAGAAGTGAGAGCCTTCCTATACCTCACGGGAAACTTCCGTAGGTTTGTCAAGGGCTATGGATCCATTGTGAAACCCTTGACAGAACGTACTTCCAAAAAGCATCCTAGTTTGGTGAATTGGACAGAGGCGTGTTTGAAAGCCTTTGACTCCTTGAAGGAAGCCATGTGCACGGCCCCCATGTTCAAGGCCCCTGACTACTCCCAGGAATTTATTGTGCAGACAGATGCTTCAGAGCGTGGCATAGGGGCTGTTCTATCACCGCTAAATGAGGAGGGCCAAGACCAAACAGTAATCTTTATTAGCAGATGACTAATTCCACGGGAACAGAGGTGGAGTGCTTTTGAGAGAGAACCATTTGCTGTGGTCTGAGCACTGAAGAAGCTGAGGCCATACCTGTTTGGGACTCACTTCTGAGTTCAGAAAGACCACAGGCCCCTCAGATGGCGTATGCAGAGGAGGGATGAGAATCCTAAACTCTCAAGGTGGTCCATTTACATACAGGGGATATACTTTACGGTGGAGCATCGCCTGGGGTTTGACCACGCCAACGCTGATGGTCTCTCCAGATACTTCCACCTTAGCGATGAGAGCTCACAGGAAGTTGGGTAGCTCTCCCCACTTTCAGCTGGGGGGACACATGTTAGACCTCAAAGCCTTATGGTGGTCACCCCTAACTTTTTGCCTGCCTCCCTCCATTTTTTAGAAACAGTTTTTGCTGGTTTTAAGACTCTGCACACTTTACCACTGCTAACCAGTGCTAAAGTGCATATGGTCTCTCCCTTTAAACATGATAACATTGGATCATACCCAATTGGATTATTTAATTTACTCATAAGTCCTTAGTAAAGTGCACTATATGTGCCCAGGGCCTGTAGATTAAATGATACTAGTGGACCTGTAGCACTGATTGTGACACCCACTTAAGTAGGTCCTTAACCTTGTCTCAGGCCTGCCATTGCAGGGCCTGTGTGTGTAGCTTCACTGCCAATTCGACTACCCCCCCCTTTTTCTACACATAAGTCACCCCTAAGGTATGCCCTAGGTAACCCATAGGGCAGGGTGCTGTGTAGGCAAAAGGCAGGACATGTACCTGTGTAATTTACATGTCCTGGTAGTGTAAAACTCCTAAAAAAAAAATTACTCTGCTGTGAGGCCTGTTCCTTTCATAGGCTAACATTGGGGCTACCCTCATATACTGTCTGAGTGGTAGCTGCTGATCTGTAAGGAGTAGGAAGGTCATATTTAGTATGGCCAGAATGGTGATACAAAATCCTGCTGACCGGTGATGTTGGATTTAATATTACTATTTTAGAAATGCCACTTGTAGAAAGTGAGCATTTCTCTACACTTAAATCCTTCTGTGCCTTACAATCCACATCTGGCTGGGTTCACTTGACAGCTCCCTTGTGCATTCACTCAGACACACCCCAAACTCAGGATACTCACCCTCACTTGCATATACCTGCATTTTGAATGGGTCTTACTGGGCTGGGAGGGTGGAGGGCCTGACACTTGCATGTCAAAGGGAGGTAGCCTGCTCTCATACAAAGGACTGCCACATCCCCTTCTGGGGCCCTGGCAGATGGGATTGAACTGAAAGGGGACCTTGTGCACTTCTAAGACACTTTTTGAAGTCTACCCCACTTCAAAGGCACATTTGGGTATTTAAACAGGGCCTCTGCCCCTACCAACTCAGACACTTCCTGGAGAGACAACCTGAACTAGAATCTGCAACCTGCCCAGACGAACTGCCTGGCTGCACAAAGGACTCCCCTGACTGCTTTCTGTGAAGGAGTGCTGCATTGCTGTTGCCATGCTGCCCTGCTGCTCTCTGACTGTGCTGATAGGTGCTCTTCAAGGGCTTGGACAGAGCTTGCCTCCTGTTCCCTGAAGTCTCAGGACCAAAAAGACTTCATCTCTATAAGAAGGACTCTTTCTGTGGTGAAAATCGACGCTCAGCCTGCCAGAAACGACGCACAGCCTGAATTGCGGTGAAAAATTCACTGCACACCGAAACAGAATGATGCAGCCCAACTTCGCAACAAGAAGATCGATGTAGCCCAGTGTAGCGACCGGAAATTTGACAAGCGGCCCACTGGATCGACGGACAGCCAAGTCGGAATGACACAGCCCGACTTCCAGAGAGGAATCGACGCTGCGCCTGCCGTGCAGTAAAAAATTGCCACGCAATGCCCACAGGATCCATGCAGACCCTGTGACTCCTTGTGTGGTGAAAATTGACGCACAGTGTCCCAGAAACGACGCACAGCCTGCATTGCGTTGAAAAATTCACTGCACGCCGAAACGGAATGATGCAGCCCAACTTCGCAACAAGAAGATCAGTGTAGCAACCGGAAATTTGACAAACGGGCCACTGGATCGATGCACAGCCAAGCCAGAACAACGCAGTCCAACTTCCAGAAAGGAATCGAGGCAGCGCCCGGCGTGCGGTGAAAAATTTCCACGCAACGCCCACCGGATCGATGAAGCCCCTGTGTTTTCATCCTGTCAGTGCTGGAAATCCATGCATCGTCCTCGTGACGTCTGAAAACCCCGCAACCTGAAGAGGATCCACCACCAAGCACCGGAATCGACGCACAGCCATCCCTGCATGAAAACTAAATGGCGCATCGCTCTGGCCGGCCCAAGAAATCGACGCACACCTCCTTGTTTTCCATGCATTTCTTCCTCTGTGGTTCTTTGGGGAGATTTTGAACGCAAATTAGGTACTTTGTGCTTAAAAGAGAAAGGTATTGCTTTTTAAAGACTAAAAACACTTTATATCACTTTTATAGTGATATCTCAACATATATTTATTGCATTTTAATTGTTTTGCCATGCATTTGATCAGATAAATATTACATATTTTTCTAAACACTGTTTGGTGTATTTTTGTGGTGCTATACTTTGTTATTGCATGATTTATTGCACAACCACCTTACACATTGCTTTCCAAGTTAAGCCTGACTGCTCAGTGCCAAGCTACCAGAGGGTGGGCACAGGATAATTTGGATTGTGTGTGACTTACCCTGACTAGAGTGAGGGTCCTCTCTTGGACAAGGTAACCTGACTGCCAACCAAAGACCCCTTTTCTAACACTGATGAACATGGTATTCTGTATCTCTTGCATTCACAGAAAACAAGACACTCATACGTGGGGAACATATCTTAGAATGTTGGCTATTTTATTATAAAACACCCCATAGTCCCAGACACATTAGAGGGAGATTCCAGCCAGATGACCACGACTGTATGCTGATCACTGCAAGCTTCGTTACAGCTCCCTGTTTAGACGGCTGATCCCTGAACCCGATGGGGACGATGTCGTTTTAGTCCTCAGGCCTTTTAATCAGGTATGTGGGATGATGTTCTCCCAGGGGGAAAGCCAAGGGGCAGATTAGGCTTAGTATGCTGTGCTCATAGTTGGCATAGGTGATGGGTTAGAGAACCACTCCCCTGTTTATACACCATGGTAGGACTGTTCTTGTGTTTTACACTTTTAGGCACATGCCTGCTCCTATTGTTTTTTATTATCCTTGTTATTGCTATGCACCTGCTTTTATCTAAGATGCAGATATTTTAATAAATGCATATTTAAATATATGCTGCCTCTGTTGTCTTTCCCTGAGTGAGATCTTGGTAACTAAGAGAAGGGGATGTGATCTGATGTACCACGATGCCCTGGGGAGTCTATCTCACCAAGAGCTCGGTTGCCACAATCATCTCGGTCAGAGATGGGGTGCTGCTAGTTAGCCAGAAACCCAAGATTAGAGCAACAGGTGTCTCCAGGTGTGGAATTGTACTCAGTACCCAGGCGATCCTACCACCCAAATCCAGTAATCTCATCACCCTTATGAGAACCTACGCGACAACATTACCCCCGTGCTCCACGTGTTTTGCTGTTGCCAAGGCTTGTGTGTAACCTTCCACGAAGTTCTTCATGCACAGCACAGCTCAGACCACCAGCATTCCTTCCTGTGACGCACAACTTCCTGAGTGGTTCTCCAGTGGCATGGGATCCCTTTGGGTCTTGCTGTGTGGGCATCCATTTGCACCTTCTTTGTCCCCAAGCTGTCGGACTCTTGTGTGTGCTGCCTGGTCTTCTGAGGGCTCTCTGAGTTGCTGAGAGCCCTCTCTGTCTCCTCTTTCTTGGTAGAGGCCACTAGGTCCCTCCTGGTCCCGGGCAGCACCATTTTCCTCTAACTGCGTGCTTTGCGTGTGCCAAAGCTTGTTTGTGGAATCCAGCAACGTAAACTAGACTGCAATCATCCATCTGGTGTGGGACATAATCTGCACCAACCAGGAACCCACATCTGTCTTCCTGGGTGCAGTACTGACTGTTCTTCTTCACCTGTGGTTCTTCTTTTGCACCTTCAGCAGGGGCACCTGTTCTCCCTGGACTCTTCAATTCTTCTTGGACTTGGTACCCTTCTTCCACAGATCTTCAAGTCCAGGAATCCATTGTTGGTGTCTTGCAGCCCTTCTGGTTCTTGTATAATCTTCTATCATATGTTCTTGTGTGTTCTAGGAAACTTACTGTGAGTTACTCCTGCTTTACTGGGCTCTGAGGTGGGTTCTATTACTTGCCTTTGGTGTTTTCTTACACTCCTAGTGCTCATCTACACACTACACTTGCCTAGGTGGGAATCCGACTTTCGCATTCCACTATTTTGGTACATGGTTTGTGTTCCCCTTAGGCCACTTGCTATCTATTGTGATTTTCACTATATGCACTGTTTTCTAACTGTTTGTACAGCTATTACTGCATTCAAGTGTACATACTGAGTATATTACTTACCTTCTAAGGGAGTATACTCTCTAAGTTATTTTTGGCATCGTTGTCACCAAAATAATGTACCTTTATCTCTGTAACACTGAATATTTACTTTCATGTGTGTAAGTACTGTGTGACTACAGTGGTATTGCATGAGCTTTTCATGTCTCCTAGATAACCCTTAGCTGCTCAGCTACAGCTACCCCTAGACAGCCTGCCTTGGAGACACTGACTACATTACACTAACATGGGATAACTGGACCTGGTATAAGATGTTAGTAGCTTTGGTACCTACTACAAACCAGGCAAGCCTCCTACACTCTTGAATTGTATTTCCAATGTCAATTATTGCAATTCTAGCTTCACAGGGCTTCCTCATTGTGGGTGACAAAATTTGCATACAACATGCACCACATTCCTTCAGGGCTATTCAATCACCATAAAAGGTATCACCCATACTTTACTGTCTTTAATATGACATACCCTCAAATGGTTGTCCCTATTCAAGGACACCAGGGCTATCTTTCCAATATGTACATGTTGTCCATAAAGTTCTAATGGAAGCTTAAGTCAAGTACAAGTCAAATGCAGATCCTCACTTGTGTTGTGCAAAAATTGAGACCTTTACTCTTGTGTCATAATGCAAACGTTATGTGTAATCACCATAAATTCATCTTACACATGACTGGTCAGATAGTGATGCCGCAGACTTATTTTACACTGAAAAAAAAACAAAAATAAAATGGTACGAATGGCTCATTAGGTTGTGCTTGCATGCAGCTATTTTGTTTAATCTATCCTGCTCCTGCCTAGCCACCCCCATGTTCCCTGCTTCCTAGGCTTTGTCCAACCCAACCCACCCCATTCTGTTACATCTCCAAAAATGTTAACATTATTTTCACTTTCTATTACTTTCCATCTCTTCTTGTGTGTTTATTTCACAGTTATGTTCCCCAGTTTGTCTGTTTTTTTAAACTTTTTTGTACCCATCTCACCAAGCATCTATGGCAGAAGGAAGCAGTACCACTGCACAAGAGTTGTGCATCCCCTCTGGGCAACAGCAGTCATCAGGGTTAACTCCTGCCTCATGTTTAGTAAAGCAGAGGGAGATGCACTTATATTTTATACGCACTGCCACCCCACTTTCATGCTGGCAGTAGGCAGCAGGCCAATCAAGAGGCATGGGCTGGCAGAGTAGAACCTGCAGTGTGCAAGAGTGTGGCATAGTATAGGCTGCCACACTGGAATGTGTTGTACCCAGCAACAGGTGGCACAGTGCTGAGCTGACATCTTTGACAGGGAGCAGCATCTGGTCGGAGATGAAGACTAGGTGATTGATATTCTTTAAAGTTTGTTTTAATATTATATTATCTGCGTTACTTTTGAGATGGGATCACATCAAAAGGTATGTGATGTGTGTGCATGTGTGTGTATGTATGTGTATATATAGATATATCTGTATATATAACTATAATTTACACAATATAAATATTTACTTAATTATTTCTATAAATATATTTAAATAAAATATATGTGCATATTAACAATATATATTGTGTAACCAACATATGTTCTATATAAATATGAATGTGTTTATTTATAATATTCACATATTTTTATAGATATGTAGATATAATTTAATGTGTATATACATACAAATAATTGTATTTATGTATGTTATGGCAAATACATATATACACTTATCCACCCCAGCTTCTTGGAAAGTTGCAGGGTGATCCCTCAAGTGATTGCTGAGAAATAGAGGGGGTTCAAAAACACTTTTTCCCCATTCAATTTTCCATAGGAAGTAGAGACAAGGCTACAGCTAAAACAGCTGAAAAGAATTACAACAAATGTGGCAGAAAGCATGATGTTGGTCTAGAAAGTGTGCTTTTTGTGATTTGGCATACATCCATTTAGTAGCTTTTGAGCAATTCAGGGTCAAACACTTTGTATATTTCATATAACAGATCCACCGCAGATCCTTTGCAGTGGAGCTGCAAATCTGCAAACACAACTGGGCAGTCCAATTGTATGGCCACAGCTTGCACTGCGGGTTGCAGCTGCCATTTTAGGACTCGAGTTCCTGATCCCATGTCCTCGAAAAATAAACTGAAAATGGTGTAAGGTGGCATGGTAGAAGTACTCTGACCACCTAGATGAGCTGGGTAGGTCGTAAAGTGAAAAGAAGCAATAGGCCATCAGCATGCCCCTCTGAAGCTTTGCCGTCGACCTGCAGATCTAAAACATCATTTATTCAAACAGTCACACATCCAAACAACCTCACAAAGTCACAGAAAACCCCACATACACAACCACACATATACCCATAAAAACCCACACATGCAACTATACAACCCTACACTCACACACACACACACAAAACCACACTCAGACTCACCTACACAACCCCACAAATGCATACCCACACAAATACACTCAAAGAACCCAAATGATCACCCATACACATACCTACACAACCTCTACACACATGCCCACACATACAAACATAACCCCACTCACACCCCCAAACAGCCCCACACACACTTACAACCCCCCACACACAGTCCCATGTTCACACACACACACACATATACACACTCACACAGAACTCCATACTCACACAACCTCAAACATATACCCATACACACACAATCCTACACATAAACTCAATCCCACTTACATACACCCACACAACCCCTCACAGACACACTTAGGGCCAGATGTACAAAACGTTTTGCATGGCGCAAACAGCGAATTTCGCTGTTTGCGCCATGCAAAACGCGCATCGCAGTGCTCATTCCCATTTTGCGAGTCGGTAGCTTGGTTACAGTCTCGCAAAATGGGAATGCAACTCGCAAATAGGACATGTTCCTATTTGCGATTCGCATCGCGATGCAGAATTGCTTTGTGACCGCAAACGCAGGCGCAAAGCAATTCGCAGTTAGCACCCATGTGAAGTGGGTGCTAACCCATTCGCAAAAGGGAAGGGGTGTGAATGGTTTGGAAAATATTTTTTCAGAGCAGGCAGGCCACTGCCTACTCTGAAAAAATGAAACAAAAGAGTTTCATTTTCTCTAGTGTATTGCATCTCATTTTCCTTTAAGGAAAACGGGCTGCAATACAAAAAAACAAAAACTGCTTTATTAAAAAAGCAGTCACAGACATGGTGGTCTGCTGTCTCCAGCAGGCCACCATCCCTGTGAGTGCAGGGAATGCAAGGGGGTCTCAAATTGCGACCCACCTCATTAATATTAATGAGGTGGGTCTTTGCGACCCCCTTGCGATTCACAGATGGTGTCAGGGACACCATCCTGCATATGGGTTTGCGACTCGCAACTTGAGAGTCGGAGCGACTCGCAATTTGCGAGTCGCAAACACATTTCTACCTACATCTAGCCCTTAATTCCATACACATATTCACAAAACCACACCCATGCACATATCCACACACCTACATACATATCCAGCCAACCCCCACACACAGACACAGAGAAAACTCCACACTCACTCACACAACCCCACACTAAGTCACTCACACTCATCCCTATACATACACACCTATAAAAAACCCATATTCACACCCTCTCACACAAACCTACAAACACCACCAATCCCACAGTAATATATACACACCCAAACAGCTACATACAACCCCCATTCACAAACATCCCACACACACAGATCGATTCACACACCAACACAATACCACACAAACACCCCCACAGACACACACAACACCATTCACACACAAATAACTTCTCATACTCATACATCCTCCACACATACACCCACTCAACCTCACACATAAACATTCAGATACACACATAAAACCCACCATTGACACCAAAACAACATCAAACTCAGCCACACAATCCCCTACAGAAACGCACACACATACCTCTACAACCTACCAAACAAACACACACACATACACACACAAACACATAACCCCACTCATACATACCTACAGACCCTTACATACATTCACACAACCCCATACTCACATAACCCCCACACACAAACCTGCACAACCTCACACACATAATCCTACTCACACACATACCTACACAATCCCCATGAACCCACACGATTCCATAGTCACACACAAGCTTACACATCCTCACACAGAGTCAATCTCATCATGCACACATAACCACACATACACACCAATACATCCCTATGCTCTCTCACACAAACAGGCCCATACCCACATAAGCACACAACACCACACTCACACACACCTATGCCAACCACCAAAAAACCCCTACACACATCTTTACTACACACACAAACCAACTCAAAAACACTGACGCAAGCTCCATATACACCCTCACAATCTACACACACAAAATCCCACACTCTCACACACACTCACCTATCCCCACACACGCATCCATACACACCCCCAAACAATCCCAAATACATTTATATAAGCCCCCCACACACACATGCACAGCCACACACAAGCATGCATACACATTCACACAATCTGGCACACACCCATACACAACCCCAGTTACACAAACCCACACAACTGTATATTCACATGCACAATCACACAACCCCTCCCATACATAACACCCACAGAATCCCACACACACCCAAACACACACAACCCCACTCACCCACACACAAACAACCCTATATACACCCCATAACTATACACTCACACATCCTCATAAACACAAAACCACATATACACCCACACAATCTCACACACACAAACAGAACTCCACACACTCACAAACATACCCATACACCCCCACACACATACACACAAACCCGACACTCACACATAACACTATCACAAGTCCACCCATATCACCCATACTCACACATCCACAGAAACCCCCACACACACACAAACCTATTTTCACACTCACCCATACACATCTACACTTAAGCCCACCTCTGCACACATTTTGGATGCACTTAACATTGCTTTTGAAAACATTTGATTGGACCCATGAATCCACTACGGTGAATTAAATGACCAGATAGATGGATATTTCACTGTATGGGTCACTGCAGGGGTTTAGAGAATCCAATAACTACATAAAACATTTTTTTAATTTTGAAGAAAGGAAATGCTATGATATGTTTATTGGGTGGTTCTAACAGAAGCATTTGTGTTAATAGTGTATTTTGCCCACATATAGGTAGAGCAGGGCACATTCTTTAATGTTGTTAAGGAAAAACTGTTTTCCTTCTGCTCTGAAAGTGGCTCCGTACTTTCGGTACACTCTTAGCATGTTGAAGGGAACAGTATAGTTGTAAATGGACCCCATTCTATGGTAACAAAGAAGTTCTGAAACTGCTTTATTGACATGTCTCCTAGCTTTCTCAGTCTTTGGACAAAACTGAAAGTACCACTGCCACTTCTGCCTTCGACATATGCGGGAATATAATAAGGCAGTGGGAGAAAAGAGAGCCATCAATTGTGCTGATGTCTCTTTCTTCTAGATTTCAAGTCCAATCCCTGGGAGCGAGCCCAGAATATTGCCATCACAGGACACAATCAGGAGATCTGGTTGCTCACAATCATAGGCAGAAATTGATGTCACTTCATACCTCTGTGGCCAAGAAAAGTTATTTCCACTTGGGAAACTCCAAGATCTCTGTAAATGCCACAAAATTTGCTATGCATTCCGGCCCACAAGACAAAACTGAGGCCCACAATCTAATCCCTAACCATGATGTAGGTATGTGAGAGAGGGATACAGAAGGAGTCAGTAGCAAAATGAGAATTTTTTCACAAACAGCATGAAGAGTGAAGAGAATGAAAAAATGTTCTATTGCAAAGCTGTTTGCTAAAAAGACTTGGCTAGGGTGTATCTTGTGTTTGTGCTGTGGTACTGTTTTGTCTGTGAAAAGCTCATTAGAGTGCAAAAGTTGTGCATTAAAGAGCCTTTGAAAATTGGTAAGCGGGTTTTGATTGTGGGAGACTATCTTCTTATTGTACAGTGCAACAAAAACTACTGTCAGACAAAGCCTCTTCTAATTTTAGGTGTCCCTCAAAACAAAGCTTAGCATCAGGAAGCCAGTTCTCTAGTAGACACATTACGTATTACTAGGCTAAGACTCTTCTACATGCAACTTTCTCACCTTGACACTCCTGTCTCCAGCACAAAACTATTCATTATAATTCCTGTTGATTAATAGAACTAATTGAGAATCTAAGGTTATTTTTCTGCATATGTTATTGAAATGAACTGTGAGCCAATTTCTATTACATATATCATGCAAGTTTGGAGCAATACCTATTACGTAGTATTTATTATTGTGTTTTCAAAGATAAAATGATGTGATTTTTTTTTTTTAAATCAGGTCCTACTTAGTTGTAAGTTAAAAGGTTCTAAGGATACAATAAAGTACTCTGCAATTAAAAGAAACCAAACAGAAAGCTTTATCTTAAAGAAAGTTGCCCACTTATTAGTTCATTTGTATGAAGGGGACAGGTTTCTTTGCAAATAGGTATGTTAAAGGTGAGAACTGTATGTAGAAAATATTTGGGAAACTAATAAGTCACATGTGTGGTATTGAACAGGTGTGTTTATGATGAGCTATGTTCAGGCGGAAAGCTTCACGTAGGAGAGGCTTAGTTAATTGATTTAGTTATGTGTATGGTGGAGAACTAGCCCTTGCATTATTATGTCTGTTTAGAGTGCAAATAATATGTGAAATGAGTGTAGCAAAGTACTATATTATCTATGTGGTGGGGGACTGGCATTTTAGTGAAAATATCTGTTCAGGTGTACAGTTGTTTTTTGAAGAGGATTAACTAAGGTGTAGATTATGTTTGTGGGGGAGTACAGGTCCTGTCATAGAAGAGAGAATTCCAGTGTGTAAGGTATGTGCTCATAAGGGGTTTTCTGTTGCAGGAGACTGACTTCTTATTGTAAAGTACAACATACACTACCTTTCAGTAACCCAAACCTCTCCTACATATGGGTGGCACCCTAAAGAAACACCAGAGGGAAGTTCTACAGTAGATAGGCCAACTTTTACCATGCCAAGCATTTTCTACAAACCCCTTTTATCCTGAACATAGCTCAGCTCAAATATACAAGTCTCTCCCCACACATATCAAGTAGTTACATGCCAAGCCTATTCAACCTACATTTTGACCTGAGCAAAGCCTGTGCCAAGAGGACAGTGCCTCACCAAGCAAACCATGTACTAGACTGCGGAGCTACTTCTACAAACATTTTTGTCCTGAACAAAGCTTTGCTTCAAGAGGCCAGTCCCCCACCAGACATGCCACCTAATACTAGGCTAAGAATTTTCAACATACACCTTTCTCATTAAACAAGTCTCAACACTCCATTCCAACACCACTACACATATCATGTACTTGTAGGCCAATCCTCTTCTATATGGAGCTGTTCCCCTAAACAAAGCTATGTATCAAGAGGCCATTTTTCCATGAGACATATCACTGATTACTAGACCAAGTCTATTCTACATACAACTTTGTTCTGGAACACAGCTCAGTTTGAAGTCTTCAGTTCCCCAGAACACATGTCATGTGCTGGCAGGCCTAGCCTTTTCTGCATATAGCTAAACTCCCTAAACAAAGCTATTCATCAAGTGGGCAGTCCCCTAAAACATATAGCACTTTTTAGGATGCAAACCTTTTTAAACAGAGGTCAGTATCAAGAGGTCAGTCCCACGTTATATACACCACCTTTTAGTATGCTAGGCCTTTGAAACAAATCTCGGACTAATCTCGAAGTATTCAAGCTTCTACAGATACACATTTGGATTTACTTTAATATCACAAAATGTACTAAATGAATTCACACCACATCACAAAAAGTGTGATCTCCGGACCAACTACCTACCTTTCTGCTGAATTTGGTGTAATTCCACCCAGCCGTTTGGGCTGCAGGTGTATCTAAAGAGTCTGTGGGAATTAACATAAAACACACATTTTGTTTTTACCACTCCCCATTTTTCTCTGCTCCCACTTGACAGATCACCTGGAAACTTTTCATGCAATACAAGTCCCAACTTGACACTTTTCTTGGAAAATTTCATGAAGATTTGTGTTGGCAGCCTGTAGGTAGTTATAGTTAGGACCTAGTTTCCATAGGAAAACCCCTTAGCCCTGGTGCTAGGGCTCCCAGGGGACCCCGTCAGGGAAAAAAAGCTTTTTTTTTTGCTGCAAAAATGCAGAGGATACATGAATCCAGGTACATTTAAAAAAAAAAAAAAAAACAAGCACCATCTCCCATACTTGTTTAAAGTTTAGCCCCGGGTGGCCCAGGTCATAGGGGCATACCACATTTAAAAACAAACATGGCACTGTCCCAAGGGTGCGAATTTTTTAATGTTCGTCAGTTAAAGACCCAACAGAAGCCTCCCAGCAGTGTTCATGGTAGCACTTTCTACATTATGATGTCAAACCGGACATAGAGAGTAGTTTGGAAGACAGAGTACATCAATAAAAAAAAATCTCACTCAAAATAAAAACATCATTAATCAGTGTTTCTTTTTCCGGTGCACATCTCTTACTTTTCCAATCTGCCATGGATGAGTCATATTCATTATAGGGGTCTGAACAGGTGATGTGGAACTTGCAAAACATTTCACCAGAACGCGGTCCTGCAGGAAGATATTTGTTGGGCTTATACATGAGGTGTAGGTGTATCAAATGTCTTAGTGTTGCATATATATTTTTACAGCTTATTAAAATTTAGACCAGACCTTAATGATTATCAGAGAGTCTTACATGAGGGTGCTGACCTCGGTAAACTGTACGTAAACTAGAGGAAGTCACCCGGATCTGAGGTCCATATCTAATGTAAGGGTACAAGTGAGAAAACAGCTATCACATACGTCTTTAGTCAATATATGATAGCTTTGTAGAAACATTTCTAGTAAAAAAACATATTAGCAAAACAGTCTAAAAACTGGACCCACACGATGGGTCTCAGTACGTGCTGGCGGACAAGCATAAGACCAATAATTTCAGGAGGTTTATCAGCTGTTTAAAAAGACACCAGGGCTGAGAATCCACTGGTCTGGTGGCTGTCAAGTCGAGTACACTAATGGAAGTCAGGGCCCAGGATGCAGATAATTTGGGGGTTTATGGTTCTGTGCCTTAAATGAACATCGAAAGAGACAATTGGCATCAGCATATGTGTTTAGGTATTCAATAGTATCCAAAACGGAACAAGCAATTATATGAAAGTAGCATTCAGCAAATGCTGCACAGGTAAAGGCCAGAGGTTGTTCTGAACAGCTGACAAAGTGCAAACCACCAAACCAGAGGGGACCTAGACTGCACCTCTAGAAGTGAATCCAACGGTACACTAACATGTAATCTATATAAATATGTACACAAGATTTATCAGCCCAGTGATAAGGTGTCCGGTCAGCTGAATGAGGATATAGCAGAGGGCGTTATAGACAATAGGCCATAGGTGACCCATACATGCTTGGAGCCTTCCTTCCTATGAACATCCTGCCTCCTGGTAATTGATACTAAACCATACCATACATCAAGTACACTTCTCTTCGGCTAGGTCTATTGTATACAAATAACCTTACACACATACATACTGCTTACAAACATACGTACACAAGGGGGCAAGAGGAACTTTAGATATAGGTGGTCATTCCAACCTCGGCGGTAAAAGGCGCTTACCGCCTGACAGAAGACTGCCATAACACCGCCGCGGTCGCGGTAAACCGTCACGGTCATTCTGACCCACACTAGGCAAACCGCCAAAATACCGCCATCCACAAAAGTCCGCCACACCAAAGGTCAGCGATAAACTGGCGATGACCAAACCTTCACCGTCACGCCAACAGAAATACGCCCATGCCATTACGACCCATGAATCCACGCGGCGGTCTTTCAACCGCGGTATTCTATTGGCGGTACACACCGCCGCGGTCGAAATACACATACACCTACAAAACACTACCACATTGGACAATTCGAAATACACACACCTGATACACATACACACACCACTCCCACACACCCAATACATTATAAAACACACACCCACATCACCCACAAACCCCTAAGGCCAAAAATTTCGAATGAAGACCAGAGAGAGACACCACAGTCAACTACCAAACATCCACAGGCACACAATACCAATACCCACAGAACTTCCACCCACCTCACACAACACACCACTAAATAGCACCCCACCTATCACTACACACTCCACCCCACACATCATCCACACCACCCCATGGCACCTCAAAGACACCCCAGGTTCTCAGATGCTGAACTCAGGGTCATGGTGGAGGAAATCCTACGAGTAGAGCCCCTGCTGTCCGGGACACAGGTGCAGCACACCACCATTGCCAGGAAGATGGAGCTGTGGAGCAGAATAGTGGACAGGGTCAACGCTGTGGGAGAGCACCCAAGAAATCGGGATGACATCAGGAAGAGGTGGAACGACCTACGGGGGAAGGTGCGTTCCATGGTATCAAGGCACAACATCGCGGTACAGCGGACTGGCGGCGGACCCCCACCTCCTCCCCCCGAATTAACAACATGGGATGAGCAAGTCTTGAACATCCTGCCTCCTGAGGGCCTCGCTGGAGTATCTGGAGGAATGGACTCTGGTAAGTCTCATCTTCACTACTTCATCCCCCCACTCCACTTGCATGCCAACTCATACCCCCACCCTCACCCCCTTCAAAACTACCCCTTGCAAATGTTTCACCATCACAACCCACCCATCCCAAAACTTAGCCCTGCATGCGGCCCCAAAGCATGGACACCCATCACCAAAGCATGCCCAATGCACATACCCATCACCCCCCCCCAAAACACAGTCACAACAGCCCCCACAAAGGAATGCCAGCACTGGGGTACACGGGCACCCACCCATTGCACGCCATTGGCACACACAGAAGCAATGACCATACTTTTATACCCCTGCAGTACCCGAACGCCAGGTCACCGCGCAGGAGGGTCCACAAATGTCCACTCCACCCCCAGAAGAGGACCACAGTGATGACAGCAGCTCTGTCTCCCTGGATCTAGATGACCAGCCCGGTCCATCGGGGACCTCGGGACAGTCGGTTCCCCTCAGACAGGCACAGGCCACAGCAGACCTTCCCCCCTCTGGGAACACCAGCACAGCACCCACCCAGCGGGCCCATACCTCTGTCCCCAGGACACGTCAATCAGCAGTGTGTCCACCACTACAGGGAACCCAGGCTAACCCACCACCCCAACAACAACAGGGACCTGGGGGCAGTGGTAGTGGGCACACGGTCCAGGGGATGGAGGCCCAAGGAAACAGGGGAACTGGGAGGGCAGCTGTGCGCCAGGGGCGGACAGGCCAAGGGAACCCACTCTCCACGAGGCCCTCTCCTCCATCATGGTAGCATACCACCACTCCCAGGAGACGATGGCGACGGTCCTGGCCAGGTTTCAGGAAATCCAGCTTCTGCAGGAACAACAGTATATGGGGTTCAGGGAGGAACTGAGAAACATCAGTACCGCCATGGGTACCATCGTAGTGGCCCTGAATGAGTTAATCTCCACATTGTGGACCACTGTGGCACCTCAAAGGGCCCCTGACACTAGCATGGACCAAGAACTGGCTACCACCTCCGCCGGCGCTAGTGGACAGGAGGCCCTGACAGAAGACCAACAGGCCACCAGAACCCCACCCCCTGCAGAAGGAGAACCACCCCGCAAGCGGGCCCTGAGATCCAGGAAGAAGACAGAGTAACATGTCAAGACCCCCGCCAGCAAAGGATACCGCCCTGATTGTCATCCCACTGTCCCACATTGTCACCCTGTCCAACCTTAAACTGCCCCTGCTCCACTTCCCACAGGCATTTGGACAATGCACCTGTGAACCTGATAGTCTGGACTCTGCCATGGACAATCCTCCACCATCAACCCTCACCGATTTGCAACCACCCATCCAAATTAGAGCACTTGAATAAACACACTTATTGCACATAAACAATCTGGAGTCTGTCTGTGATTTTAACAAATGTATTAGACATGACAGTGCCAAAATTGTTATTCACATTGTGATGCCAACAAACCGCTGTCACACAGCTGTAGTCCATGGGGAAACAAAGCAGATGTCACGCAGTGGGGCCCACAGCTCTGAAAACGGAAGGGAAAGTCACAACACAGTTACCATACACTGGGGGAAAAAGTCAGACAGTAGAGAGGTAGGAGTCTTTAAGTAAATGTAATATGCCGGTGTCTACTCTTACCTGTGTGTCACTGAAAGTATTGCTCTATTACTGTGTTCCTGTTGTCTATGTCGTCCTCTTCGGCTTCCTCTTCTTCACTTTCCACAGGCTCCACAGCTGCTACAACACCACCATCTGGACCATCCTCCTGCAGAAAAGGCACCTGGCGGCGCAAAGCCAGGTTGTGAAGCATACAGCAGGCCACGATGATCTGGCACACCTTCTTTGGTGAGTACATTAGGGATCCACCTGTCATATGGAGGCACCTGAACCTGGCCTTCAGGAGGCCAAAGGTGCGTTCGATCACCCTCCTAGTCCGCCCATGGGCCTCATTGTAGCGTTCCTCTGCCCTGGTCCTGGGATTCCTCACTGGGGTCAATAGCCAGGAAAGGTTGGGGTAACCAGAGTCCCCTAATAGCCACACACGGTGCCTCTGGAGTTGACCCATCACATACGGGATGCTGCTATT